>NC_143417.1:11242500-11842500 GCF_059467195.1 Physcomitrium patens
GGCCGACATCTTCACTTCCTGTCCACACACAATTTACAGAGCTTCGTCAGTAACTAACTCAGAAACAGCGAGCGCAAAAACCCACAATTCAAATCCAATCCTCCTACTTGCTGCCACATTGACCATCATCATAATCATAATTCTACAAAATGGAACCAGTACCGTCCCATATTTTATTCAAGTCTCGAGCCCAAAACAAAGGGCTTCTCCAACAACAACAACAACAACCGCATCACAGGCACTGTGCCCATAACCCACAGCAAATTCTACACTCTGCACATTTATTCACCAAAACTAGATACCCTCACCGAGCTCAACAAAAGTGAAAAGAAAAAAAAATATATACATATATATGAAGAGACAATGCAGGAGAAGGCGGCGCGTAACGAAGCAAGTTAAGAAGTGAACCACCTGAGACGAGCAACCACGAGAATCCAAAGCACTGCAACAAAATTGCGGAAGCGGGAGCGTGGAGGTAGCTCGCCACGGCAAGTCCACAAGATGCGCCACGGCTCACACCCTGAAGCCCTAGCACTGTGTGAACGAGAATATTTCCAGTCTGTGTCAAGTGGCGCACGGTACCACCGGAGGGGCCCGTACCCGCGCAGGGAATGTTCCATGCGCGGGTACCGGGTCCCTTCGGCGAGTGGAATATTACCTTGCCTCTGCTTGGAGCTTATCTTTCTGTTGCTGATTCCACGGTTACCCAAAACTGCGGACCATAAATGTGGACACCCAAAAGCGCGCACGGGCTTGGGTCATCCTCGCGTTGTTTATCAGATGTTTTTTGAAGAAATTTTAGTATATAATTTTATAGTAACTAACTTTTGGTAACTATAAAATTATATACTACTAGAAAAGTAACATTTTTTTATTTAATGCAAAAAACTATTGTGGTTACTATTAAAGACATTATTGTCTTTTTGATTTTATAGTAATGTGCAACTTTTTCTTGAAACAAAAAGAACCTCTAAAAAATATCATTTGTTTTTGGATTATTCTACTAATTGACTAACTAACTTAGTAAATATAAATTGATACACTAATGTCATAGCTCTAAAATGTTAGTTTTTTTACAACCTTTATTATGCTCAAGTTATTGATTAAAGCATTAGTTCTTAATTCTATGTTTATTTACTTAGGATATAATGAGATTACACTAATTCAAATCAACAAAGTAAAATACATATCAATAATTTAAAATATTATTTATAATTGAGTAATCTAGATGTGATTTTTTGTATGTATGTGTATGTTTTATCTTATATGGTTTATGACATAAAATTTGAACTTAAGTAACTTTTTCTTTTATTTGATTAGAACTTATGTTTGGTATCATTGTACAAAGTATAAAAAGAATTTTTCTATCCTTATTCAACATAAATAAATATATACATATATACATTATTTGAAAGTGATCTTTTCTATTGGCATAAGCTCATTTATTTGCAAAAAGATCTCAAAAATAATATACATTAAAAAAAAATCTTTAAAGTATCAAAAAATTTATTATATTTTTTAAGAAAAAAATAACCTGATTTATTAACTAATCTTAGATAGCTATACCAATTTGCAATTGGATTGCCTTAATTTTTTCTACAAACTAATTTATTCATGTCTTCACATTAATTTTAGAGACTTACTTTTTCTTTTCTAAAAAATAATTGAAACAAAATATATTGAAAAAAAAAAAAAAAAACAAAAAAAACAAATAAACAATCAATCAAATAAAAAACATGTAGAAGCATTTTCAAAGGTATAGAAGCACTTTGTCATCTTGTTCAAAAGGCATTGAGGTGTTATAATTCCTGATCTCATTATTAGATTTACAAAGTATAGCGAGAAGATAATAAATTCTACTTAGAAGACATGAAGCTTGTAAAACTTCTTCAAAGATGGGACTTTGGTTGACAAATTAAGGCTCTAGAAATTATGACATTTGCATAGTAGTAAATTCTTCCATAATTATTGTAGCCATTTCACGGTTCTAGAAGTAGCTTTGTTAGAACAAATCACCTAACTGATACATCTTATCATAAAAGGTTAAAAGAAATTTTATTTTTATTAAATGCCAAATTGACATAAGTTAAAACCAAGTTGATATAAGAAAGCCATGAAGACATCACTTTTATTTATGTAAAGAGATAGTAACTTAGTAGAAATTGTTCTATATCTATTAACTTGCAAAATTATTGCTTCCAATAAAATAGATAAATGATCAATATTAGAATGTATAAATACATTGCAAAGTGAATAGTATAATATAATAAAATATTCTATTTCTTTAGATGTCAATTTATCATTGATTTTATTTCTATATAGTATCAAAATGAGTTTGACATAGAGTACAATGTTTGAGACCAAGAACAAAATAACTAGACAACTAGATATTCCAATTACTAAAGAAACAACTAGATAAAGCTAAAGGATGATTTGTACACTCCTTTGAAAATGCATCCATGGTATTATACAAGCAGGTGTCTTGATAGCCATAATAGAAGATGCAACAATAGATTTTTGAATGACGTTAATAATAAGCTAATCAACATCAAAATGAGATGGAATGTCAAAGATTAAGATTAAAACAATTTTAAGAGAGGGAATGTTATGGTATTACATGTATCTTAAAGAGATGTGTAAAACAAAAAAGATTATAGAAGTTTTGAACTAATTAAAAAGAGAGAAAAATGATAGAAAATTTTATCAAAAAGATAGAGGAATTGATTACTCAACTTTCAAGAGTAGGAGATCCAGTATCAAATGCCAAAGTAGTAAAAATTATGTTTAGAGTATTGCAAAAGAGCTATGATCTTTTTACCTAAGCTATGATGTGTTAAGTCTAACTTCATAGTTTTGAATGCTTGTATAATAAGTTGTTTTTTGAAGAATCTCAAAAGAAAGACGATTACACCCAATATGAAGCACTATCAATGACCAAACACAAGAGACATCACAACACATTCTAAAAACTTTAAGAATGTTGAGTACTACATTTCTAAAGTTTGATATTTTATAAAGAGGCTTGCTATTAAATCATTATATGAGGATACCAAAATGAATAAAAAAAAATGTAAAGAGGCAATTATAACAACTGTAGAGAATAAGGCCACTTCTCTCAAGGATGTTATTATCTCTTCTTAGAAAAATCCAACCATCAAGGTTTTAAAAGACAAGAATACAAACCATACATCAACATAGTTTATGATGAGCTGATATTAGAGCAAGCAATAAATGCATTAAAAGTGTTTGAAGTTGCTATGATGTCATTAAATATTCAAATCCAAGATCCTAATTGATATCTAGATTCAAGAGCAACCAAACATATTATTGGAGATTTATTGAATATGTTTGAAATCACAACATATGTTTTATTAGTAGAAAAAATTATTTTATTAAAAGTAAGGAAAAAATATTATTAAAATATAGTGGAAAAAAATAAAAATAAAAATAAAAATAAAAAATCAATAATATTCTCTATATATTGGAAATCACTAAAATTTTATTCTCAATAAAAAAATATAATTGATTAAAGTTACATTATTTTATTTGGATTGCAAACTTGTCAAAGCATTAGCTCATGAAATATCACTATGATTATAGCAAAAGAAATAATAGAATCCACCAATAGACGATGTAAATTGTAAACCACTACAACAACTATAGAAATCTATGAGATAGATAAAATCTTCCAAGTTGATGTTTGGCATGGTTAATTAGGATATTTTAATTATCAAATACTATACAACATGCTTCACAATGTCAAAGAATTAGCTTACTTCAAAATATAGGATGAACCATGTGAACATTGTATTGAAGAAAGCAAACAAAAGCAAATATTCTTAAGATTAGTTATTCAAGTGTCACATTAAGAAATGAAGGAGTCCACTTAGACCTTTGAAGAACTTTGCTTTTAGCATCTTTATAAGGATCTATATACTTTATGACATTTGTAGATAATTTCTTATGGAAAATATAAACCTTATTTCTTAAGTACAAGTCATAAGCCTTTGAAACTTTTAGAAGTTTTAAAGCCTTAGTCGACATTGAAATAAGAGAAAAAATCAAAACCTTTATATCTAAATGAGGAGGTGAGTATATTTCATGAGATTTTGAGAATTTTCTAATAGACAAAGGCATAGTAGATCATAAGACTCAAGCACATATTTCCTATCAGAATGGAATAGTAGAAAAAATCAATAGAATACTATTTACCAAAGCTTATAATATGTCAATAGTATGTAGTGCTCCAATGTATTTATGGAGTGAAGTCATTAACACAACTACTTACATAATAAAGAGGTATCTAACTAGCAAAAATAAAAGATTAATCTCTAAAGAGGTCTACATTAGAATCAAACCTATAATAGATCACTTGTAAATTTTTGGTTGCTTACCACATATACATATTTTCAAATATGAACTAAATAAGTTATAATCTACATTGATTAGATATTTATTCTTAGATTATGATTTAGTAATCAAAATATATAGATTATTTAATTCTTAGAAAAGACAAATAATCATTTCAAATGATGTGGTATTCAATGAAAAAATATTAGGACTAAAAACATCATGAAACTACAAAAATTAGATTCCTTCACACAAATAAAAACATGAAAAGAAGTCATATCTTTGAGTACCTCCGATATGGCTTCAAGGGGCGATTCTACCATAGAGAACTCATTCCAATCTTCAAATATTTTTAATGTCTATGCAATAGAACATGATAGCTTCTTACGGGACTTACTCAATGGCCCCAATGTTTATCATACCTTTGTTAGACATATTAATTCTACAACTACAAAATAGAATAGAAAAACATTAGTAGTCAAATGATCACCTTACATACAAAAAGTAATATCTTAATTAGAAGATTATATATATACAATTGAGCCCAAAGATTTGACAACATTTTAAGAAGCCATACAATACACATGATGGACAAAGGTAATTAATGATAAATTAGATTCAATACAAAAAAATGGAACATGAGAATTGATAAGCTTACTACAAGAAAGAATCTTGATAACCTCAAAATAAATTTTCAAAACCAAGATGACTATTGACGGTTGTATAAAAAAATTCAAAGCCTGACTTATTGTGAGAAGTTTTAAGCAAAAAGAAGGAACAAATTATAAGGCGACTTTTGCTCCAATCGTCAAATAGCCAATAATTAATTTTGTAGTAGCAATTGCAATTAAAAAAGGATAAAGTATCAAGCATCTTGATATTAAAATTATATTTTTTAATAGTGATTCCAAAGAAATTGTTCACATGGTGCTACCTCAAGGATTAGTAATACCAAAGAAAAATCAAAACAAAGTATGTTTCTTGAAAAAGAAAAATATATGGATTAAAAAAAGTAAGTAAGGCATAATACATTAAGATATACTTATTTTTTATATACTTCGGCATGATTAGGAGCAAATTTGACTATAATCTTTATCTCTATATAAAAAAAATTAATATTAGTAATTTTGATATATGTCAATGACTTACCATTCATAAGAAACTACCCTCTCAAAGTAGATTTATTAGAACAAGAATTAGAAAAATATTTTGAAATGTCAAAACTTGAAATATTGACATTTTATATAGGAATCAAATATATATGCATCACAATAAGAAAATTATTTATTCAAGAAGGATATTCATACAACTTAATAAAAATATTTAGTATGTTGGATAGCATAGTAATCATAATATGAATAGAAGAAGGTACCAAATTAAACTTAAACATGGATGCAAAATATGTTGATGCAACAAACTGTTAGAGCCTTGTAGAAAGCTTCATTTATCTTATGTATATGAGATATGATATTTTGTACATAGTTAGCTGCTTGAGCAAATTCATATTTGCATCACAATATCCACACCTTAAAGAAGCAAAGAAAGTCCTTTGTTACATCAAAGGCACAATTTGTTGTAGTATTTACTTTTCCAAAAATTCAAGCAACAAATTTATAACTTATATAAATTCAAACTAGAATAGAAATTTAAATAAAAAGAAATCAATAGCATAAATGATTTTCAAAATGGGAGAGATACCTTTATGACATCATACATTGGAGTAGCAAATTGTAACCTATAGCTGCATTTTCCACTACTAAAGCAAAATACCAAGTGCTATCAAATGGTGCACAAGAAATAATGTGGACTAAAATAGAGATGAATAAATTGAGATATGAGATCAAAGAGGCAACAACTTTATACAGTGAGAATTAGAGTTCTATTAAATTGGTTAATAATCTAGTGCTATGTATGGAAATTAAGCATATAAAATTACAATACCACTACATTTACAAATAAATGGAAGAAATATATATATATATATATATATATATATATCATACATTCACACCAATGAATAACAAGCAAATATTTCACAAAATCCTTACATATATATATATATATATATCATACATTCATACCAATGAATAACAAGCAAACATTTTCACAAAATCCTTAGAAAGGGTATTCTTTTAGTAGATGCAATACAATATGGGAGTTCACAATTTCAATGAGCTCTCAAAGTAAACATTCAACCAGTAAGTACTCTCTTCAAGAAAATCTATAGTAATACTCAACCAACAATTTGTCATCTCCTCCCTATTCTTCCTCTTATTTCTAAATATTTTCTTTCTATGCATACCAATATCAAATAAAGAAGTATCATACCCATGTAGATTCACATGTTTATGCAAGAGGAACCTGACTTGTCTATTTCTACTCTAAACTGAGAAACTAAAAGAAGAGGACAAATCAAAAAAAGCTTGCAACTACAACAGTAGCCTTTGTAATTGAGTTCAAAGAAGATAATGACCTACCATTCCAATGACTTCTCAACAATAAAGCCCCATGTGCTAGAGACTTGCTACAAGCAAAAGAAAAGAAAAAGATTCTTGAACATTTTCAAATGAGACCATATGTGTCGCAGCACAAGATGATCAAGAAGGGCCGGGATTAAAATACCCAAGACCACTTTCGAAAGAGGCACTACCACCTGGCCAATGTCGCTTGCCTCCTCCGAATGAGTCACAAATACATCACTGCATTTGTCTTTAAACCAGTGATGAACTACATTGCAGCAATGATTCAAGAAGGCACAAGAAAGCCACATCAACAAAAGGAACGCCTCAATCTGCACAATACACCAACCATATCAACAATTTATAAGACGTTGGATGTAAATGAGATGATTGCCTTCTTGAAGAAAAAGCACAGGGAATCAAACTATCCCTTCTAAACTGATAACTCATAAAGCAGAGTCGGTTGACATGATAAAAAAAAAAAAAAAAAAAAAAAAAAAAAGAGGATCACACTCTGGCCACCATCTTGAAATTTTGTCAAATCAACCATCATGAAAATAGATGTTGCAATGAGACCATGACAGCATAAGGCGCAAGGAGGGGTATTAGAACAAATCATCCGATTGACATGCCTTACGGTAAAAGGTTTAAAAAGATTTTATTTCAAGTAAATTCCAAGTTAACACAAGTTAAAACCAAGTTGATACAAGAAGACAACAAGGGCGTCACTTTTATTTAGGCAAAGAGATAGTAACTTCATGGAAATTGATGTACACCTATTAACTAGCAAAATTGTTGCCTCCAATAAAATGGAGAAGCGACCAATGTTTTACTTCCTTAGATGCCACTTTGTCACTGATTCTGTTTCTACAAGCTTTCCAGATGTTTTTCGTGAAGGCTCCTAAGCATGTCATCAAACATCTGCTCTATACTTTTGAATTCAGTTAGTCCAAGTTTTTTGATTTTTGTGGTGTCCATTTTGTGGTGAATGTCGTCTCCCGGCGGCATGTCCGAGCACCTGCAGCAGAATCCCAATTCCACTGTTTAGCATTCACATTCCTCCACTACAATGTTACCCATTTATTTTTCCACCAGACTACACATGAAAGCTCCTCGTTCAATGCAGAGCATGTGACAAGTTTTGTTGAGTTCCTGCAAGCATGGGGAGAGTCAGGAAGGTGCCAAGTCACCTGGTAGGAGTCTGCAGTTTTGGATACTTGGTTTTAAGCATGCTCATAATGTCCCCAAAATGTGCAACATCTGATGAACATATGTATCGACCATGTGCTTCAGGTACCTCCATTGCGAGCACATGCGCCGTGACAACGTCATCAATGTGCACAAATCCGATCCTTTTATTTGGGTACTCTTGTGCCCTTCCTGCTAATTGCCTCCACATCCATGCAACATTTAGCCCAGTTCGTCCAATCCTGCTCCATCTTTTAAGCGTCTGACTTATGCCTGTGAACTAACTACGAGAAACTGAATAACATTTCCTACACCTACAAAGTTTGTGAGCTATATAACCATTTTTCACTTGAAAAATTTCCCGACTTCTTTCCAATCGCTCACTCTGTGTTGTTACAACCTAAAACAACAAATAAGTCTAGATACAAAGTAGTGGGTCACCATAGGTGAACATCATGAACGACCACTAGGTGGCAGGTAAAAGCTGAAGCGCCAACAATTGCAGAAACATCTCGAGGTGCCTCTTCAGACATCCCCAATGCAAGATTCGGAACGTACCTCTCAGAAGATCAAGGATCAGGAAGACGGTGCTCGTTGGAATGGGTGTGAGAGAAGGACCAATAACGAAGGAAGGACATATAACCACCAAATTAAGCCCCTCTCTTGCAGCGAACTCAAATGCTTCCTTCTCAGCCAGCGTCTTCGCTAACGCATACCACATCTGCAAATACACAGGAGTAAACCAAATTTCAACTTACTCAAAAAGGAATAAACACAAAGAGTTACAACTGGAAAGTGTCGGTAAATGAGGAAACTGTATCCCAAGAGCATGAATCCCATCACATGACAAACTAGCATGTGAATTGAAATGGGCATTTCACAACAGCACCTTGTGGTCTCGACAATACTCTGGACTGCTCCACACCGATTCAGAAAGAGGGGGATCCTCTGGCCTCCGATTGTGGTCATATCGGATGGCTGAACAGGAACTGGTCATCACCACACGCTGTATGGAATGCGACTTGGTGCAAGCCCGTAGAACGTTTAAGTTTCCTTTCAGAGCAGGATTCAGCATTGACACCTATACGGTGTCATTTGTTGGTAAATAAATACGATTTAGATGAATTCTGGTGCCTAAACATTTGTTGCACTTCTTTGTCAAACACCGTATACACAAGGAAGCAGAATGTTCTTCCAACAAATTCTGCATAATTATTCAATTCTACCGGTTGCAGGAGGTCTCATCCATTTCACCTAACAGAGTGCTTGCGCGAACAATACATTTGGGATTCCTTGCGAAACGCAGTAAGTGAAAAAAAACACAGAGAGCAAGGAGAAACAAGAGAAAGACGTCGAGTACCTCTGGATCACCGTTGGGGTCATATACCACAGGGCACGCAGTGTGAAACACTGTGTGCACTCCATGAACAGCCTCATCGAAGGTGCCCTCCTCCAGCAACTCTGCCCCGACGATTTCAAGCCGCTCTGTAGCACCTGGCAACTCCCACAAGAACCCAGTCTTGGCCCTATCATCTGCCCAATTTCACGACACAGTTTCACGAATCACACACACAATGCATCAATCGAACCTTGGAAAAAACAGCCGACACATTCCTCAGACAATCCAAGGAACGGTCTACACACTACGCCTCATGTGTCACTTCGGTTTGCAGAAACCTGTTAGTTATTGTTAATAGAGCAAAAAACATAAAACATAAAATAACGAAAAAAGAAAAAAACAAGTGCATCACAACCAACCGGGGTTTCTGGCTGTGGTGCGGACTTTGTAACCTCGCTGAAGTAGAGCTTGAATTAAGCACGACGCAATGTACCCAGTGCCTCCCGTGACACACACCTCCGCACCCTTCGACAAATCCATGCTCCCCTCCCTCCCACCCACCAGAACTATCTCTCTCTCTCTCTCTCCCTTCAAGTATTCAAGCCCTCCAAATTGAAAGCTGAACCTTGAAGCTCCTCTAGTTCAGTGGGTCAAGCAGAGCTCGACAAAGAAGCCACGAGGGGGGAGTAGTCGTTAACCAGTGCAAGTCAGCAACTAAGCTTCAATGATCTCGCCTTTTTATTACAAAAGCAGCTTCGGACAATCAGAAGCGCTTCACTCCACTGTGGCGTTCATCTACCCATCCATCTAAACATTCATTCATCTATCTGTTCATCCATCCATCCAGCTGTCGGATGAATCCAGACAACTGATGTTGTCCGCGCTGCCCGTCGTTGCGCTGCCCGTGGCTAGAGTGCCCCAAGCGGCCCTGCGACCGTGGGTTTGGTTGATAATAATAATATTCTTCAAAATTCGCAAGTTTTTCATTTTTTTCATTTTTTATTTTTTAATCTTAATTCCGTTATTTACTGTAGAAATTTAATTTTGAAAATTTCTTGTGCAAAAGTCTGACAAAAGTTCTTGTTCGGTGAAGTCAAATTCTCTTTTGAAAATCTTGATTTTAAAAAAAGTTTTAAATGAGAAGTTTCTATATAATAAACAATTCTTTTGACAAGTCTAAATATGTTAACTCATATCTTGATTCTATTAATGGTTATTTTGAGCAATTTTTGACATAATATTTTGTAAATAATTATACCTTTAGGTGAACCTACTACAAATGTACATATTGAATATTGGTGCCAATTAGATACTTTAAATTAGATATAGTTAAATACAAACTAAATACTTAAATTACTTATATTTATTTTCCATAAGTCCTAGTTGTAAATTATACAAAAACTTCCACAAAAAGCATAATTCCTAGAGCATGAAGCAACAACCATTATACAACTAAATTAGTGAATAAAATATTATTATGCTCCCAAATGGGCTCTATAATGCATGTATGGCACATTAAATGTTGATCATAACATTATTTATTGTCAAAATAAGTTTAATAAGAAGAATAGGTAAGAAAAATCTAAATGAACAAAAAAAATAAAAACTTTAAATTACAATATTACATCTAAATCATACATGAATCAAAGTCTTCTCAAAAAAAAACTATAATATAGAAATAAAAAAAAACTTGAACATTGAATATAAACCTTGTATTATAATCTAACAATGTAAAATATATATATATATATATATATATATATATATAGGGAGTTGCTAATGCCACCATAATTTATGTTATTGCCACTACAACTTATCTAATAATTTTTTAATTATTTTATTATTAAAGTTGAATTTAATTTTCATATAAAAAATATTATTATTAAAAATACTAATTAAATTTTTTAGTGAAAAGAAAAAAACTACCAAAAGAATATGTTGAGTGGATGGCAGATTGTGGTGGTAGTAGCAAAACATTTGGTGACATGTGATGGATGAGAGATTATGGTGACAATAGAAACACCCCCATATACATATAAACACAAACAAATGGAAGAAAAATTCATTCATTTAATTTGCTAATCATTTATGATTAAAATACAGCACAATCATTTTTTTATTTTTTATTATTATTGTATGAAGTGCAATGCATATTAATTTTTTCCTTTTTTTCCCTTTGTTTTCTTTCGGATTCTTCTAATCTTTCACTGTGTTCATCAGCTTCATTTAGTTTAATTTTTATTTTTCATGGCTTTTGTTATTACAAATGTTTTCACCACGCAACCAATTAATTTGACAGCGAAAATTTGGTAAGCTTTGCGGTGAATTACTTCGTTTGTTGCCTCCTTCAGTATTGTAGGCATAAAATGTAGAAGTCAGTGAATAATGTACAACAACTAATCAAGAATTATAACTTGATATTTCAACAGAACTATAAAAACAAAACACTGGTTCCAAACAGAATTAAAAAGGTAAATATAAATGAATTCTGTTGAACTAACAAACCATATCAAGATACCAAAATAGCTCACTTAACAATAAAACAAAAAGAGATATAAAAAAAATAGTTGACAATCTTATAAGCAATACCAGTTTAGGTTTTATTTTTATTTTTATTCTAATATGTAGTAACATGTGGACAAAGATTTAAGAAAAAAAAAAATATATATATATATATATATAAACAGAAAATTTTGCAAACCTTCTCAAATGAATAGTTCACAAATATAAATTAGAAAACAATTAAGGAAGTAAACTTTTTGATTATATTCTTCAATCTCTAAAATTTCTAAACAAGAACCACAATCAATGTATTTCTACCCTACCATGATATATATATATATATATATATATATATATATATATAAAGGTAATAAATTATATAACCTTTAAATTTTGAATTTTTTTTGAATTTTTTTAATTGAAATAACTGTGTGCTATAAGGGCTTTTGATAATATAAAATGTGGTAAATGTGTATTGGGACCTATAAATTTGGTTATTTATAATCACTCAATCTTTTACAAGTAATCTTTTTCGAAGTAGTTACTATTTTTATTATCATTATTAGAAGGAATAATGTATTTTTAAAAAAACTTTAGAAGATATATTAAGTAGCTCTAAGTGTCAATTTTTTTGTGCAATTATTGATACCATGATCATTTTAATAAATAACGATAATTCGAGTTCAATATTGCACATGAAAAGGACACATGATTTTACGGATAAGTAACCCCAAATTTCTATTAATTGAATTTAAATTTATTTATTATTAAAATAAGTTTATAAAACTATTTGTTCCAAGTCCCGGGCAGGGAAATGGGAAGGGGTGGGCAGGGGGGTAGGACCCAGCTGCTGTAGATGAATGATATTCATCCTTCACAATCTGAGTGCAGGTTCTGTGTTGTCCCTGCTACATGGCTTCGTGCGGGCGATTCGATGCTAATAATTTCCTTGACTGCTAAACGACACTTCATGAGAATTGTGGTAAGTTCAGGAAGAGGATGATGTGAGCAACCTAACCCCCCCACATCCCCCCCCAACCAAGCAAATGTGGTGCGGTGCGGTGCGATTTGCGACGACGTTTCAACGCCAGCCTATGTCCAACTCTTACTCATGGTCAGCCTCATGCCTTCGCTGTTCCTGTTCCACAAGTGCTCACTCAACCAATCTGAGTCCTTCTCATCTAATGATCAAGCAATTGTAAGTCAGTTTTGTTTCTCTGCTTAACATTCCACTTACGTTACAAGCGCTACCAACAAAGAGTTGAGAAGTCATTCTGAAATTGAGGTCTGCCACACAAAAACAGAAAACACTTAGTCGTAGTGCTTAGTTTAGATAATTAAATCTACGTTCTCATGCATGGTTTCAACTCAAACCTTCCATCAGGGAGAATCTGAGCTCTCAGTTAGGACTAAGATACTCTTCATGGAACCATGTGCGGTCCAAGATTAACGAGTTTCTCAACTGCTTCAATGTGCTTCTTTCCCCTCCCTGGTCAACAGAATTATCGTTGACCCTTCGTCAATGTCAGAGGTTTAATTCAGATTTCAGAAATCCCCTCACTCACCCAGACGCGTTGCATCGTGTCAGAAGCCTAACATACTCAACTGCAGTCAAAAGTTTCAAGATGCCTGAAATTTGATTTGACGGCTGAACTCCACTACTTCCCTGCCATAATTTTCACGGGGAGACTTCTGCAGAGAAACGACATTGTATTTACAAATTCCAACCAAGCGACACTGTTTATACTTGAGAGGTATTTGCATTTCATTATAACTAGCTGGATTACTCGTCCATCCCCGCAAAGTCACAATTAATAGTTTTGATGCCAGGTTTAAATAAGTTACGCCCGAAGTTTTTGAGGAACCGATACTGCGTAGAGTTTCACGCAACAAAAACTTCACAAGTATCCCCGACTTCACATCCTGGGCTGAGGCTTCACGGAACATGCTAAAGCTCCATGTATACCAATTCGACCTCAGAATTTACGTTCATATGTCAATTAAATCCAAGAGACAAAGTTCCGCGGTGAGTTGCACATGATTGCTAAACACAAGAGAAGGTAATGACCTACAAGTAACATAAAATCATGTTCAGACATCGGAGCGTACTACCGGTACTGGGATGACAATTTACACGACGCTCCAAGCTGAGATGCTGAATACCAAGACTATTGTCAAATCTTTCTACCAGCTTGTACTTGGTATTTAGAAACTCAAACACAACGGAACGGACCGAAATTTTTCTTAGAACGTTTAATCTCCGTGCTCATGAATCGGTCACTACGGCTTTCATTCAGCGTGTCCTAAAGCTGCATCATAAATTAGATTTATAATCTGTTAACACCACTGCCGAGACTGAACTCCGACATCCCTCCCAATAATCCAAACAAATCAACTGCATTTTGGCAGCAAGTATCACACATGACCGTGCTTCGCACAGTAATGTCCTCGCTACGCTAAGATCTAAGATATTGAATGGCGGGAGCGATAACGTAGATCTCAAAATCCAACCAATGGATTATGAAGTTTACTTTCCAGTGATATCGGAGCACACTCGAGCCCCGACCTTTCTCATGCTGTATATTTGGAAAACAGTCTAGCTCACAATCATTCTCCACTCGTAATCCTACAGGAGAGAATGTGAAGATCACCCACAGCAACGGCAGAGCAACTCGCAGCTAGAATGCTCCTACTATTAATTTACATTTAGAGCGCTCATAAAACCTCCTCAACATCGAACAAGCGTCCAATTCACACGAACATTAGTCTTACTTCTCAATAGCTCCAACTGGAACACAAAGATTCCACGAGGGGCCTACTAACGGAAGACGCTCCACCATATCAAATCTTTATCACAATACATATTCCTCATCCTCCTTCATTTCAAAGCTGTGCACCTCACGGATCGCTCCAAACTCCATTTCCATCGGAATCGCGTCTCTTCCCCAAAACTCTGCCAAAGAGACTGAAACAGACGTCGCATTTGTGACCCGACCGCCACCCCAACTTTTTCTTTTTTAAAAAATATATATATATAATTTGGAGCAATGTGATCTCGAAAAAAATCCTCAATTCTTCGGCTCGAAGAAGAAGAAGAAAAGGTGAAATCTCTCTCTGTCTCTCTCTGGAGAAAAGGTGTCCAAGAGCGTCAGTCCAGAGAGAGCTTCGGCAGTTGTATGCAACTCGTAGGAGACGACGACGATGCTTTGCAGCGTTCCAGTGCGAACCTTTTGCTTTTGAGCCTGCTTTAGTCGCCTTTAAAGTAGATTACACGTGGAGGGTCGCAGCAAATGCTAGCATTAAGTGCCACTTGCTTTGGCAACTTTTCACTTTTTAAAATCTCGGTGCATTGGAAGTTGTTGTTTTCGTTTTCTTGTTGACACATATGGGATATTTGTTGCAATGATGATTGAGTTGGAGTACATTTAGTATTTAAATTTTCAAAAATTACTTATAATAGGCAATTGATGAAGTATTTTTACTATAGTCTTGTTATGAATGTATATATATACATATATAAACGTAATTCTATTTCTATTACTTGATACTACTTTCTTCATTTGTGGTGTAAACAATTGATCCAATTGTGTTATTTTCAATAGTAAATTTTTTTTAGTTTTTTATTACTTTTTTTTGTCTTCTAAATGTTTTTTTATTTTCTACGAGAAAAAAAAATATTATCTTATTTTAATATATTTCCAAAAATAATTCCAAATTCATTTAGATCATTTAAAATCTTTTGGTTTTTTTTGGTTAGTTAATTAGTTAGTGTTTATTTTTTAATATATATATATATATATATATATATATATATATATAATTATTATACTATTGTAATATTATTATACTATTGACATACTATTGTATTCAAATTTTCAATAAAAAAATTCTCTCAACAATAACTAAATTTGTTTAAATATTGAATCTTAGAAAAAAAAAAATATATATATATATATATATATATATATGAATAATTTTTTGTTACAAGTTTATTTATAAGTTTTATGGTCTTGTGCTACATGAGTCTTAATTTGTAAGAAGTTCTAAAATTTTCATAAACTAAATCAAGTAATAAGGTTATACACAAATTATAGTTTGGCATGATATTTTTATATATTTTTTCTCTCCATGCATTAATTTCAATATCTTGGTACGAAACTGTCTAATTTTAAGTTTCTCCTCTCTTTGCATATTGTTTAATGCACATTTCTTGATATTTGAAGGATTATCTAAAATCAAATGTATCTTTCTATGTAAACAAAGTTAAATATTGTGCTCTTAGATGGATTATAATAGTTTTTTTTTCTATTTTAATGTAATTTAA
Source organism: Physcomitrium patens (assembly GCF_059467195.1). Taxonomy (NCBI): domain Eukaryota; kingdom Viridiplantae; phylum Streptophyta; class Bryopsida; order Funariales; family Funariaceae; genus Physcomitrium; species Physcomitrium patens. The sequence continues at coordinate 11,258,663 of NC_143417.1, forward strand.
TATTATAGGAGCTCCTAAAGATGACTTTTAAGAATTAGAATAAGATTAAAGATTGTAAGTTGGTCCAAAAAGAAATTTAAAATTTGTTTTTGTTTTTGTATTTTGTATTTTTTTTTTTTTTTTTTGTATTTTTTTCATTATTCTAATGCTAACACAAATAACTTTTATTATGTTAGGAATATTTTTGCCACAAGTTGTGAAGCATATGTGACTCCTAGATTGCAACTATTTATCTATTTAGATTTGTCTTTGTACTATCCTAAAACTTTACATTACTCCTTACTATATATATATATATATATATATATATATATATGTATATATTAGTATTATAAGATATTGATCATGCAAATGATTTATTTTCCAATTTAGCCATAAAAAATTTATCTTACTTAAAAACCAAGTAAAGATTACAAGCCTCTTTATTTAATAGTATTACTTATACTTAAGACTTAATGTGGCAAGAAAAAAAAAAAAAAAAAAAAAAACTAAAAACTAAAATTATGTCTAAATTTTATATGATTATAGATAGTTGTATATATATGGTCTAGCCACATTAAGACTATATTATCTATAACTAATTAAAAATTGGTTGAGATTTAGAATTAAAAAATAAAAAAAAAAAAAAAAAAAAACATACTAAAGTTATGTCTAAATTTTGATTCACATGTTGTTTGTTTATCAATGCCTGACCAAAACAAACCAAAGGATTCTTTCTATCTTGCTAATTTGTACCTATTTTATCATTTTTAATTTCTAGTCCATATTTGAGACTAAATTATTTAAAAATATCAAATTTTTTTGATATATATACATATATATATATATATATAGATGTTGTTTATGGTTAGAACAGATTTGTGTGCATATTTTCTTATAATTTCTTGATAGTTTTATTTGATGATTAAATATTTCAAAAAAATTCTTCTTAAATTGTAGTTTATAGAGGCATATTAAAAACTTCTAATACCACTATAAAGAAGTAACAAACAAATAGACACTCCTCGCTTATTTCTTTTGGATTTATAATCATTATATTAATATCAATGCAAATTGACATATCTTATTGAGATTGCCTTTAAAAATTATCTATTCTAATTTTGTGGTTGCTTTAGAATATTGGTTTATTATTTTATTAAATTATATTCAAAGCTTCATGTTTTTTTTAGTTTGATTGGATTCTCCACGACATCTTGACATATTTCTTTGATCCAAGATTGTGAGAGTAATTGTAATATTTGATGTATTTATCTAGTTTGAATTACATTTATTAACTTGTTTGAATCTAATTATAGAGTGTGTAATAGTATAGAAGGCTTACAAAATGGATATTTTGTTATATTTATTTGTTTCAATTAAAAGATAAAGTAGCCAATTCAATTTAAATTTTTCTAGTGGTTTTACAAAATTGTATTTATTAAAGCTAGTTGGATACTTTTTACATAATGGACTCATGTTGCTCTTTGTAATTACAATGAATTATATTTATTTATCAATTATATTTGTATTATTAATTATTTTTTCTCCCTCAATTAGAGTAGTAGAAAAAATACTAAAATTGAATTATGTGGTTAAATGTATCAATATTGGTTATATTGTTTATTGACTGGTAGATATTGAATTCTGTCTTCGTTATTTTGAGAAAATTTGGTTTGGTGCTGAAATGTAAAGACTGATGTAGGATTTAATGCTTTGTCTTTCTACAATATTAGATTTAAAACCTTCACTAATCTTTTTATTAAAATGATAATTTTTCACTCTTTGAAATTTTAATTCTTTTATATTTAGGCGCTTTTTATTTTATTTTATATTTTTATCTACTTTTATGCAAGAATTAAATTATACTATCATACTCTTACACCAAAGTTTTATAGTCATTGATTATGTCTAGACTTGTGCCTAAGCATGTTGTCAAAATATATTAGTGTGTTTTGATAAATCTGTCATTATCCACATTGTGCTGTAAGTAATTTTTATTTATTTATTTATTTATTTATTTATTTTTAAGCTTATAATATTGTATTAAGTTAGGATTTTTGTTGTGAGATTTATATAGTAAACACTTCTTCCCTAATGCACATCCTTGTCTTACTAATATTTTTAGTAATTCTTTTAAGTACCTTTTAATTTAAGAAAATATATTTAAGCAAGATTTGGGTCTAATTAATAGATTAAAATAGTCAATCTATACCATAATTCTTTTTGTTAGTTATTAGATTAATAATCTCTATTTCTATTTTCTATCATTTATTTAATAGAAATATGCATCTATATATATATATATATATCTTTGCATCATATTATATAATCCTCAATATATATATATATATATATATCTAATAGAAATAGAAGAATAATACAAAGTCTTGGTTTTATTGAATTGTCATTATGTTGACTCTCTTCCAAAATTTGATCCCTCTGGGCTATTACTTGTACAAACACTTTCAAAAAAAAATTGGTAAATCTTTGAGGATAATCCATGTTAGAATTTTAAGTGATTGAGCTATTTTATTAATTTTTGATTCTTTGTCACTTTTGTATTAAATTTTATATTTTATGATTGGAATGTATCTAATCTTATTTAAGTTTTGTATAAAACCTATATCTATATTTATATTTTAGATAGAAGTATTATTTTTTATATAAAATCTCAATAAAACGTTATGCATCAAAATATTTTTTTATCTAATTGAAGTAGCCATTGAAAATGCAAATATAAATAAAATAAAAGAAGTTATTTTTCTACAAAACATGCAATATTAACATAACTAATTAAGCATTCTATTTTTTTTTTGTACTACCTCCTTGTCAAAAATATTAACCTTATAATCTGTTCTAAAGAGAAAAACTACTACACTTCTTGAAAAAACTTTCAAGAAACTTTTACTAAGTTAAGAAAAAATTAGATAAGGGCCACTAATTTTTGTAATGTAGCTATAAAAAAAAACTTCCACCAAATGGAATTTGCCTTTGCAATTTGTTAGAATCTTTGTATAACCGTTGCACCCAAAACCACTCTAAAATTGATTTGTGCCTGTGCCTTGTATACATTGTCTATATGACATGGTTAAAATATTTTAATATTATTTTTTCATTCATTTTTTTCAAAATAAAATAAATAAAAATAAAAACATGCTTTACATTCAATCACACTTTTATCACTCTTCCATGCATTTATTTTACCAAATTGCCATCTTATCCTCAATCAAAGTTATTACCCTTAAAAAACCCAAATGCAGTGAATTTTTACTTAAGTTGCTAAGCTATTGTATAATAACATTTGAGAATCAAAGTCGTTGTTTTTGTACAACATATCTATTTTAAATATATTTCAAATATTCTTCTTCCTCCTCCCTCCCTCCCGATCATTCATTAATCCATCCATCCATTCTCTCATTCTTTCCTTTCATTCTCTGTCTGTGCTTGCTTCCTCCGTCATTGTGGTCTCTCATTCTCTTTGGTTATTTGTTTGTTTTGTCTGTGTCTGCGCCTCTGCCTGGCTCCCTTTTGTGTGTGTGAGTGTGTTGTTGTTGTGGTTGTTGTTGTGATTGGAGTGAGAGAGAGAGAGAGGGAGACGTTGTAGTAGTAGTTGTTATTTGAGGAGGAGGAGGGAGCAGTGGGGGAGTTATGGCGCAACAGCTGCTTCGTCCCTGGGCAGTGCGATCGGCGTCTGCATTTCGGCAGACGATGGCTCCCTTCTTCCAACGCTTCTCCACGGCCACAGTGGTGGACAACCTCCGATACTCGAAGTCGCATGAGTGGACGAGGCTGGAAGGCGACACCGCCGTGGTGGGGATCACGCACCACGCGCAGGAGGCGTTAGGCGATGTGGTGTTCGTGGATCTGCCGGAGGTCGGGAAGGCGATCTCGCAGGGGGACTCGTTCGGGAGCGTGGAGAGTGTCAAGGCCGTGAGCGATGTGTATTCCCCTGTGTCCGGGGAGGTTGTGGAGGTCAACAGTGAGCTCACGGAGTCGCCTGGATTGGTGAACAAGGGTCCGTTTGAGGAAGGTTGGATGATGAAACTCAAGCTCAAGGATCCCGCTGAGGTTCAGTCGTTGCTGACTGCTGAGAGTTACAAGCAGTACATCGAAGAGGAAGGCCACTGATAAATTTCTTTCTTCTCGCTTATGAAGAAACACTTCTTGAAATAAGAGGATCTCATATTGGTTTTGAGATTTTAGGGGCCGCATAGAATTCTTAATGTTCCCCTCTGAATTTTGCTCTAGTGTGGACGTCTTGGCAGTTTTGGCCAGGGCAAGCAACATGTGGTCAGAGCATTTAGGTCTGGTGCTATACGTGCGGTAGAATTAGAGGTTGAAGATGAATCAGACGCATCGGGGTTTAGAGGTATATGTGACACTCAGGACGAATGTCATGAGAAGAGGCACAATGAATGAGAAGTTCTTCGATTTGTTCTCTACAGCAGTAATGCCATGGTTTCTTCATTTTTCGAAGGTTCATTTTCGTGGATGGATACTTGAGCTGGATTTGACAAAAAAAACCCCCCACTTGATAAGCACAAGTTCTTTGGAGATTTCAAGATTTTAGAGGTCGGTTTAGGGCGGACGGTTTCAAACTCTCCTTCAAGATTTACCAAGTGGCTCTGCACGTAGGAGTGTATTTGTAAGCTATGACATGGTTGCATGAGGGTTATTTACGCGATACTCGTGGTCTGTGTTTCTGTGCGGCATTTTGGGATTCTGCGTCATACATTACGCCATTCTAGTCGGATTCGAAATCGTCCGAATGTCGGTAAGTCGCAGCAATTATGAAAGATTTACCTTCTTTATGACCTACATTCGAGTGTGTGTGTGTAAGGGAGATACTATCATCTGATTCTTCGTTTTGCCTCGTGGTCATCATCAGAATAAAGGGGATTTCTTTCACACCCCCAAAAACCCTTAACAGCCCCCTTCGCCCAGGGAATCGCAGAATATGCACTATTTCTGCCGCGGAAACGTTCGTGTCTCAGCATCTTTCGTGTTTACACCTAGGCCTTGTCTTTTAGTGAATCATCGCTACTCCTCGTGACAGAGATCACTACCATCTCCCCAAGAACCGTACTAGTATTTTTGTAACTTGGTAGAGTACTTCATGTAATCTTATGACCTTGCCATGCAGCTGATGCTCTTTCTCCTGAAGCATATTTTTTCTGCCGAGATCTGCAACCCACTTAACGGGATGACTCGTTCGGTCTAGAAATGCAAATTCTCCACTTCAAGGTGTCTTATTAATGAAATTTTTGAGCCGTGGTTTGTAGAGTCGTTGGGTTTTCATCGGGATGGTTTGGAAGAGGGAGATTTAATAGTTTGCAGGGGTGTGCGGACAAGAGAAGATCCCAGTATAATCTAAAAAGTACATCTCTGCGTTTTACGCTGACCATTGGATTGCGCCGGATTACTCAACACGATCATCACCGACGACACCATGGGTGTCTGGGTCGAGCAGCCAAGACCATGACGGCCGCCGCAGGTAAAATGAGGATATTACTGCATAGAGTGTTTTTTTACAATATCTCCCACCACTTTTAGTTTTTTGAACTGCATTCCATCCCTCTTGATTCACGTGAGTCCAGGATATTGATAGTCTGTGAACTCAGGCCTACATTTTTGTATCTGCAATGTACATTGAGGTCAGTTGCAAGTTCCTTCTGTTAAATGAGTGTGGTAAATGTGTGGGGCATGTGTAGTAGTGCATATACAAGCCTTCAAGACACATGGAACATCACATGAATCGCTGGCTTAAAACGTTTTGAACATAATAGTCATGGACACTAAACCTATGTTCACCATGGCACTTCATATCGGATTTTTATGTTTTTAATAATAGAAATAAATATTGTCAAAGAAAAGTTTATTTGTTACTTTACTTGTGATAGTTTTTGTACATGGTACAAAATATGCTTTTGGTTCTTGTTAGCTACACCATGCCCACCTCAAAGAGACTTGATGTGTGGATTGTGGAGTTACTATAGTAAGTTCTAACTAACTTGTAGATGTATAGGTGAAGATTTGTAATGTGTAGATATAGATGTAAATATAGGTTTGTAGATAAAGATTTGCTCCAAGCTTCTTCTTCTTTTTTGTTAGCAAAGAACATTTAACATTTCTTTGCCCATTATATATGCAATTGTGTTTATTTCACCTTTATTAATAATCAATTCAATGCATTGGAGCAAGTCTCTTTTCCCATACAAACAAAAACTAAGATTGAACTAAGTCTGTTTCAAATTATTAATGTACATGCGTGTGCATGTGCAAATATATAAATAAAAAAAACTAGCGTAAAGTTTTTGATGTTAAAACATTTGTTTTTTTTTACTAATTTTTTTTTTTTGTTTTGTTTTGTTTTGTTTTTTGTTTTTAGAACAAGATGAAGCATATAACTATGAAAATGTTGGATAGAATCAAAATTTTAATGTTTTTTGTAAAATACACTCTATAGACATTTTTAGTGATACATTTCATTTTTATTGATAATTATTTATAGAATATATAAAATTAGATTCATTCAAAGTAAGAATACTATTTATAGATTTTTTGAAACAAATTTATTAAATATTATTTAATAAGTTTATTTTAAAAAATAATATTAAATAAATAAATTTATTTAATGATATTAAATAATATTAAAATTTATTAAATAATATTTTTATATTTTTTATATTTAATATATTATTAAAATAAAAATCTACTATAATGAATTTAATTATATAATATATTTCAAAAAAATTAAATGTATTAAAATAAATATTAATATCTTTACACAAAAAAGATAAAATAAAATTATAACACACATTTATTCAAAAAAACTTAAAAAAATTCAAAGACCATGTATTTTATTTATATAAAATATAAATAATTTAATAATAATTATTATTATTATTATAAATTTAATTTAATTTTATAATGAATTTCTTATATAAATAAGTATTGCATGCATTTGTTACATTCAATTTGAACAAATAAGAAAGCTCTCATTCAATGGTAGTCAATAGTTATTATATAGTCTATTCTAATATTTATTTCTTAATTTATTTTTAAAAAATAACAAATAATAATGTTTCACATATTTAACATATAAAAAACTTGCCTCGTAAATTAAGATATATGTTTCATAAAGTCAACATGTGTTGGAGGTCCTATAGAACATTGTCGTGTAGTTCCTAGTTAGATAGTATATATGGACGCAAGAATGTAGTCTTCTTTATTCCTATCAATGCCTTTTTAGTCTTTAGTCTTATTTCAAAACTTTCTAATCTTCTTATCTTTGATAATACTCATTGTAGTTCAATATATTACCATCTTTGAGTGACTTTCTAATCTTTTTGAGTAACATAAGCATATGTTGAGTATTCTTTCTTTGAGATTCATATCCTTGATATTTTATCAAGAGTGCTAACTCATTATTCTTGCCTTGTTTTAGAAGTGAGTGGATTATCCCACTTTTGTTGTTGTGTTTTGAAGGTTGTGGATTATCTACCTTTAAACAAACAGTTTAATTTTTTAACACTGATTTTTTTTTTAGATGGCAAATCATTATTTTTTGTAGAAACTTTTATTTGATGTTAAAGATTAAGGATTACCTTCTTCAAATTTGACTAGTGAATTTACTAACTTAATTGAAATAGAAAGAAAAATCATGGATGCTATACTTCACAAAAGTGAGAATAGATTTGTAACTATTACAAATCTTCACGAGCTTGTCTACACTCTTATGATGGAAATTTCAGGTATCACCAATACTAAGTATGGAAGTAGCATTCCTATACCTATAGAAGAAGTTCAAAATCTATGCCAAAAAATTGTGCAATTGAAAAAAATAAGTAAATTAACCACACAATTAAATTCAAAAACTCTTGCTCTTATAAGCATAAGGGAGCCAAAGATTAGTATGCTCAAGAATTTTGATGGAACAAAATCAAAATTTCAAGGATTTTTATAACAAGTTAAGCTCTATTAAAGATTGAATCTTTTCTAATACATCAATGGATTTATTTAAGTTGGGTTCATAAGTGTCTTTTTTTTAGAAGTACTCTCTTTTGGTTTGTATCTTTGAAAGAAAAGAATTCATGATTTTTTTATGATTTGAATATATTTTAAAAAGTATTTACGATTAAATTTAGAAAAAGTGATAAAAAAAAAATAATAGAGACTAAGCTCTTATTTTTACAACAAAGATTATGATCAGCCATCATATTTGCTATTGAATTCAAAAACCTTGCTTCACATCATGGATTGGAATGAAAAAGCCCTCATTAATTAATATTAATATAGATTATAGGATAATGTCAAATATTTATTAATAATAATATCAAAAATAGATTTTTAAAAATAATTTATCGCTCAAGCTATTGCATGTAACAATTAACTATTTAAAAGATGTCAAAAACAAAGTTTTAGCAAGAGAGGAATAATTCAAGTAATGATGGCAGCTCTTAAGCTTTCAAAACCTATTTATTAACACCAAAATCAATGCAAATTGATGTACTAGATTTTAAATCTTTCATTGAGCAAGAAAATACTTCACATTATTAAGAAGATTTATGCTTCTATTGTAGAGAAGCTAAACACATTGCTAACATTGTCCAAAGAAGCAACACAATTATAAAATAAAGAGTAAAATTTCCAAAGAAAATAATTGTCAGAAAATAATTTTCTTCAATTATAATAAGAATTATGTGGCTCATATCATATGCAACACCTAATAAAGATTTTATTCTCTTCTTAGTTCTCTCACCTTATTTTACCATAAATGTATGTTTAAGACCTAAAAATCATAAAGTCTTTTTTATTAGATTTAGAAGCCTCTACCTATGTCATAGACAAAGATTTTATCAAAAAATAAAAAAATATATTTAATCAAGAAAATCAAATTTGTACATATAGAACTCATAGATGGTTGTTTGGTGTCTTTTAGAGATATTATCTATGAGATTTTTTCTTTAAATATAATTATTAAATATCATAATAGTATAAAAATATTTAATACGATAAGATCTCTTTTCAACTCAATTATTTTGAGATTATCATGATTAAAAATATATAACCTCAAAAAGATTAAATTTCTTATAAACTTATTTTTTCTTCTAATTTTATTCAAAATTCCATTAATCAAGTAGAAATATGTAAGTCTAATGCGTCCAAACTTTTATTGGTAGGTGCAAGAGCTTTCATGCATGCAACAAAAGAAGGATCATCTTTTGCTATATATGCCACATCCATTTCTAATGGTGGAAAGACATCAAATATTATTTCTAACTAGTATCAATTTTTCTAGGACATCTTTGAAAAAAAGAATGCACATATTCTTCTAAAACATGGATAGTATGATTGTTCCATTGATTTGTAAGAAGGAGGTCAATCACCATTTGGATCAATCTACAGCTTATTTCAAAATGAGTTGACTGTAGTCAATGAATACATTGATGAAAATTTGACAAAGAACTTCATACACCATTCAAAATCTCCAACAAGAGCTCCTATCTTACTTGTAAAGAAGATATCTTTTGGATTTATAAACATACCAACGGCTTTTTAATATCTCATGAATGATATGTTTTGTGAGTTTTTTGATAATTTTATTGTTTGTTAGTTATATGACATTCTAATCTATTCTAAAAACATAAAAGAACATGAACTTCATGTTTTTTGAGTGTTATAAAAATTTAAAGATGTAGGATTATATACTAAGATAGAAAAGTGTGTAATCCATACTACTAAAATTGAATTTTTAGGATACACCATTTCCAAAGAAGGATTGATAATGGATCCGACAAAGATCTAGACTATCATAAATTGGAAGATTTCAAGAGCAATAAAAGATGTGTAATATTTTTGGGGCTTTGCCAATTACTATCAAATCTTCATAAAAAACTTTTTTCAAGTTGCAACCCTACTTACACATTTGACTTATTAAAGAAGCTTGAGTGGAGTAAAGAAGGCAAAGTATTGCTTCATGTTTTGAAGAAAAAATTCTTATATTGACTTTTCTAAGGCATTTTTCATGAAAATAAATTTGTCAAATTTTTCCTTGGATGTGATAGGAGCAAATAACAAATTCTATCTAGTAGCTTTTCTCTCTAAGATATTTTCAACAATAAAGATCAACTACAAAATCCATAATACTGAAATTTCTTACAATTGTAGATTCTTTTAAGAATAACACCATTATATAGACAATGCTTCTAATCTAATCATTATATACACAAATGATAAGAACCTTGAGTACTTCATATCAGCATAGATATTGAATTATCACCAAACTTATTGAAATATGTCATTATCAAGATTTGATTTTAAGTTTACATATCAATCTGAAAAACAGTAAGGTTTGTGAAATATATTTTCTAGACATTCTTATTTTGTATTAAAAGAAGAAGATGCAACTTTTGATCAATAAAGAATGGTTTTCTTGAAGCTTGAGCAATTTCATCTTTGAGCAATAAAATCAATATTGGCTATTGATTAAATTTTTATTAAGAAAATTCAGTCAATTATGTCTTCTAATTTTCTTATTTATGATATCAAGAATATTTTTTTAAGTCTCATGATACTTTCAAGTTTGAGTTTAAAAATAATCTATTCTATTTTAATTGTTGCTTATATAGAAACAAAAAGATATATATATATATATATATATATATATATATATAATCACATTAATACTTTCTAAGGATAGAATATTTTAAATATAATAAGACTTTAGAACTTATATTCAAAGATTTTTGATGGCTACAAATGTAGAAGGTTATGAAAGACTTTATATAGTCATGTGATATTTGCTTAAGATCAAAAACTCCTTGTCATCAATTCTATAGACTTCTCTAACTATTGCCTATTCCAAAACAACTATTTTTTTTTTTTTTATTTCTATAGATTTTATTATAGAAGTTCTAAATTCAAGTTCATATAACTCTATGTTTGTGATTATAGATTGCTTCACCAAAATGGTATATTTTTTATTATAGAAAAAATCTATTTTAGGTAAAAAAAAAAAAAAAAAAATTTCTTAATAACATCTATTACTATCATAGATTACTAAAAGATATTATATCAGATAAAAAGATACAATTCATATAAAGATTATAGAAAATACTTTTTGAGATATTGAAAGTGCATATAAAACTATGTTTGGCTTTTCATCTTTAAATTGATGGACAAATAAAATAGATAAATCAAGTTTTGGAGTAGTATTTGAGGTATATTATCTATTATCATCAAGATAATTAGACAATTCTTTTGCCATTGACAGAGTTTACGTATAATAATTTAAAACATTCTTTTACTCAACAAACATTTTTTTTTCCAATTATAATTATCATCTATGATTTGATATTTTTGGCTTTTTAAAAATTAATAATCTTACAATAAAAGATTTAATAAATTATTTGTCACAGCTATATGCAATAATGAAGGCACAATTAAATGAAGTTCAAGAACAACAAAAGATCAAAATGGATGCTTATTGCAAGAAACAACCATAATTTAATATAGATGACAAGGTATGATTACTTTGTTGTAATATCAAGATTACTTATCTCTCTGATAAGTTGGACTATCATAGGTTTAGATCTTTTCTTATTTATGAATAAGTCAATTTTATTGCTTATCAATTATATCTACTTGACTTTATGAATATCCATGTCCTATTCGACATGTTTTTTTTGAGCTATGTAAGACAATAAATATTTCAAGAAGAAAAATGCCACCCCTTCTTCTAGAAGTGGATAATAATCAAGAGTTTGAAGTAGAAGAAGTCTTAAATTCAAGATGGCACCAAAATAGATTAAAATATCTTATTCATTGGTATGGATATGATATTAGTGAATGTACATGACAGCTGGCAAAAAATCTTGCAAATGCAATAAAGAAGATTGAGACTTTTTATGAATGACATCTATCAAAACCACGATGAAGAAAAGCAAGATTTATAAAAGACGATAATTGCTCTTTGTGGAACTCATTTCTAGAAGGAATGGTAATGTCACAGACATACGTATTTATTCCAATAATTACTTATATGATTAAGTAGTAGTAGGTAAAAATAAATAAATTTTATAATATTTTCTAGAAAAGCTTCTTACAAGTGTCATAGACGTGGTTTTGACTTTATACATGTTTGTAGTTGATTGGTAGGTTAGAAACTTGGTCAACAAATGCCACCCCATTTTTTAAAATTCATGTCTTTGATACATGTCAGATCTTGTTTGAAATAATTTTATAAAATTAATTATATAATATTTTTTAATTATTATAAATAAGTTATTTATAATGATAATAATAATAATCATTTCAAAAAGCTTTATATATTGATATGTGCATCTGTTTTTGTGTGCACATCGTCAAATCAGTCTATGAATATTTTATTTATCTTTTCAAATAATATTCCATATTCATTCTTGGCCCAAAAATATTTTGTATATACTAGTCTTAATACTTCTCACAACAATTGTTGCAAATTACTTCTAATATATTTTTGTTCATAATGTGTTATTTCTAAGGTTAAATTTTTATTTTATTTTATTTTATATATATTTATATATATTTATATATATTTATATTTATATATATTTATATTTATATATATATATATATATATTTATCTATCTATCTAAAGGATTGTTAAATTGATCCTTATATTTAATAAATTAATCCATCTATCATCCTTAGTTGCAGATTCAACCATTTTTTCATTTATTTTCAACTTCTACAAATTGAACATTGGAAAATTATTTGATTATGGTTAGGATAGGTGAGTTGATTCAGTAATTGCTTGGATCAATTTAAAAATTCTCTCTCTCTCTCTCTCTCTATATATATATATATATATATATATATATATCAATTTATTATATAAGTAAGAGTTGATTTGCTTGCATTTATTAATACCACTTAATGAACATCATTTCAATCCATTTTCATTAAAGATTTCTAATAAAAAAGATCAAATTTAAAAATTAATAGATTCCACGTTAATCTTAGGGCCTATAGAATGAAAATCCAGCATGGCATTTGTAGTTATACCTTTACAAGCAACTAATCAAAAGGATCATTCACAATCAAATCCAACCAATGTCAACACCAAATTCTTGTTATTTGTGGTTCAATAATTGTACAAAATCCAAAATTTTAATTGGTGATTTTGTAAAGCAAAATATGAATATCTATGTAGAAGAAGAATATTTTTTCCATGTGCACCATCTATTGCCATATAAACATGAATTGAATTATACATGAATTTCAATAATAAATAGTACTTTTGTAGTTAGCAATTCAAATGAAGGTGTCCAAGTTTTAAGCCTAAGAGTTGAAGTTACCACAGTGTTCAATAGATCTTTGTATGAGATGTTTTATTGTCCTAATAAAAAAAATAAAAAAAAATAAATAAAATAAAATATTTATATTTGGTTTTTTCTATTGAATTATAAAGTTGTGACAAAAGAATATGTGAGATTAATAAATCTTGATGTAAGTAGTGCAATGAGCAATAGTAGATGATCAATAAATGATATTGTATATAAATTTTATTTCAAAATATAGTAAATAATATTAGATTAGATTATCATAAATTGCTTTAATATAAAACAAATTATAGTAGTGCATAAAAATGCAACAAGAATTGATCTTCATTTAGTTAATTAAGAATTAGAGGATTAGAATGAATACATTTTGATTTAGTTTTTTTGCAACTATTCAGGTATATTATAGGCTTATAGAAACTACATGTTTTAATAGTCAATTCTTCAATGTAAGGAAATTATAGGCTCTAATAGCTAATAACTCCAAAAAATATAATTTCTTTTAATTTCTTGTCTCAAAAAAAATTCAATACAAAATATTCTAAATTAGAGGTTATTCAACTTATTCAAATATAACTAAAATTTATTCAACATATCAAATGTACATAGACCTACAAAATAATTATAATAATACTAATAAAAAAATAAAAAATTATTCCAAATAATTTATAAATACTACAGAATAATATAAAATAGTCTATACAAAATAAAATATAAGTGATGATTTTAAAGAATAAACTATCATAAAAATATATTATGCAATAAAATTTTATAAGTTAATAGAAAATCTAATATAATTAGTTTTAATTTTGAAGTATTAATTGTTTGTATTTTTTTTTTTTTTTTTGTACCTATATTCTTATTTAAAAAAAATAACTTTACTTCAAATTTTCTAACAATAAAGGAATTATAATGTTCATTTATTTTTTATTTTAAATAGAAACTAAAACAAAATAAAAAAAAAACAAATAACACAACACATTAATTTAAAAAAATAAACATTAACAAAATGTGTTGTTTAAAAAATTAAAAAATAACTATTCACTTAGAGACTTAAGTTGTTTTACAAAAGATTAAGTCTTTTGGAAAACATTCTTTTGTATTTTAATAATACTATGATTTTTAATATGTGTAATTCAAAATAACGAATTAATTAATTAAATTGCAATTATATTGTACTAAAACCATGACATGATAGGAAAAACTAATAATAGAAGTATCATTGTTTTGATGACCATATACTTTTAGAATAGTTCTGTAAGTAGTTTCAAAACTGTATAAAACAAAACTTATATATTTTTATAAGTACATATTCAAAAATTTAACTTCTGATTTCTTGTTTTTAGTTCCCTGAACTTATTTTCAAGAAGATGAAAAGAATAAAAGCAAACAAACAGACAACCAAACAAACATGTATAGCACATGATATTATATTATATTTTAGAATTTTTTAGTCAAATATTTTAAAATTTTACTATTCAAATAAACAATACTTTCTCTTATGATTTATATGCAAGTTAATTATTCTTTATTTGTATATGTATTGCACTAAGAATGAATTCATAATTATATCTATAACACTATTGAGAAAACGTTTTAGTATTGTGTAATTTGAATCTCTTAAAAAACATCCAGTTTCTTTTGTTCTTTTTTTAAAACAAGTATAATCTTCATAACACTCAGTATGCACATGATACAAACATTATTGTCTAAAATTAGTGGTGTTGTGGTTTCTATTGTAACAACCATTTCAACATGCTTTAGGATTGTGTATATACTTAGTAAGATTTGCTGAGGAGAAAACCATTTAAAAGATTAAAAGTGGAAATCTAAATATGATTCACAAACATATGATATTAACAGACCATTTGACAAGAAATATCCAACTTTTAAGAATGATCTCATTTATATAATCATATTGGATTAGCTATTTGAAAGACATTTTCTCATGTTGTGATATTGTCAAAATGGCCACAACGATAAGTTTGACCTTTCTCCCAATCAGATAGAGACTTCTCCCCGAACATGACTATACTTTCTTATTCGATTATATGCAAGTTAAGGTTTAAAACACCTTACCAGTGACCGAGTATCAACATTGAAGGAGGTTACAAGGTACTTCAATGACGCCCAAGTCCACATTATAATCTGATCTTGAGCTGGAACAGGAATCAAAGCCCTCAAAGCATTGCTGAAATAATATTAGATAGGAGTGAGAAATCACCCAGATCTCTCCTGCAAGTTGTTGATACAATCCTGGATCGATTCCACCTACAGCGTTGCAACTGCATACCGATATTAGAATGTTCGTCATTAGTTATGAGAATATTTATTACTAGAAAGTTCAGAAGTTAAAAAATGGACCACGGAAAGTGTCAGCACAGCAAAAGCTTCGAAAACCAATGCCACTCAGGAATCATGTAAAAGTTTCGTGAGCAACGAGAACATTGGAAGGATGAAGTGTTTTAGCCAGGATTCCTGCCGAGAATTTGCAGCATATAATATAGAGATGACTATCAGCTTTGGCACGAAGGCCGGAACAAACATTAGGCTTCATCTAGTACTTTAGCGTTGACGTGTACACTCGTATCATTGATCCCCAAGCAGAAAGTGAAACTCCATGCACAAGATATTCGAATACAAAATAAGGATGCTTCCATTTCTCCTAGAGCTTATGAACACAAACGCTAACCGAGGTTGTCAAAAGATCAAAATCTACAACTGAAGCGAGCAACAAGCTACACCAGGTGTTTCGAGCACAAAGCCAGATAAAGCACCATACATCCAAACTTTCTATGGGTTCAGAGATGGTGATCATTGCCAGCTCAAGTGTGCCCCTCGCAACGATTGTTGCATTTCGGTTCATTTGCTCGTACTCTTTGTACATCTTGCATGAGTCCCACAAATTCTTCCTCATCCCCTCAAACTTTCCTGTGCTTCAATGTCCTCACATTTGCCAAAACCACCAAAAATTGCATCATGAGCTAGGTTCAGGAGCATGCTGGACGTCTGCTGCCATGCGATGAATCTATGGAACTAGTGAAATACAAGGTTGAATGTCTGGCAGTAGAAATATTTCACCCAGTCCAAGTGAAACTTGGTACAGTTGACCAGATCAGAACACGGCCACCCCATCTTCTAAAGAAGAGACATGCATAAGGAGACCAAAACTTCTCTTCAGAGATAGCTGTTGCCCCTTCCTGTGAATGAACGTAAATCCTTGAATTCGTACTGCGCAAACCTCGGTTTCAAATACAAGTTGTAAAATGTCAAAATCTTGGAGTTATCGTCTCCTCCGCAACTGTCTCCCGCTTGTTGTTGCTGGTGTAGCAGGTTCTATATCTTTAGGCGGGTCAGGCTCAGAATCATTGTCGCTGTCCTCATCCTTACGATTACTTTTCCTTTTGCTCTTCTCCTTCACTGTGCAAGAGGGACTAGTGTCTTCATCCTCCACTTTATCTTTCCTTTTCTTCTTCTCCGCAGTTCCAGGGCTGCTGTCCTCTTCTTCAACACTTGTGTTGCTTTTTCTTCTACTCCTCTCCTTCGCAGGGCAGGAAGGGCTGCTGTCCTCATCCTCAGTGATACTTTTCCTCTTCTCTTTCACGGCGGAGGAAGGACCTGCCCCGTTGGCCATTTTTGCAGCAGCTCTTTTCTTTAGTATCGCAAAATCGTCATCATCATCGTCATCGTTTTTCTTCCCTTTTGCTCTTCCTGCCTTGCCCCCATCAGCTTCATATACCTGGATCTTGACCGTCTTCTTCACCTCTGTTGTTGCATTCTCATGTTCAGTTACCTCATCATTGGCATCTCTTGGTCTCCAAATGAACAGCGACCTGCAATTGAAAAGAACACTAAAATTAGAATATCTTTGCGGCAACACGTTTTCTAAAAATTAATCATGAATAGCACACGGAGATGTTACCAAGATATTACTTGCAAGGATTTAGAACCATGTCCAATTCATAGTCACTTTACTACAGGTTTATGCCATTAAATTAATCCTAGCGTTGAAATTAGAAAAATTGGTGTGTGTGTGGGAGCGGGGGGGTATGATGGTGGTAAAATAACCATCTGCTCTAAAATAAACAATAACCAAGCTCTAACGCTTGTTCTATTGTAGGATAAACTCACCTAGAACTTCCTGTTGCCATGCAATCGAGTCTTGGATGCAATTTATTCACAGTACATATCGTTGTAATACTGGGATCATAGACTTGCTCCACCAGCCGCCCGTTGCTCACGTCGATAAAGTCAATAGGATGCAAAGCCACTCCATTAAAATCATCACTTATGTAGCGACCAATCACTATCAAACATTCCGAGCGGTCCTTAGGATCCCACTCGGCTTTGAAGGCCGTGATGTACCTATTGAAATTATGGCTGTGCACGATCTCGCGACTGGGTTCTGATAGATCAGAACATATATTGTCCCAGACTCGGATGCGGTTATCTATACATGTAGTCAATATCTTGTTTCCGGTAATTGGGCTGAAATATGCGGAATTCACCACTCGTGGATGAGTGAGCGTTGCTAAACAATTGTCAGGACTTAGCATCCTCATATCCCAGATTCTTGCCTGCATATCCGATAAATACAGACAATTTACTATGAGCATAAAAATGCAAGTGAACATTTATTTGAGCTGTCTATCTACAAGATTCCCAACCAAATCAAATGTTCAAAATTGTATCTTCTAGAAATGTTGTATACATATTGTCAATTCTAAGCAGTGTACTTGAAGAGAGAAAGTTGGAATAAGGTGCACTGAGATGTGAATAAAATAGTCAAATCAGCAGAATCACGCACCATATGATCATTTCCACATGTAATGAAAACATCAGGATCTATGGGATGACAATGCAAGCCAACCACTTTGGTGCCCTTCTTATGCACGGCCGTGGGTTTCCCAACCTCTTTGTTGGCACGTGTATCAACCCTGTGAAAACATAAACATTACCAAGGTATTATTCAACTACAACGGCGCCAAAAACAATGACCTGAAATTCCTGCGGACATGTAAGTAAAAGACAAAGCAATAAACTTAAAGCTTACTGGTATAGAAATCCAAAGTTGTCGGCCGTTAAGGCCAACTCTCTCTGGTTGTTGAGATCCATAGCATGAATCATCCGCCATGTTGAAGGACCCTGCAAAGTATACAAGCTATGTATAAACACAAGCATTGCTAAATTCTCGTAATTGATTTGGAACTGACGTGCAGAGCTCAATTTCAATAGAGAGGCATCTTCCAGATCATAACAGTTCATAAAATACGTACCGCCCATCCATCTGGATTAAGGTCGAGGACTTCATTGGATGTTCCTGACTCTAAATCCGTAAAGCAAACCTTCCCATCCGAAGAAGCTGTGTACATCATACCATCCTGCCAAGGATGGAACCTGCACACATATCTTACAGGTAAATCTGACTAGAAATATTGCGAATTGATGATGGTACTCGATACGACTAGGTACTCATATCCAGGACATCTTAATATCTAAGTTACACTACATAATATAATGACTAATATTACACAATGCACCAGCACGGCCAACACTTCTAAACCACGGAAGGTAGCAATTATATTACAAAGAGTCCCTTACTTGATATTGTTCACAAGAGCACAATGTATGTTCTCATGTACCGTTTTGTTGAAAACCTTCTCGAAGTCCCAAATACCTACTTGACCTCTCTGTTATTCCCGTGACACACCCAATCACGTGTAGTTTAGAGTAAAAACAATATAAATTAGCATTTCAAAACAAAAAACAAAAAAAAAAACAAAAAACAAAAAACAAAACAATGAAAAAAAAAATATAAAAAGTCAGAATTCATCACAGTTTATCCTCATAACAGAGGTTAAACACAGAATTCAACGCGTTAAAGATAGTCATATGTCAATAAGCGATCACCTTGTCGCCAGAAATTAAAATGTTGTCTTTCGTCGGATGAAACTCCAAATACGTCACCCTCCGGCTGTGCAGCCGAATAATTGCACTGTCCACTTTGTTCGGAATAGCTTGCGGCAGATGCACCTGATTCATAAATCGTAAGCAGAACTTTAAATGCATGCTTTATCTAAGATTGTAATTCAGAGAAACCCAATTCAACTCTGAGAGGGCACAAAAGTATAAGGATGTCGCAATGAAGACATTTTGCTTTCAAAAATGCGGCATTCCAGAGAATATGACGCTGAGGTAGCTTACTGTGGGTACGTGGCTGCGAAATTGCCTCTCATGCACGAAATCAAGAAGACCTAAAGCCCGCCTGCGAGGAGCAGCAACAACCCCGTGCTCCGTTGCCATTCTATGCGGACATGTAAGTGTTGTATGACCTGCACAATAGAAAACTCAAATACATATACAAACGAGCTCCGTCTTCAAACTGCAAGTTTGAACCACTAGTATTTCACGAAGTCTGCAAGATAACCACTGTAGTACTAATGGCAATTCCCTCAGCAGCACTGCAGATACGTACAGTGAATTCCAGTCAACAGTCGAGTGATTAACAAAGACGACGCAAAGAACATATGCAGCATCTTAGACCCCCAAAAAAAAAGAAAAAAAGAAAATCCTAGCATAAGCTCCTCAGGATAATCTCAAAAACACAAGAATGACAAGTGAGGAATACAGACCCGGTTTCTTGCAGAGGTAACAGGGCTTGTTAGGACAATCCAGGTACACAGAACCCACAAAACCAGCTTGATGGTCTTTCGCCTTACATACCTGTGAATCACAAAAAATAAATAAATAAATAAATAAAGATTTCCATCGATTATCAATAACATGTTCTCGATACAAGAACAAGCCTTATCTACCAGGGCATCATCAGCAGATCATGAAAATCCAAGCTCATCAAAGAAAATTGGATCTTCAAAGGACCATGATAACAACCATTCTTCCACCGTGGCAGCCCACACGATGTACTATTAGCGTCAAGATACTAGCACACAGGCAGTCCTAACGACACATTCCCGTCCTTGACTTTAGAAACCATGCATCATATAGGGGATCCAAAAGTCCTCTTCAACTCAGTATCAGTTTCTCCAAGAAAGGCTAAAGTTTTCGCTACTGTTACACAGTCAAAACCTTAAAATGCACATACGTGTAGACAAGCCATACCACAAGAGTATGTGCATCACCATCAGCACGGATGGACAGACATGTTAAAACTCCACCGTCAGCAAGTATGATTAACATACGATGAGCTACATTATATCTGTGCTACAAGCTGAAGGTACGTTTTACATAGAACGTTGATCACAACTTTGGAAGCCAAGGGATGTACTCAACAAACCTTGCAAACTTTCTGGCCCTTCAGACTGATTGTGATGCGAGCTTTCCTCTTTTTCTGTTTCTTCTCTTCTTCCTCATTCTCTTCCTCCTCATGTTCCTCGCCTCCGGCATTCTCACCCTCGTCACCCTCTGCTTCTTCATCTTCCACATCCTTCGACTCTTCGTAATCTGAATCTACAAACTCCTCCTCCTCCTCCTCCTCCTCCTCCTCTTCCTCGGACGACTCTTCCGCATCACTCTCTCTTTGCACCACCACCATCCGCTTCCGCATTGCAGCCCTCGTCATTGTCATTTTTTTTTTTTTTTTTTTTTTTTTTTTTTTACCCCCTCAAAGACTAATAACACCACACTTGCTCTCCTAAACCACTCCCACAGCTTAATCGAAATTCTCACAAACGCACCACAGCCACCAAATTCACAACACTCCAGACATAACAGACCCACAAAGCAACAGCAACAACAACAACGCACCCAAAAAAAAAAAAAAAAAAAAAAAAAAAAAAACAATGCCCTCAGGAAGGAAGGAAAAGAAAAAAATCGCTCGTTCACTGGCACACTTGACACCGCTCCAAAACAACAACCTTAATTCCCGGACTCTCTTCCTCTAGTCACCGATCCACTCACCCGCACACGAATTCGAAAGCGACATTGCATCTTCAACGAAACAGATAAGCAAGTGCGTGACCAAGACCCGCCTCTGTCCGGCAGCCTCAAGTTGCCGACAATCACGGCCGTTATGAGCAAAGTCCATGCCCGCCGCAACCCAAAGAAACAAAAGGGAGAAAAATCTGGTGCGGGAATGTGATAGAATCACCGCATTCTTGAGCTGAGCCGATGAAAAGCTGTGCGAGGAGCATGAGTCTCAGGTAGCTTCAGTGAGAAGCTTCCCAAGGGAACAAATCCCCAAAACCCTGAGCAGAGGAAGAGTAGGAGAAAGCTTCGGAACCCCTTTCAACTTCTTCTTCAATCTTTCTTTTATCTTTCTACGACGCTACTCGCTTGCCTCCGCCGCCTTTCTTTTATGGGTTGTTGTTGTTAATGGGTGCGCTGCTAAATTGGGCACCCGATGAGAGAGGTACTAGCGTCGATCCTCCTCCTCATTGTCTTCGTTGCTGCTGCGTGCCCCCGCGACATTTGTTCACGTCATGTGGCTGCGACACTTCCACAGCGCCGTCGAGCTTTGAGCGCCGATGGCGGAGCGAGTCGCGGTGTGAACGGAGCGGCGATGACATTAGTGTGAATGGGGTTTTGTGGTTTGAATGGATGGATGGGTGCATGGATGGATGTCTCTGTTAGTTGGGTTGGAGGGGGATGTGTTTGGGGGATGGATGGATGAGGGAGGGCTGGTTTGAATGCTTGAATTAGGGCTCTATTTAAGAGAATTTCGTATATTTACAAATAAATAAGTAAGTAAAGAGTTTTGAGATGCAAGAGAGATTGTTTGGATGAAAGGTCGTTCTTTCATACAATTTTTCTTATGCATATTAATATATTTTATTGAATGTACATATTTAGTATGTACATGAACATGTTTTTAAAATTTGGTCCATGAACATGTTTTTAAAATCTATAAGAAAAATATATATATATATATATATATATATATATATATATATTTTAAATTAAAAATATGTCAATATTTATTGTCTTTGGAATTTTATTACAACAGCTATAATAAAATATTTTTTCTAATATATATATATATATATATATATATATATATATATATATGATATTAATTTTTTAATGATTTTTTATTAATATTATTTTTAAAAAATTATAGTTGTTATTTTAATTTTTAAAATCAATTCTAAATATTTGTTTGAATTATTTTTATTATCATTAATATTTTTACAATATATTTATATCTTATCTTGCTAATACTCTTTTATAATATAATGAATTACCTTAAGACAACTCTATTATATTCTAATCACTTCTATAAATTCAAGTATATTTATTATTTAGACATATGAACATTATCAGTATTAATAAAATAAATTGCTACATTCTTAAAGATAAACAGTAGATTTATGTGATGGCATAAGAGAGTCTGCATTTTCTACTAAGTATTTATTATGGGGTGCAACAAAAATACACATTCCAACTACACTTATATTTTTGGGGTCTAAATTATATCTAAGAACAATTGCTAAGATATAAAATTCTATATTTATCTATATTATTTTGCCAAACTCTTAGACTCATGTTTCATAAAGCTTATGTTCTTGATTTAACAATATACTATTTTTAAGTTTTATGCTTTTAGTGTAGCTATACAATTTGATTTTTTGGGAAGAGCCATTTAAAATCATAGCATTATATGAAATAATTAAAGAAAAAAAAACATGTATCTTGCAAAAAAAAATCTTATTGAAGATTTCTAATTTTAACACATGACTATTCCAACTTCATTTCTTTGTAATCATTGATCTTTAAAATTAATATAAAGACAATGATACATATGTTTGTTAATCTCCTATCTTAATAACATCTTTTAAAATAATAATTTTTAAATTCTATAAAAAGTATACTTTTAGAAATTCTTCTTAGTCTTAGAAAATAACCATGAAGATATGTAGAAAGGTAGAAATATACAATGTAGGCCAATCTTTCATAATATAATAAAAAAATAACATCTTTATCAAATGAGTGTTGAAATGAATCATATTGATGCCTTAAAATCTTGTTTTGACTTACCTCTTAACTTATATTCTTAAAGTAGCAAATTATCAATTCTAAAAATATTGTATTGAATCTTACAACTTAGTTTTAATTTTAAGATAGGTTGCAAGTAATAATAAAACACTTTAAAATTTATGTATTATCTTGAAATACAAAAAGAAAGAAAATAAGAAATCTTAAGTGTCTTGATAAAGTTTTTTAGAAGATTAAGTATACTTCCAATCTTTTGACAATGGACCTTGATGAGATGAATAAAAAGATGTGAAATTAGACTTAAAATATCTTTCATCGTCACAATCCAAAAACTCTTAAATTATGACATTCAAAAAAAATTATTTCAATCAAAGTTTAATTTTTAAGATAGAAAATTGGTTTAATAGAAAGAATCATGTTACTCATTGTAAATTACCTTCATTACATTGTATGTTGTTTATCCCATTTGTTTCCTATGGATCTTTTGTAATGTTTTAAATCTTAGAGAGAAAATGCATAGATGACTTAATATATTTAGTTGAATTATTATTTCCATGTTACTTTACTTAATTCTTTAAATTCATTTTTTACAAGTTTCTTGTGGCATATTAATTTCTTTTGTTGCTTCACCTCCTATTTACTTAAATGCCTTATTTACAATGTAACTATTGTATCCTTATTTAGTCTACCGAAGTTCTAACTTCTCTTTATTATTGTAAAAAGAATAAATCTCAAGTCCATAAGAATCACTTTTTATTTCATAGGAGTAGATTATTCATTAGATTGTTCTATTATATAACCATTAGAATATACAAAGTTTAGGTTGGTGGATAGCAAGAACTTGGAGAAGCTATTTTTTGATGACAAACCATAGTACTTGGATATTAACTAATCAAGCTAAAAAGAAGTAGAAGTGTGACATTTTGTATTGATTTTTAAGCATGATTAAACTTTGATCATGTCAATTGCATCAACTTTACTTGCAAGTAATTGAACTTGTCTAATATTTTTTTAGTTTTCCAAGACAAGCTAATAAATTGACATAAGAATAGAAATTATTTTTAAATTAAGTATATTAAAAAATATATTTTTTAAAAAAAAAAAATAAATATATATTTTAAATAACCTCCATATTACATATAATTTTTGAGCATTCCAAAAACTTAAAAATAACATCTTTACTTGCTAAGACTACATCTACATTTGTGCATGACATTTTATTCATATAGTTTATTTTTATTTTTATATCAAAGCTTGAAACTACATGATTACTTAATGGTTTTATTATCAATTAGAAATCATGTCAATATGATGAAAGATAGATAATGTTGTTTTGGAGATTGTATCTATTTTTTCGGCCTCTTCAAATTTAAATCCATATATTTTTTACATAAATATTTCTAATTATAGTTACATATAATATGGAATTTAAATTTCAATCTTATATCATTATACATATATATATATATATATTAATTGGCTATTGAATTGCCACTATTAAGTCTTGTTTGTCTTTGAAAAAGCAAATGACTACTTTAATAAATCATTATTAGTTTCAAAAGCCATTACTACTTCCATCATTATTTCCTACATATTATTAGTTTTTAAAGTTGTGTCTTTTTTTTACAAGGCATATATATATATAAGGTTGAAATTACTATGGTTGCAATTTACTAATACTAAGCTAGCAATGGGTTGTAGTATTGGTAACAGATAACAATAAAGAATCATATTATAGAAAAAAATAGATATGTAGCTTTGTCATTGTTTTTCTTTGAATTTTAGATAGCTTATACCTATTTCTTCTTCTTAATCTACAAGACTAGTTACAATAACATTTTCTTGTTTTTTTGAGATATTAATACTATTATCTTTTCATGCCAAAATGCCTTTAATACTAGTTTTCTATGGTATTGTTATGTTAAGTAGTTTCTTATTAATTAAATGACTAAGAAACTCATTGTGAGAGGTATTGTATCAAGTATCACTAGTTGATTACTATCCTAGAAAAGATTTCATCTTTATTGACCATCCATTGCCTTACATTGGACCAAATAATGTGCATGTTTTTAACATTGTCAATGCAAAGAATATATACTACGTATAGAGTTGTAAGAGGATTTATATATATTCAATTTCTAAATTACTAATGATTTTTTTTATTAATTTATTTCTCCGTTTTTTACTACTAGAGTTTAGCTCTATTATTGCCTTTGTCTAATTGTGTAGTTCTATTACATTCATATCTTCTAAATTGTATGTTTTTCCATCTTTGTTTAATTTCTTGGCTTTCTTAACATTTTGCCTTAATTGACTGTTTTGATGGCCTTTAGAACTATACAAAGAAGTATAGTATTTGATTTGATGTATAGTTGCAAAATGAAATTAATACCAAAGTATTAAATAGTTATAATCAATTTGTACATACATCTTTTATTAAGAAATAAAGTTAGTGACAAGGATTTTCAGATTCCAACAAATTCTCAAGTGCATTGCCATATTATATTAGGATTCCAATCAATTTGTATTCTATAAGTCTTTACCATGAACTTCACCAAACTCACCAACAACCTTTGCAACAACTAACTTGAATTCTTTTGGTAAATATTTCAAAATAATTTATCTTAGAATATAGAACACTTTAAAATTAAATGTCAAGTTAGTGTTCCATACAATATTGTAGTCAAATGGCCAATCCCATGGTTTATATATTCAAATATCATAAGTAGTCTAATGTAAAGACAAAAGTAGGATATATTAGAATATGTCTTTTGATTTTATTCTAGTTAAAAATAAATAAATAAATAAATAATAATAACAACAAAAAAAAAAAAAAAAAAAAAATTGCTAATAGTTTTAATAGGTCCCCTCATTGTGCCATTTAATACATGTGACAATTGATCAAATGTCATATGAAATTTAGTATTTTACTAAAATAATAAAATATAATGACATGTTTTGCAACAATGTAGTTTTAAAAATTGTTAAATCAAAATCCACGATTATTTAACAAGAGATAATTTTTACCAAGACAACAAAGTAAGTATAGTTGTGTTTGTATAGCAACTTTTTTTTTTGGTTGTGCTTAAGTTGGGTGAAGAAAATCTTCTTCTCACCACTTTTTAAGATCTTTTGTTATACCACTACAAATCTCATATCTAGTTCTTGTTGAAAATCTAGTATGGCCATTGGAGGCACATTTCATTGCAAAACATTTGCACAAAATATTGGCTTAGGATGTCTTTATAAATAATAAAGAAAAAAAACAAAGAAAATACATTTTTTAAATTTTGTAATAAAATAATCACTCTTGTTACATATGGTTGGTGATTGTTATAATATTCCTATTTTTATCTTATTTAATAGTTATAATTAAAATTCTTTATCAATCAATTCTTTTAATGAGCTGCGTACAAAAAATTGTATTCAGCGAAATGCACTTATTTGACCCCCAGCTCTTCATGTCCTACAAATCTGACATACAAGAGGTAGAAACCTTCCAAACCCAAACTTAAATGAATATCTAAAATCAAAATGCGAAATACTAAACAAACTTCCAAACAAGTAAACAACTGTTTTATAATTTCAGTAAACTACATAAACAAGTCAATAAGTGACTTGTGGCTTTGGTACAGATATTCTACAAATCCTAGACAAAGCGTTTTTCCCTCTGTCTGTAAAAAAGAGCAGCAAGCACTACCTCATGAAGAAAGAGTTATGTCATGATAAGCAAGCAAATACGTCTGTCTTCTGTAAAGCACTCTGGTGACAAACTGAAAATTGATTTTTCAGTTTTTTCATAAATGTGTAAAAATCTTTCTGTGAGCTTTTAATTCATGCTGTAGATTACGAAACTTGTTCCAACCCAAATTTTGAACTGTTCGATCCCAGAGATTAAAAGAATTGCTATCTAGTTCATTATAAATTAAATGTCTTCCTTAGAACTTGGCGGAACCAGAACACGGAGCTCTTAGGAAGCCTGGCCAAGCCATTTTTGTAGTCTACATAGTAGATTCCAAATCGGACGGTATACCCTTCTGACCACTCGAAGTTGTCCAGTAGAGACCATGCAAAGTAACCGCGTACATCACAACCATCCCTGAATCAAGACCAATCACCTTCTCATTAAAAACGAATGCTGAAAATCAAGTTTGCTGAAAAAAAAAAAACACGATTTGAAAATGGTTTTACCTGACTGCCAAAAGCACATTTTGCATGTAGTCGTGATAATATCGAATTCGTTCAGGATCTTTTAACTGGTCTTCAATAGGCATAGAATCCTCTTTGTTGAATTCAGCTCTACCGTTCTCAGTGACATATAGAATTGGATTGTGGTACCGTTCACTAACCCAATTTAACAGCTTTCTGATTCCAAATGGAACCACAAATAACCAGTCCGAAGGTGTCTACAAGAAGATTAAATATCGTTAATATTGTGCGAGAAACGTACTTGATATCATATCTAGTGAATAATAGTATCAAAGTACATAAATCCTACATTTAAAAAATTGAAACCATTATAATCGCAAGGATTTGGACAGAAAATAGACAATTAAACGACTTGTTTTTGGTAGCCATCACGTGTTGAAGGCTAGAACCATGCTTACTGGATCACCAATAGGCACACCATCTTTGTAATATGTTTTCACGATTTCACCACTGATGCCGAAAGTTGCATACATTGAAGTATAATGATTTATACCAACAAAGTCTTGTGAACCTTTGACAAGCGCTGCTTCTTCTGCAGTAAAGGTAGGTAGATTGGAACCCAAATTTCTCCGCATAGACGCAGGATAGTGGCCATAGAATATTGGATCAAGATACCTGTCAAATAATTGAATTTATCAGTTAAATATCTAAGTATCGTCTACATTCACATTAATCGTATTCACATTAGTAGTATCATTAAGGTAATTAAGGATTTAATCATTCAATTGAATTGAAGAAATATCTCTGTTTCAACAAATCACAATATTAAAGATTTGTTTCTCTCACCATCCTATATATGCTTCAACGGCTTCTTGTGCAGCTTGTTTGTCAGAACTTGAATTCGAATCAAGAGGCTCAAACCACATAGAGTCTGTAGTTATTCCAATCATACCCTGCTGTGTATCCTGTATTCACAGAATACTGCAAAATTAAAAACTATATAAAAATTCAGCATTAACTACAACCGTGATAAACAAAAATGTAGATTTAATGCAAAATCATAAAATAATGATAATTGTGAAAAACAAAAATTAAAAATGATTCGTCTTTAGATACCTTGAATTCTTTTCGATAAATATCAACAGCATGAGCATGTGATAACAAAGCATGATGAGCAACGATGTATGGTTCTGTATCAGAATTCCCGGCCACACAAACTGGTGCAGAACATCGCCCTGGAGCCATCACTCCCGTCATATAACCAGAAATTGCAAAAGTATGAATTTCGTTGAAGGTAATCCAATGCTTCACTTTGGAACCCCACCTTTCAAAACAAAATCTAGCGTACTTTGAAAATGAGTCTCTGCAATGGGTGTCATTAATAAAAGCATGATTAGTATCTTTAAACAAAAGAATAAAAATGAAAAGAAATTCTAAAGTTAAATTCAAAAAATCCACAAATTAAGCATTGCAACAAACAAAAATCGACAGTGAAGACGTACATAATATCAGGGCTTAACCACCCTCCAATTGAGTTATCAAGAGCTTGAGGCATGTCCCAATGATACAAAGTGACATAGGGATCAATGCCGAGCTCCAAGACGTGGTCAATGAGGTTATCATAATACTTCACTCCCTCCCAATTCACTACGCCTACACCGTCTGCACTTGCATAGATGTTACAAGTATAAGTCTTTGCATAACTTCAACACTATTGAGCTTCACTAAAACTCCAATTTTATTGAATAAAACATTTGCGAAACATTGCATGCACATTGTTGAATTGAAATCAGGTGAAGTTTTCATTACTTGGAAAAATGCGTGTCCATGAGATTGAGAATCGATAAGCATCCATGTTCAAATCCTTCAGTAACCAAATATCTTCCTGGCCAAATGTGGAGCAAAATAGAAAAGAAAGTGCAGTATCAGTACGATGGGAAAGTTATTGAACATTATAAGGTATAATATTTTTCCTTGGTTCATTAAAAACCAAAACTATTGAAGAAGGTGCACAAACAAATAAGGGCACATGTGTTCATACTGCATATCGATGATAATGATCCACGGCAATATCTCCGGTCTTGTTTCCTAATATTTTGCCTGGCTGATGTGAGAAGATGTCCCATATACTCGCACCTTTTCCGGCCTCCCTTGCAGCACCTTCAATCTGCATGAAAACCAAAATCGATCGTAAGCAAGTGAACTCATGCACAACAGACAAAACACTATAAAAGAGTTCAACAACAAAACCATTTGGGCAAATTTACCTGATAGGCAGCTGTCGAGGACCCAAACACAAATCCTGAAGGGAAGCTTGACCTTTGAACAGTTGGAAGCTCCTCGATAATCATAGGTCCTTCTCGGCACTCAGCGAATTCTTGAAAACTTTGAAAGACAAGGCAAACTGCGATTAACAATAAGCAGGCTCCCTTGCAAGTAGCCATCTTTGCAGCCTCAAACAGAAGATCTTTAAAATACAACTCCAACGTTCGTGCTGTGCCATGACACAAGAAAAGAGTCACAATCTGTTCCACTCCCAGCCTTCAACAACGGCGAGGAAGAGCAAAAGCTCACTAATAAGAGGTTAAAAACCAGTAGACTATTGTAGATTTGAACCAACTATTTTCAAGTCTCGTAAAGTTGCAAAAGGCTTCCAGAAAGAATTCGTGGGCACCTTCTAACTACCAATGCGTGGTAGCACTGAGCTGGATTCAGCAAGGATACCAGTCCTACTCCTAGAAAAACAAGAAAACTCTGATTCAAGCTCGGAAGTCTATAGTATTCAACGATATAGCGTACTAAGTGCAGACTCACACAATGTAAAGTTGCTTTGTAAAGCTGGAAATGAACTCCCAGCCAGCAAGCAGGAGGAGTGTGATGCTACTCAACGATTATGCCAATGGGTCGAGTATCCCTGCTCAATGAATACACAAGATCAAGATACAGATTTAATCCTAAACACACTCGATTCACTCGCAAAATCACAACATTAGTAAGAGACTGTCTTGCACATTTACGCGAACCCATGCACCATTGTCATCACAATTATTCCCTAAACCATGTCACGATTGAAGCACAGTATAAGTAACCATGAATCTTCTTGACAAGGATATGGTACCGCTGGACGACATTCAAATCCATAGACGCCTCCTAAACGACTTAATACAAGTGGGATCCAATGTTATGCCAAGAACTACAAGATCAAATAGTATCACTCCGTTGAGAAAAAATACGCAATGACCTAACGTCACGTATCACACAACAAGGGAAGCAAAATTCTAACCTCTGCAGGTCACATGTTCTCCACATGCACCCAATTTGCACGAGTCAAATAATCAGCTACTGACCAAAGATACACAACCACAGGCTACATGACTGTTCCATCACATCATGCAACGTCGAGCTCAATTCTAAAACAACCTCTCTCACTCTTTCTCTCTCACTCTCTCTCACACCCCCGTCCCTGTCCCCCCCCTCAAGAACAAACACCTGAAAGCTGAATTGAATCGCATTCCTCAACCTGCTGAACGCAGTAATTGTACCCGTGCTCGACCTGACATCTCCAGTCAAAAAGCAACAGAAGTGTGCAATCAAGCCTGAGGATCTAAAAATAGTTGATGATAAGGATGAACCTTAGAGTCCAGGCCAGCCAGCCACCATAGGGGGGCGGTGAGAGATTATAGAGCCCAATTGTGTGTGTTTGCACCTATGCCCGCAGTAAAGAAAACGTCTCTGCTACGACCCCAGCAAAATCCGATAAGCGAGTAGAGACATCACTCCCCCCAACCCCTCTTTCTTGTGACTTGTGCAATTGTCCCATGGATAGCCAAAAATAAAAAGTTGTTTCTTCGCCGGTCGTGCACAACAAGACAGAGCGCAGACCAATCCGATGGAATTGCACTCCGAGAAAGACTTGCTCCCCACCACCTTCCTCTCCTCTTCCTCTTCTTCCCCGTTGCCGTCACAAACCCTCCACCCATCTCGGCAACTAAAGATCAGTTGAGTGTCCATCATTCAGCGTCGTCACGGTCCTACTCCAGATTCCTCGTTGCTCTGCGAGACCATATGACATCGACGACGAATCCTCGATCCCCAACACTAACTATACCCCACAGACGCATTTTGGACGTGTCCCCCGCCCCCTCGTCGGTTCCTCCTCGGTTGTTCCGACGCAATGCAGAAGTCGGCCTTTCCTCGTTCCCTCCGCCCTTGCCTCTCTCTCTGGATGAGACATATTTCGAATCGTGGATGGATGTGGAGATTCGTTGTAAAGGTCGTTTGGTTGGTTTTGGATGAATGTCGTTGACGTGGATTGGAACCGAAGGTTCGTTGGCGTGTTTGGTTATGTGTTCTTTTTTCTTTTTCTTTTTCTTTTAATTTTTTTTGTTTCTTATTGTGTTGAGAAAATGATGGATTCTTTGTTAGAGTGTAGTGTGATTTGTTTGCTACTTTTTGGTTGCCACCTCAACTAGATCATCTCAAAAGATACTCTTTGGAGTTATGGGATAAGGTAGGCAACCCATTTCCAATAACTTAAGTATTTCAGCATATTTACAATAAGTGTAAAAATAAAATAAAATAATCTCCATGTAGGAAAATAGAAATGAGGAGGACTCCAAGTGCTCTTCCAATTTGGCCCAAAAATGGAATTTGTATAAATACTTTAGCTAAAGATTCTCTTCAACCCATTTCCAACATATGGGCCAATCTAATTCCAATCATAGGCCAATTTAATTCTGATCAGAAGTGGGTTACAAAACTAAGAATCCAACTTTTACAAAACCAAGAAGTGTGGCACCTACTTATGCTATCAAGAGAAGTATGGCATCTAATTATATTATTATTCCACTCCAATCTAACACAACAATTGTCAACTATTGATAATTCATGCATACTCATTCCAAGTACAATTAATTTCATATATCAATCTCAAATTAACATTATTTTAATCAACCCCCAATCTATTTTTGATCAATGTGGATGTCAAATCTAGTCATCAGACTAACAAAATTAGATAGGCCTATATATTGGAAATAGAGGGATGGTCAACTATGGGTCAGCTGCCTTATTGAAAAGTAATGACAATCAATTATTTGACTAGGAAATGAAAAAAGAATTTTATCCATTTCTAATTTGTATTTATGATTTTAAACTCTGGCATAATAGACAAGGCATTATTGAACAAGTTTTGATATTTTATATTGACGATTATTATATGAAATTCTCTATTTAATATTAATTATAATGATATGAAAATACATATGATTTATTTTAGTAAAAATACAAATTTTATGTAATATCTCTCTATGGATATATATATATATATATATATACATATAATCATTAATTGAGATTTTTTTGTGATTTTTCATAAATTTTTTTTGTGATTTGGAAATAATCAAAGAATTTATTTATTTATTTATTTAACCATTACTGCAAACATCATTCTCCTTGTTGTGCACTTCCACCTCCATGGCATTGCACCATAGATGTCATATTGCAACCCTTGTTTTGATTGGTAGAAAATGGGGCCAACACCCTTCAATATCCTGAAAGAGTGAATGAAACTTTTAAAAAATTAAAAAGACAGACTCAACAGGAAAGATGGACAATACAGTTTTGTGACACTCACTTTTTGTTTGTAAATGTCAGCCTCCTTGTCTGATTTTGAGACAATCCACAAGGCTGTACAACAATATAGAAAACTACAAATAAATCTATGGCATCAAACTACTTTTGTTGCTGTTCCTTTCCATTCTGTTTGGAAAAAGGCATTACTCCAAATCACATGATGTGGTTGGCTATGGCTATCTACCTCTACTTTTTTGGAGTTAAATCCCCCAAAAATTTGATTTTGGACTTTAGGGTGGAGAGGGACATGAATAGTAGTAATAGTGTGTTTTTTTTTTTTTTTTTTTTTTTTTTTTTGAATTAGAGAATATGGGTCCAAATGTCTCCTTGCAAAGCAAGACAAATGAGCACATCATGAATGGGCTTGGAATGGAGCCCCCCCCCCCCCCCCCTCAAATGAATACTTGAGATGGGTCAAGGACCTCCAAAATGCCACCACTGTCTCAACAACAAACATGATGCAATACTCTCCCTCAGTCCCATCCTTCCCATTCCCTGCTCTAATTCTCAATTACAGGGAGCTCTAGGTAACTTCAAGTGAAATGACTCCTCTTTATGTACAGTTTTGAATGATAAGTTATATCCACTCCTTAAGTATGAGGGGTTACATAGATACCGTATGAATATATATGTTGCCTGAAATAACGGCTATCGCAGGCTAGGTTACTCTCTGCTCGCCTCCATAGCTTAGTGGTAGAGCGTTCCCTTCGTAAGGGAAAGGTCGTGAGTTCGATCCTCACTGGGGGCACACGTAGCCAATTTATAGTTTCGCATTTCATAATGCCCAGCAATGGGTTGGCATGTTTTTCACAACTATAGCTACACTCTAGTTTTGAGTCACAAAGTCTCTCACATGAGCAGGAAATTGCATAGCAACAGAAGCAGATATGTAAACAAGGTGAACTACAAAATACAGATAAATAATAATAATAACTAGGGTGACAATTATTAATTTTGACATGTATTAAAGATCTTGAAATTCTCTAAAGAGACATTCATGAACTCCATCTTTTTACATCAATATGTTCTTATTTTCATTCTCATCAATAGTGCTTAATTTTTGTGACAGCTTTTGAAACACATCATCAATCCAGATCAACAAATGATATTTGTTGATGACGAGTGTATTCCTTGAAAAAACCCACAAAAAATAAAAAAAATAAAAAAATATAACATATTTCATTTAGTTGGAAGAATGCAAAGTAAGAATCTCACCTTCTCCATGCGACACAAAACAATCAATTCTTTAACAACACCATGTCCCTTATATATATAAAGAGGGGGAAGTAGAAAGTAAAACAAAACAAAACAAAACAAATAGTTAATGTTTAAATACACTCACTGGATTCAAAGTCACACCACTGAGTCAGATAAAGTTAAAATCTCCAATCACAGAAGCCATGGTCAGTAAAAGAAATGACAAAAAAGAGCAAAAGAAAAAAAGAAAAGAAAAGAAAAAGACATCCAAACACTGACACACACCAACAAAATCCTTTTTCGTTGAGGATAAC
The DNA here is from genome assembly GCF_059467195.1 of Physcomitrium patens. NCBI lineage: Eukaryota > Viridiplantae > Streptophyta > Bryopsida > Funariales > Funariaceae > Physcomitrium > Physcomitrium patens. The sequence goes on from NC_143417.1 coordinate 11,293,206, forward strand.
TGTTTAGGGTTTTTGCGGCTCCACCCAACAAAGTCACACACACTCGCGGGGGCTGTTGTATTTTGGATTGAGAGGCCATAAGTTAAGGCGCAACCAAACAATCAAATCTCTCGCTCGGTGATGGGCCGTGATCAGCGCGCGGTGATTTTGCACCACGATGGGGCAAGTGCCGGGGACATGAACTTATTCCAATCTCCACTTGGATGAGGTGGCGAATCCATGGCATGGGCCCGGCTGCCGTGGATCCGAGGCACAGTTCCCTCCCGTCTGGATAATGGTCGTCGGCACCTGGAGTGTGGTGGCCCGACTGCGTCAACCACTAGATAGGCTAGTGGAGCGGCGTGCGTGCCTGTTTTGTTTTGTTTTTGTTTTTATTTTGTGGGTGTTGTAATTGCGAAACGTTTCCTTGCTGTGGGGGTTTGACCCGTCTCTGCGTCGTCGAGTTTATGCCGTTGGGCTCTGTTTATGAGTGCAAACATTCATACCAAACTTGCGTTGCGCTGTGGCTCACGATAACCTCGCAATTATTCCATCGCCCAGAGCTTGCTCGTCTTGCATTACCCTTTCAATGAGCGCCATCTTCTTCTTCTTCTTAGTCGGATTTTGAGTTTGCAATTGGCGAGGGTCAAGTACGGAGGGAATTGTGGCCGAACATCTGGTTTGGAACTTTTGTAATATGAAACTATTGATATTGTTTTTCTCTTTTGAAAAATGACATGAAATTAAAAAGAAGAAGAAGAAAAAAAAAAAAACTTGAAAGAAGTGACAAATATGGATGTATGAATGTGTATATTTCAATTGTTTTTAGAAAATAAGATTTAGATTTGCAATGTACTAAAACAATTGCTCATTTACCTACTCTAAGTAAAGTTGTACATTGTGAATATTTTAAAGAAATCTTGTTTAGTTTTTTGAAGTAGTTCGTAAACTTACACAAATATTAATTTTGAACTATGATATAAGTGGGAGAATTGGCTTTAAGATTGTCAAAGTTGTGGAATAATTGGTTAAAAATTAGTGTCTTCTAAACTTGTAGAAGGTTTGTCATAGGATTGTATCCTTGCACCACTAAACTAAAGTTAAGGCTAAATACTAGTCATTGCACCATGTTTTAGGTTTTCTTTTTTGAATTTTTATTTTAATCGTTTTTGTTATAATAGTGGTAGCAGTAGTGTTGTATACTAAGAGAATTAAAAGTAGAATAACTTGTGAACAAATCCAACTTACAAAGATGCCAAAATTTCTAAAACACACATATATTTTCTCTTGGATTTCATACATAAAATTAAGATGTTGGCAACCCTCAAACCTTCACTTAATTGAAGGTTGTCACCATCCCACAAAACCCTCTTTAAGTGAGTCAATGCTTGCCATGTCAAAAAGTCATTGACATTTATTAATTCATACAATGCCTCAAGAAATTTTTGTTAATAAAAGAAATTATGTAAAATAAAATTACAAATTTATAATAAAATATGATAATAGTTTATTTTGTTGGAAAAAACCTTAATAATTCTAAATCCAAGCTATAAAAAATAGACCTTGAAATTATCACAAAAGTAACAATGATTTCAAAAAAGAATTTAGGTTGTGAATATTTATATCTTAAGACATCTTCTAAAGAAGACAATTGATGTATATTATCCAAATCTTTGTAAAATTCAAAACTTGGAATATGTATGTTTCAATCATAGGATCCAAATTTTGATCTTTGTGCAATCTAAAATCTAAAATCTAAATAGTTTTTTTATATAATGTCCTTCAAAATTGTGACATGAATAGTGCTAGAAAGAATTTGGAAGATTTTTATTTTTTTTGTTACATTAAAGATTGTCACTAGTATTTGTAATGTACTTAGACTTAGCTTGAAAAATACTAGTTTATTAGAATTGAGATTTTATATTGCCATAGACTTGGAAGTATGTTAAAAGCTTGAAATAGAAGTGAAAAATCAAACAATTGAAGTTATATAATTAGTCTTTGTCAAATTATTTAATTTATTTATAAGATGTTTTTGTATATTAAGGATAAGAATTTAAAAGAGATACATAAACAAGTGAGATGTGTATCAAGAGAGATGACAAAATAAAAATAAGAAAATATGTATATTTAAGAAGAAACTGGAATAGTTATTGCCAAAGACTAAAAAAACTAGAGACTCTTGAAACTAGACTAGAAGCAAGAAAGAATTTGATAAGAATGAAGATAGCTTCTTTCTTGCCTCTATATTTAATATCTAATTATAAGATATTTAGTGACGTTCTATAAGATCTCTAATACATATCCAACTTGTAAGTCACATATCTAATTTGTACAACAAGCTTTTTATATGTAAGTTGTATTTCCAACTTGTATCACAAGTGACCAACATGTCCAACACATGGCCAACTTATTGGTCATGTTTTTAAGCTATCAATCATTTATGGACATGCTTAAAGGCAAAACTGTATCTAGAAAGCCTTTAAGAAGCTTTTCCACAAGATATTGTGAAGTTTATCCTCTTTTACTTACTTCTATAAAACTTATATTATTTGATAATTATTGAAATAAATATTTATGTTTACGACATTGTATAGATATTTATTATATAATAAAATATTTTTCCATCTTATTAAAAGTTTAAATTAAAAAAATAAATATAAAAAATAATAATAGAAATTTATTAAAGAATAAAAATTTTAGGACCTCTACAATCAAATCTATTAGTTCTACAAATACATACCTTAAGTTAATTCAAAGTTAAAAAATAAATAATTCATTGGAAGAAAATAACTTCATTTTTTTGCAATATAAGCACAGAGATGTAAGCAAAAGTGTATTAAAGGATACAAAGATCAACCACACAAAGGCTATAAAAAAATTAAATAAAATAATAATATGTATGATATTTTACAACTATTATTTTATCAACTACAATTAGTTGCATAAACCATTACTTGGATTAGCTATTGGTTCAAGTATGCAAGAATATGTAATAAAAATTAAAGATTCTTTTATACTTAAGGTTTAGCCAATTCATCTAAAAACCTCTTTGTCGCAAGTTATGATGAGAACATTCAATTCGAGAGCTTTATAATGACATATTAGTCCAACCTCTCATCATCATTTAAACAAATTGAAAGAATTTGTAATATGAGCAAATTGCGGAGATTTTATAATATGTATAGATATTGAGATTTAAAAGGTGAACAAATATTGAATTTTATATATCAAGATTAAATATTCAATGTTTAATATATATATATATGATTTTTTTTTATAAACATAATAACAATAAGATTAATTCTTATAACATCTTTACAAGATCAACTAAGCTTGTTTTTAAATACAAAATTCAATACTATGACTATACTAAAAGCATTCCTTATTGAAATATTTGGTATATGCTTCTTAATGCTTGACTAAAACTTTAATCTTTAAAGATGTGATTTTAAATAATATAATAAATAAATAAATATATATATATAAATTATCATGGTTGAAGTATATATTTAGGACTCCAATTAGACCAATTTTAATCTCAAGAATCTAATAAAATTCGATCTTTATTAAAAAAATACTCTTATGGCATCTAAAGGGCGGATAAAAACTTTATCAAATTTAACATTATTTGCAAAGAAAACCTTCAATTGTATGATATTATATCAATTTAAAAAGTGCATAATTACTATTTTATATATAATATTATATTTGGTGGTACCGTTTTATTTCAAGTGTATTAAATCAAAAATTAGGCATCTTGTAATATTCGTATTTACAATCAATTGTTACTTAGTGAAAATATCTCATCTTTTAAGTATAGTAGAAAAACAATAGATGAATATTATCAACCTAATATTGTCCAAAATATACTCAATCATGTACAATCTTGTAAAAAAATACTTGCATATCATGGATCTAAGGACTATAAGTTCCCACAAGGATATGTATTTTTTAAATCTGGCATAGGCACTTTTATTAGATAATGATGCAAGGATTCTAGAATCATAGAAGGACCTTGCTCTATTGGATTTTTTTATTTTTTTAAATTTATTTCTATTTTATATCCATTCACTATATAATATGATCGTTGATACATAATTTCTAATCATCAATTAAGGATTTTCAACTTTTTGAGCTTTCAAGTAGAGCCCTTATATATATATATATATATATATATATATATATATATATATAAACAAAAAAATAAAATCATCATTAAATTTTTTATTTTTTATAACCATAGTTTTGTACATAGTGGTCTTTGATAGCCTAACTCACGTAACTAAGCTAGAAGGTGAGTCTATTTTTTGAAGAATTAAAACTCTAGAATTAAATTTTTCATGTAAAATAGAGGATTTTTTTGATATATATTTATATGAAGAAAAGAAATATTAAAAGCATCTCACTTGTACTCTTTGTAAAAATTTGAAGAGGACATAAGAGAAGATTCTATTCCAATCTAAGAAATATTCAAGGTCTATATCTTTAGGATTTGTATAAACAAAAACTAGTAATAGAAAGTATATAATTTACCATCTTCTCCCTTTTAAATCAATGTGTAAAATCAAATATTATATTGTATAATATAGAAGGACTAAATGATTTTTTGAAAGACTTAAAATTAAAGAATTATATGTAAAGTTTTATTTTTAAAATATGATATTCTCATCATAAAAGAAGTTGGTGTTGGTGAATTTTTTATCAATAGAATGTCAAGAAAACTAAATTATCAGTATTCTACTAAAATCAATGTAGCAAGTAGAGGTATTATAGTAAATAAAATTTTAATTCTATTATTATATTTCTTTTTGGAAATATTTGCAAGATATGTGAAGGCTATTTGTAAAATTTGATATATATATATATATATATATATATATATATATTTTGAAACTTCTTGTATAATTTTTTTTCTCATTATTTGAAGAATTAAAAGATGGTATTTTTAGTATCATTAATCCAAAATAACTACCAAAGTATTTTGTTACAAATAGGCTATAGGAACTCCTCAACTTAGTTTTATAAATATTTAATAATTTCTTAGATTTAGAATGATGAATGCTAAATCAAATACTTATAAGAGTTAAATATGAAATTTGATTGTCATTCATTTTAAATCAAAAATAGATTATTAGATCAAAAACTTTAAATAAAATTAGAAAAGTGTATATATAATTGTATAAGTTTACTTAACTTAATCTTCTTTCATCTTTTTATAACTTTTCGATTATTTTTCTAAGGTAGGATCTTCAATTTTTATGAATTGATATTTATTTATAATCTCATCAAGTTTCTATCTTATATTTAAATAATTTTTATTATATTTAATATTATTTTATAGATTCAATAATTCTTCTCACTATTAAAAGAGCAATACATATATACAAAATTCATCTCTATTATAGCTCTATTTGGAACTTCTTTCATATTTAATTTTTTAATACTTAGAGATACTTACTACTCTATGATAATTCTATATAAAACCTAATAAATGGATTGGTTTGTATAAAGTCACAATTGACCATGTATCAAAAAGTAGTATTCAAATTTTCTATTTAATATATTGGTAATATATAAAACAAATATTTTTGTCTTAACTTATCTTATTCATATGATTTCTTGTATTAGTATTTAATCTAAAAATCTCAACGTTGTTAATAAAAAAAAAACTTAAAGAAGACTACTATAAATTAGTAGATAACAAGAATCATGTAATAAGTTTTTGTAAATTGTTAAAGTTGTTTAAAAAACGAAGCCAACAAAAAAAAATTAACTTTGACTTCTTTAGAATCCAATTAATGAATTGATTTTAGACAATATTATATGTGTAAGTTATAAGTAAAGAACTCATAATATATTCTACTAAAGTTGGTAAAAATTATTTAAAATTAATACCACTACCAGTTTAATTACACACAAATGAAGTTTACTATTCTATACAAACTTCTAGTTTAATTCAAAGGATACTTGGTCCTACTCTTGTTCTTGTAAAGATAATATATTTTTTTTATGGCTTACATGACATAAAATTGCAAACATTAATATTTGTAGAAGAAAAATTGGTTCTACAATTGATATTCTTTGTGATTTATGCCACCCCTATATTATGGACATACGCATGTAAGCCAATAATTACATATATAAATAGGTAGAAATAAGTAAAAGTAGGTAAAAGTAAGTTAATTCTATAATATTTGCTATGAAAGCTTCCTAAAAGCTATATAGATATTGCTTTGACTTTATAGGTGTCTTTAATTGACTTTTTGGATTAGAAATGTGGTCAATAAGTTGGCTATGTACCACACATGTTGTTAGCTTAAAGACCAAGCTAATTATGTGGCCTACACGTAGAAAAACTTGCCTTGTAAGTCAAAGCATGTGTCCTACAAAGTCAAGTCATATTGGAGGTCCTATAGAACATCTCCACATAGCCTCTAGTTAGATAGTATATATAGAGACAAGAAACAAGCTCTCTTCACTTTTATCAACTCCTTTCTTGCTTCTAGTCTAGTTTCAAGGGTCTCTAGTTTTCTTGTCTTTTGGCAATAGTCATTCCAGTTTCTTTCTTAATATACATATTGAGTTATTTTTATTTTGTCATCTTTCTCTGAGAGAAGTCTCACTTGTTTATTTGTCTTTATCAAGTTCTTGTCCTTGACATCCTAAAAGCCAACTTTTATTATTTATAGTTTTTGGAATTGTCAACAAGTCCATAATATTTGAAATTGGACGACTTCTCTTATATATAAGATAACATCAAACTTTTGAAAATGTGATTTTTAAAATCCTTCATTTAGAAGCAAGATATTTTTGCTAAAACTTTAAATTTTGGAGTCAAATATTTTTCTAAGAGTTGGTCCTTCTCGAGAACATTTCATCCATAGGACTACCTAGATTCTTTTTTTTTTTTTTTTTTTTTTTTTTTTAAAAAAAAAACATAGAGTAATTTCTATATCAAAAGCTTGATCTAAAAAGGTTAGATCTAATCTGGACAATTCTTTTGGAAATTTGTTAAAAAACAATTCAAAAAACATCAAAAATATAAAACCATACTACTCAAGAGATAGTACAAATTATGAATGGCAAAACCCATACTAGATTCTAGAAATGACAAAGTAATTAAATGGAACTTTAAAATGCTTCAATATAGTGTGATCTTATACAAAAGTGTAAATGAGTTGGCTTTAATAGTTATTCCTTCTTCTTAGTAGTCTTAGCTTTGCTTTTTGGATAAAATTTATTTAGTATATTGATGTAATTTTCTTAATTCATTAATGTATTAGATATATCCTATTTATTTGTCAAATTAATAAATAAATAAACTTTATAACTATCAAATGTAATAATTATAATATTATCAAAAATAGTTATTACACCATTTGAAGTAAGTGAATAGATTAGTATCTTTGGCTTATTCAAATTACTTTGGTTTCATTTTATTTATAATTTTAATTTTAGAATTACTAAATAGATAATAAAGATGTAAGTTATTACATAAAAACTAACAACCATATATATATATATATATATATATATATATATAGTTATTAGAAAAATATGTATGTTAAGATAAGATTAGATATCTTAGAAACAATTTAAGGTTGATGAATAATAATTCTACTTATCACTTATCTTTCTTTAAATATACGTTACTAGAGTTGCAAGGACCATATCTCACAAACACATCTACTTTTATTTATTTTAGTCATATACATTATTTGGAATAAGATCCTATAGATTTCAATGGAGCAAATAAATAGATCTACAAAAATATTTGAGAGAGAGAAAAAAAATATTAACAATAATATTAAAATAAGTTATAAAAATTTCTTTATAATTAATATAAATTATATATATTTTTATTTAAACTTGAATTATATACAATATAACATGTTACAATAAATTTTTAGTGTATATCATTCTTTGAGTTAATAACTTTGTTATAAATAAGAACAAAAGAAATATTTAATTATCATATAACAATTCTTGTTTGAAAAGAATAGTTAAAAGTATGTAAATGAATGTATTACTATTGTTAAATTGAAAAATTTAAATATGTTGGTTAATGTATTTGTTGAAAGAGTCTTTTGTATTTAGATGTAAAGTAATAATAATAATAATTTTAAATAAATAAATACTATAGTTTTACAAAAATCAATGTTGATAAGAAAAAAAATTATTAATAAAGTACATAATTGATAAAAAAATATTTTGACAAAAAGTACATCTTTATTTTTATTTTTAAAAGTATAGTGATTTACATTATAAAACCTTGGAAACAAATATACATACAATTGTTGTATACAAATTGGTAGGATTGAAGCAATAAAAGAAATAATAGTAAGTAAGTTTTTATAGTTTTTGTGTAAAAACAAGAACAAAAATTCAAACAATATAAAAATTACCAACTACAATGATATATATAAATAAATGTTAAAATGATCCACCAATTTACTAAATTGACCCATCCTTTGAATAAAGAGGGAGAATAAAAAGGATTGGAATGAGAGTTAGAAACAAGAAGAGGTGAACAAGGAGGTCAAGATGAAGAAGATTAGGAATAAGGGAAGTTGGAATGAAGGCCATGATTGTAATGATAGTTTCTACAAATGATCCATTTTTTTTGAATGGTGGTTACAATAGGGTGGATCAATTTAGTAAATAGATAGGTCATTTTAAAATTTTCACAAAGAAATAAATAAGTATATATAAGTTATAAATATTTAAAAAACCAACAATAATATTAAAAAAAATTAAAGTAAAAGAATAAGCAATCAAATAAATAGTTTTACCTATAATTTAGAGAATTAAAAAAATAAAAGAAATATAAAAACAAGACAAAGGAACAACACTGCTCTTAATTAGAAAATTAACAACAAGACTCAAAGATAAAATTGTCAAGGATCTTCAAAAGAAATATAGAACAACTTACAAACAATATTGGAAATTATAGATACTATTGACATTACCAAAAGGATGCTAAGAATTACAAACATATAAATATGTTCGCCTATAAAAGACATTTATAAAAAAAATTAAAAACTACTAGTTTATGGTAATTAGTAAAAAAAATTATAACAAAGTCATTCTTAACTGGTGAGTACTTGTTTTAAGGATTCAACCATGTCTCTAATGTCTTGTCTCAATTCCTTAAGGAACCGTGACAATGGTCTTGTCTCAAACATGCGATACTGCTCTAAAGGTAGATAATAATATGGACATGTATTTATTTAATACATGTCCATATTATGCACGAGAAGCGTGCATTACATATATATATATATATATATATATTCGTCTGCCAACATAGATCAACAGGACCCGCAAAATTCAAGCTAACGTAGAAACCAAGAGGGAATATCTAGGAGTGAAGGTTTCTATAGGGGGGATGGAGAGCACTGTACACTACCAAAAGTTGCACAGATTGTTTCAGGTCTCAAACGCTCTAAAAACAATCATACATGAGAAGCTAGGAATCAACTGTGACAGAATATCTAAAATCGCTACTCTATACGTGAGAAGGTGAGAAATGAAACTAATTCTAAGCCCTGAAACTGCAACGTAAGAGAACAGAATTTTTTTTCCGTCCTCGCAATATTCAATACATGGAACACAGTTCAGATCAGCCAGACCACCTTCACACGTGGATAAGCTGGTGAAATCTCACCAAGAGAAACATAAAAAAATTGATATAGCATGCTCTTCTAAACTCTTTCTTCATCAACGACTTGCATATATAGCATGAAGAGGTGAATATATTATTGGACTAGCTTAGTGTCTCACATTCAAGTTCTACCTTGTTGAGATTTGAGTCAGAAATGAGCAAGAACTACTTGGTAGACTTTTTCTCGCGTTCCTTAGTGTTTGAACTGCCTCCTCCTTCAACCTTATACTCTTTGATATTGAGAGCTGCCATGCCCAAAGATTGACTGCCATTATACTCATCTTCCTCATCTTCTTCATCTTCGTCCTCTTCTTCCTCGGACCCTTCCTCCTCGTCATCATCTTCTTCATCATCGTCATCATGGTCGTGCCCACCACCGTGACTAACACCACCATAGCCACTAAAGCCTCCGTAGCCCCCATAGCCCCCATAACCACCATATTCACCATCTCCTGAGGTTCCTTCGTCATCATGTCCACCAGCACCCTGTTGCAAGCAACACACTGTTAAGTGCTCAAACTTGCGATTGACAGTACAGGAAGTATCAAAAAATATACGAGGTCCAAGAAAAGGACCATTCGACCTCAACAAATAAATAAGATTCAGGAAGTTAAGGAACTGAAATGCTCTATCCTCGCTCCTTGATATCAGCTTGCATACTTTCTTACTGTGATACGATCTTGTCTCGAATTGCAAGCAACTTAAAAGAAATTTTGTTACCTGCCGCCCATATTTGTGTATGCGCACTGACACACTGATGTCCTTAGTCTCCTTGAGCGGATAGGCACACTTTTTGCACATCAAAGCCTACACCCAACATTTATACCACCAATGTGAGATCCGGTAAAAACTCTTTGTTTCAATCATTTTCTAATTTAGACAAATGCAGCAAAGAAGGAGGATGCAACATAACTAAATAAATAAAATGAGAAATTAGTATACGCGCTGCAAAGCAAGTCAGGGAACTAGTGAGAAGAATATTCAAGCCAGGACTCTCCTTTGAAGTGGATCTCCCACATCTAAGTAGGGATAACAAACGGCTTTGGAAACAACTATGAGCTTGAATGACATGTCTCGGCGAATGTGGAAAGACAAAACTTCACGAAGATTTTTGCGGAGGGTTAGGGTGCATACCTCTCCTCTCTTAGCTACATTCGTAACACCTTTCACATGTTCATCGCAAAAGCAGATCTTACATCGCAGACATGTATACAGTCCTGTTCGGTTGCACGAAAGACAATGGAAGGTCTCAGTATCAAGCTGCTGACAAGATGCTTGATGCTCGAATTGATCATCTTCGCACAACCACATGTCGCAAGAAAAGCAACGGAACAATCGACCTCCGTGCTCCCATACTACACGCTCACACTCAATGCATGTTGCGTCGACTAGTGGACAGTTGCAGGCATGTGTGGTAAGACATTTCCTGGAGTGGCAGATGAAAGCTTCACAGAAATCACAGATGGCTCCCACCAGCCCAAGTCCTGCAACGAGAAGATTACCGTAAGTTCGACAATTTTCGACAACAATGTCGCCTAGAATTGGGCGGTGCTAAAAGTTTTGTTTGTGTCGTTTCTCAATTTACAAGTTCTTAGAGAATTTGCAAGCGTACTTGGGAAACATGTGGAAAGGTGGCTTAAATGAATCAGAACGATCGGAAATGATACACAAATAAGGAGAAAAACGTAGACATACCGCTGACGTTTTTACCAGGATGTCGCACCACACAATCAGAACTCGACGCCATGCACTTGATTTTCCCACATTGAGCACAGACGGGTGTCTTCGGATAGCTCGCACAGAAATAGCAAAATGCTCTGTTCTTTTGTTGCCTGGTGCACGAATCGCACGTCATAGTCTGGTTACACGGATGCTTCCCCAGATCGACCACATATTTCTTGTTCGAAATCTCCTTCTGCCGCAGCCGCATACCCTCAGCCTTCTTCCGAGCTCCAGTTTTACGTTTCGGCATCTTACCCGGCTGTAACCACACTCGGTCACTCCCACGCAGCCCAAACCCAGCTCCTGCCTGCTGTAATTTTAGGTCAAGACCAGCTAAAATGCATTGAAGTACCTACGCGCTGACTTCAATTCACACGCAAACAATTAGACTACAAGCATGGAGTACTAACACTACAATCTCCACCTCCACAGACACTCACTCCTCACTAGTCTTCCAAAATTCTGTACGTCTCCGCCTCAATCGCACTTCAACACGATGCTAAACAACAACAACAGCACACCAGCAGCAGCACCTCCAGAAAGGCACAAAAAAAATAAAAATTCTTCACGCTGTCCTATACATCTCCACGCACCATAACCTCAAATCCAAAACCCAAAAACACCACCCAACGCCTTCTCCCACAACAGACCTAACACTTCCTTCTCAGTCCTCCCACTGCTTCTGCTTCCCCGCAACCGCCCCACAAATGCGACACTGCGCTAACTCAATTCGACTCACAGCAACGAGCTCCGACCATCACTCAGAATTGCGATGATCTGCAAACACGAGGCTCCCGCAACACAATTCCTCTGCCTCGTCGCCGATTTATCGCATTTGCCAAGCTTGGCTTTGTTGCAAAGTGGTGTTCCACACAGAGAGCTTGCTGGGTATCTTTTTGGAATAATTAAAAATAAAAATAAAAATAACAATTTCTTTTCAATAGGTTTTCTACGAATTTCTTTACGTGGATATCTTCACTGTTTCAGTTTTATCGTTTAGGTTTCATGCAGATATGTTTTCTTTCTTTCTCTCCGATTTCTATCACTTTAAAGCACGAAAAAAATTAATAATAAATATATATATCTCTCTAAAAGCCTCTCTGAGTTCATGACCTGATAAGCTTTTGTACAAATGAGTACAAATTAATCCTTTGTTTTTCACCTTCTCTTGGGCCTATTGTTCTATTATATGTAAATAAAATGAACACATGAATAAGTAAAATCACCATGTTAATTTTTGTGATATATCATGTTATATTTTTTTGTGGGATGGGTTTTTGTATTAGTTTTTCATGGATGGAATATAATTATGGGTGATATTGGGTTGTAATCTATATATACAATTATAACTTTCGAATTGGAAAATGCTTCAACTTGAGTATGGTTAAGTTTGCCATTTCTCACACATCTCTAGAATGTAGTAGAAGTGTTGGCTCAAATATAACATTCAATTACCTTAAATTGTCAACTTAAGGTTTTTTAGCTATCTTGAGGAAGGGAGGAGGGGATATCATTTGGTGGAGAAATAAGATTTTGATGTGCTCAAAAAAATAAAAAAATAAAAAAAATGAATTGCCATTGTGGTTTAATTGAAAAAAAAATAACAAAGTGGTTTTTGCATTTGATCCTTGAACCAAGACATAGACTTGGCAAAAACCATTAATAAAAATAGTTTAAACCACCACCTCTATCATACTCAACCACCAACTTCATCCTTTTAAAGTTTGCCAATCATGGGTGGACTTGGAATCAATTCAAAATTATTCTAAATACTTCAAAGCAATTTTTGATTTGTGCAAGGTCAACTTTTGACAAGGTCTACGAGTTGGTTTAGAGACATGACATGGTTTCAGGTATTCTAATGTTATTTATTGATCAATTTTGATGGCAATGTTCATTGTGCAACTACTTATAATGATTTCCAAGCTACTCCTATGTCTATGTCACCCAATTCAATATAACTAATCTAGAAATTGTATAAAACTATTATAATTGGGAGTGGTTTGTACAACAATTCTTGCTAGTGTATCCATTGTATACTAGAAACTATAGTAAGAGTATATCAAGCATGGCTCTAAGATCCAATATAATTGTTTTATCTAAATTTTTGGCTCTAGGACTTTGCAAACTAAGTGCCATGCAAAATTGTGGCTTTATAGCAAAACTATTTTGTTACCAACTAATTAGTGCTCTTTGTTTTGTGGAGGCTGACATGATTTGTAAAGTGAAAATATTGTGCTTCTTAAAACTCTATAAAGAATTGTATTTTGGTTTATAGGTATTAATGAGCCATTTTAATTTCTTCTTTATATAAGTCCAAGGATTTATTTTGTGCTCCAAATTTGCCTTAGTATTGGTTATTTTGGCTTTTCAACTTGAGAGTGTAATGTTCATGTACTTTTAATAGATATGTTAAGGCACATGGCAAATAATTCAATGAAAAGCAATTACAATGGGTGAGGTATAGAATCAACTAAAACTATATTATAGTATAGTTGTTGTTATTATTGTTGTTGTTGTTGTTGTTGTTGTTATATTTATTAATTTATCTTTCATAGAAGTCAATTCTACAAGTTGATATGTTGTAAACTTTTGAACACTTAATTTAAAAAGTTAACCGTAGTGTTTATGTAGAAGTTGTAAAAAGTTTATCATTGCATCAATTTTGAGCAAACACTAGCATATTGATGTTTTTGTAAACTTTTTCTATTTTTGTATGTTTTTATTTATAAATAAGTATTTTTTTGTACAAAATATTTTTCTTACAATGTAGTTATTTATACTTTATATGCAAAAGATATGTATACATATTAATTTTTGATATTATAGAATATGTTATTTTATACAAGCAAATTAGTTTCTCACTAAGATATGTATATGTATATGTATTATATTATGTGTAACTTGCATCTAATGAAAATAAAAATCATATCACAAATGTACTTGAATAGTTTCAATAGTCTTTCAAATCCTCATTTATATACTAACAACAATAAAAATACACGAGCAAAATGCAATATTCAAACAATTTTTTAGTGCACATGGTAGCAATTTGAATATAAAATAAATAGAAGTAGGATGACTTTCAAAGAATATTAATGATTGACACAATACATTTATTTTATTAAATTTTGTTATATTTTATTGAGTAAATAAAATGTTTTAAAAGTAAAAGATTTAATGAGTACATAATGATTTCATAGAAAGATTTATTAGAAATTTCTATTATTACAAGATATTTTTTGAAAGATTTCTAATTATGGTATGTTATATAGTTTTATATCATGATTATATATAATTTTATAGCAAGATTATAGATGGAGAAGTAATATAATATAATAGAAATAAAAGATTGATATAATCTTGATATAATCTTGATACAAGATCAATCTTTTATTTCTATTATATTATATTACTCTTCCATCTATAAATAAGTTAAAATTATATCTATATATATATATATATATATATATATATATATTTACATATATATATATACACCTACATACTAATATGGATAACTCTTATTGTGTTATGGAAGTAATTATTGAAGAAATAGATACAAAATCATATGTATTTAAAAAAAATTAACACAAAGTAGTTATTTTTTTACTAAGTTCTAAAACAACATATACACAATTGAAGTTCTATCATGCTAAATACTACAACTTGCTAAAAACTTTTAATGATTGTTTACAAAATATTCTAAAAATCCACCAAGTAAAAATATGCTAGAGGGACATTGCCCTACTCTTTATTGGAATTTCCACAATGATATCTATTAATGGTTAGCAAGTCTACCATACTTTATATTCAACAAGTAGACAAAATACAAGACAATACTATAACAAAAACTTGTTAAAGGAAGTAATTGAAGTGTAAAAAAATTAAGAATCTTAATGGATGGACAGAATATTAATATGATTTTTTGATTGGAAATAAGATTCTATATAAATGAATGGCATTTTAATACTTCATCTTTTAATTCCTTCATGCCTTGCTTTAATGTTATCGCTAACTTATGTTGTTTATGTAAAATATTGTTTTTCATTAATTAATATTGTGATAAGATTTGTCATGACAAAGAAAATTGGAAACATCTAATTTCATAATTATGTTTGATAAAGTTGGTTGGCTATGCTCTTTGTTGTCATGTGGTACTACGTGTTCTAATTTTAAAATTATTGTGCTCAAATTTTAATGCTTGGTTGTGTAAGTTAAAAATAAATTATCTTACATGTAGATAAATATATTTTACTTTGATAAAACATTATATGTGTATCTATATATATATATATATATATATATATATAAAATTGTGGAATTTATTATGTTATATTTTATGTATAAATAAAGATTTGATTTCTCATTGATCTTTATAAACTTCTACTCCACCAAATGATTTGGACACAAAAGCAATCTCAATTAATCTTTTAGTGATTTTTAGAAATCAAATATTATATATATATATATATATATATATATATATATATATATATATATACATAATTATTTTCTTTTTTACTCATTTGTCACCAATATTTACAAATAATATGATAACATTTATATGCATTTTATATTATAATTTGACATTATAAGATTTACAATAAAATTTATATTTTTTGATTTTTTAATTTTTTTTCATTATATGGATATTTTATCACAAATATGTGTAAGTTAACAGAAAAGAAAGAAAAAACATTATGTTTTTCATGAGTAATTGGAAAGTAGGCAATTTTGACAACCATAGAAAAGCCCATAAACTAACAAAGTTCATGAGCTCTTGTTGTTAGAGTAATTATGCAAATATATTGTTCATATTTTGTGTAATTTTTTGATTATGCTATTTAAAAAAAAACTATGAATTTCTATTTTTAATACATGGTCTCATTAGAGACCATGTTTTGTGATTCTTAAGATGAAAAAATATTCTATAAGATCAAAATTTAGGAAATTCTGAAAAAAAAAAAAAAATCTATTATTTTACAATATATTTTAAGAATTATATATATATAGACATACATACATCATACATGTAGTTATTTCAATGATGCCAAAACTAACAAAAGTAAATTTATTTATTTATTTATTATCAATTTGTTCAAGTTTCAAAATTCACATGCATACATAGAAGTAAATATTATTACTACTATTGTCACTATTACTATTTTTATATTATATTTAGTATTTTAGTTTTTATATGTGTTGTTAAGTTTAAGAATTTACATATTTGGATGATAACCTTTTACTATATCTTTAAACATAGATTGTTAAATAAGAGAATTACAAAGTAGATACTCATTTTTACTATATGGGCACATCTCCTTTATTACAAGGATACCTCCTTGTGCCACACCAACAATATACCACTACCACTAGTTTATCAACAAGTTAGTTACTAAGGTTGAAAGATATTAAACACTAATCCACAACATAAGAACATCAATAATACATAAGCTAAACAAAGAAAATAAATAGAAGATAGTGTCAACATAGTAGTTCTACTAAGTGGACACCTCCCTTATATTATTTGTTTAGTTTGCTTTTATTAGCTCCTAGTTGCTAATATTCATGTGATATTGGTTGTTATTTTTTGTGTTGATGTTTATGTATCTTTTAGATTGATTAGTATCCATCTTGTTAAAAAAAACTTATAGCAATAGTGTATTGTTGGTGTGATACTAAGAATTGTCTACATAATAAAATAAAACAAAGTGTCCATCTAACAATTCTCTTAAATAATTGGTATCCTTCATTCATTACTATATGATGTTTTAAATAATTCTCAACAATTAGTGCATTGAAATAATTATACAAAAAAGATAAAAAATAATAACTAGTTTTATAAGGTTTTGTATCTTACATCATTTTTTTACAACAACATTGCTTTACATCATAATACCTAAACACACATATACCCACTTATACACTTTCAAAGAAGAATTACTTGGATCACTGCACTAAAACAAAACTGAACTCAGGATGCTGAATTCATGAATTAGTTTATGTATATATATATATATATATATATAAATATATAAAATAAAATAATATAGATCTTTCTCAAAAAAGGTGAACACAATGCTTGAATAAACCACCCTCGTTCACACCTTTACAACCGCAACCTCGAATGCCTTGAATAGCTCTCTCTCTCCCCCGTACCAAAACCGTAATCCTAATCCTAAAACGACCAACAGACAAACTCGAATCTTGATTCCTCACGCAGCATCATCTTCATTGCGCAACCCACCACTCGGACTGAGCGGAATTCAAAGGCTCCAGGGAATCAAACACATCCGCGGTGAAGTTGGTGATCACGCTGTCAGGGCTGCAAGAATCGGCGTCCTTGCTGTTGCACCCGCTGTACAAGCTCGCGTCCTCGCTGTACAGCGTCGGCAGCTTCTCCCACTGCTGGCTGGTGGTGAGGAACAGCGGGAACTCGGGTGAGAAGATCTGTACATTCTGCATCAGGGAGCCATTGGATTGCAGTAGAAACTCCAGGTAGTTGTTGTTGTTGCTGCTGGTGTTGTTGGATGTCGTGTTAGAGTTGCTTTGAGGGAGTGTTGAGTCTGTGAGTGAGAGCTGAGAGCTGAAGGATGAGTGAGCCGGGCTGCTGCTTTGAGGAGCTCTGGCGATGGAATTGAAGGAATTAGAGTCGTTGCCGGAGTCGCTGGTTTCGACGACGGGGTGCTCGAAGCACGAGAGGATTGTGGTGGAGCGCGTCTCCCTTCTCGAGCGCGGCCTCTGCTTGATGGTCCTCGTCATGCGGGATGCTATAGTGACGCAAGGCGGGGCAGATGCGAGCGGCTCGACGAGGCTGGTCAGCGGGTTTCTGTTGGCGCCCTGCTTGGTCATGCCGGTGCATGGTTCCTTCTCGCACGTTCGGAGTCCTAACTCTCCTGTTGAATATGCACCTTAATTCATAGTTCGGTTTTTGAGCTTGTGGACTCTTTTATGATTAGACGTGCACATTATTGAGATAATTTTGACCAGTTTTAGGGTTTTGAATTGTGTCGTATATTTGGAAGATTCTGATGAAAGGAGAGTGGGAGGACATTGGAGTTCGTGGATTTGTAGGCATATTAACGGTTTTTATGTCTGTGAGGTAAGTTGGAGTGGAAGAGGTCTTGCCTGCAGGGATGTGGTCGGAGAGATTGTGATGGCTGCTCAAAACATCATCAGCTTCCATGGAATTGAAGGTGTGGACTTGGTGGAGCATTTGGCATCGGGTGGTGTCTGTGGCGGAATCCCTGAATTTGTTGTCCCCTTCTGCAAAGATGAAGTGGGGGCCCATGCCGCTAGCAATTAGTGACGCGGCTCCTGAAGGGCTGTGAATCTGCAACCAGTGATATATTGATCATTATGACATTATATCCTTCGAGCATATTCGTTTATCATCGCTCGTCGTTCATTCCATGGTTCACTAATGATTCATTCAGTTCTTTCCTCTCTTATATTATCTCAATTGCTTCTACGCTGCCACTGATCATTAGCTCAAGCTGCCACTCTGTCCACTGTTCAAGAACATAACTCAGCGAATCTGACATTTCTCTAGGTTGACAACCTAATGACTTCCATCAATGGCTTAGAGAAATTTGAAATGTGGGGATTAACCTGAAATCCCCCGAAGTCTGTTGACTGCGGGTCCTTGCTTAGGTCTGATGTATCGGCCGAAGCATCTGTGCTCCCGGAGGGCATCTTGGGGCGTTGCAGAGCTCGCAGGATCCGTTTTTGTCTCGTGCTCCAGAAGTTCTTGACATCATTATCAGTGCGACCTGGTAGGCAGCTGGCAATCTTGGCCCACTTGTTGCCCAGCTTAGCTTGCATTTCCACCACCAGCTTCTCCTCTTCAGGTGAAAATTTGCACCCACTCCTATTTGATTCCCCAACCGTTTTAGTACTATGGACGAGTGGATCGTTATGGCACTTTATAACTGACGCAACAGGTTCTCTTTACTGCTTATCTACTCTCCAAAATAAGTTTTAGCAAACTCCTACGGCTGCATGAATTGATATCTTTTTGGAAACGGTATTCCAAAGACTCTTGCTGGCGTTACTGCTTAACGTTACACTCGTTCCATTGAGATTTTGTTTTGAAAGGCCCTGCTTACACTTAAAAGTCACATTTTTGTCTAATTCTGAAGCAGGTGTGCCCAATTCGACCAGCCTGCCAGAACGCAGCAGGAGTTGGACATGGTTCATATTAACAGTTACCAATTCAACACCTCAAAACGCTGCACATGAAGATCCTTCGCATGAACCATTCCAGGAATGATGCAGCTCTGGAGCTCATCCTCAGTCCTGAATCTAATAGCCGTGACCTAAAACCAATGAAATTAAAAATAAAATGAAAACAAAGACTGCCCTCCGGAGTGTCTATTCTCAAAGGAAAGCTCTGCAAATATGGGCTCATCACTGTTAAGAGCAATCTGAGAGTATCTCAACTCTGTGGACACTTCAATGATTTACCTTTTGAGATCAGGTTTGAGCTTGTTCACCCACCGCAAGCGACACGATTTTCCTGTCCTGGGCAGCAACCCCTTGGTTCTAATGGAACTCCAGTCTCGAGCCCCAAATTGTCGAACATATTCCACCAGAATCTCATCTTCTTCTGGCATCCATGGCCCTTTTCTCAACACCTCGTCCCCGGTTTGCACCGACTTAAGGCTCATTTTGTTTGACCCTGAACCTCCTTGTACCCCAAAGTTTAGTTGTGCCACCTATCTACTAAATGAACTGACGTATGTTAAATCTTTAATCCCAACCGAGACGTTGATTCGAAGTCGTGTAGATCGATTCGAGGCCTTGTCAATCACAAAGCTAATCTCGTTGCAAGTGTGAAGGAAAATTCCCGTCCTGCAGTGCTGCCCAAGTTGATGCAACACCATCACACCATAACCGGACCAATTCCGAATGTGTCTGCTCTAACTGCACAGGGTGTCACAAATAACACTCTGCTTGGTAATCGTGCATTGATCTGATTTTGTAATGTGAAGCAAACTGAGAAGGAGAAAAAGAAAATTTGGCATGCGTGATACAGACGTGCATCTTTTACATATCTATATATATATATATATATATATTTGTTATGATTCCTGACTATTCTTCTTAGCACAAAACAGGTGTGTTGCATTGCAACTTGTGAAACTCAGCATCAACTTTCTACAATGCCATTGACCTCAACATCTTGTTGCAGCAGAACTGTTCATGAGTTTCTACAAATGGCGGTATTTGTGAAAACCTGATTGAAGAGTTCCGAAGGTTGCAGGTTTTTTAAGTGTGCCAAGAATTCGTTTGGAATATTCTTTCAGATTTGACAATCTCCGTTGTGAGGAGGAAATATCCTTATAATTTGATTGCCTGAGCAGCAAAAATAATTCGAAATGTGAACTCTTGTTCCAATTTGTGATAAATCATTCTCCTTCTCCTTCTTCCATATTTATTTATTTGTTTACTTGAAAAATAGTCTTCTTCTTAATTCAACTTAATTCAATCAATTAGTAGGCCTCTGCCACTATGTTCATTACAATATTGCAGCATTGATTTTGAATACTACAAATAAAAAAATAAAAAATCATATTACGATTTAAACTACTCACACATGAACACATTTATATTGCCAAAAAATGATAATAATAATAAAAAAACGAAGACCCTATCTGCCTTTACGTGCACAAATAAATACATTCCACCATTATTATTCATTTATTTTAATTCTTTTCTGTCCAACGAAAGAATTACAACGGGAATCCATCTATTCAACCCTTTCTGAAAAACAGCATTTTAAACACAACACATTACATTAAGTTGCACCAAGAGAAAAACAAATAAATAAGTGATATAATACAAAAAATTACTAAGGCTCAAAACAACAAGAGAAACACTACATTTATTCTGTCAGGACGCCACAAAATCGAAGTCGCTCACAACAATTTGAGTTCTTAGAAAATGAGATCGGCAAAGCCTGTGGACCCACAGAGCTGGAATAGCTGGAAGCTGTCGGCGCCATGGATTTTGTCAAGAACCTGCCGAAGCTCAAAACCAAGAAAAGCCCATCAACTCAGCTGCTTCAGCACTCACTCGTCCCACAACCCAAAAAACCAATAAAAACAATAAATAAAGTAAAAAAATCTCGCACACATTTCTCGCCACGCTCAAGAAATATATATTTTCCCATTCAAACCGCATGTTGTGTGTAGGTTTTTGCAACACAGATAACTCAATTCCACTTCAGTTTAGCTTTTGCGTTCGTATCATCAGTTGAGCTATATTGGTATTTTAAACTGTAATAAAACTGATGATTCTGTTGCTGTAAACATGAGGTTGATCCTTGAACTTGACTCCACCAAATTATAGTATCAAAATTTATTTGAGTAAGAAGCAGAGAAAAGCATACCCGGCAGATGCAAGAGCTTCAAGTGAAGGTGGAAATAAGCTTTAATAATACTGGGTGACATGGTTTTGGATCCAGCTGCAATGCTTCATGAGCGATGGTCCTTGTTGGATTAATAACTTCCCTGGTCTGCTAAAAACAAAATTTTACAAAAAAAATAATGAAAACAAAACAAATGAATCACAAAGATTTGTATAGAAAAACGAGGGTGCATTTACAGTAAAGTCATTTCTTTATGCTGTTTTTATGTCTTCTTGCTGAGAGAACTACATAATTGAAATTGAAACTTTGCAACTCTGTTTTTTTAACGAAGTGATATGTGGGTACAATGTTTTTTTAACGAAGGTTTTATTTTTCTTTATTCATCTTCTACTTGGTGTTGGTGGACCTAAGACAAAAAAATTACAAAAGTATAATAAGAAGGAAGTTTGTTCATTTTGTGAACATGTGTGAGGTGAAGGCAAGAATAGTTTTGGCTTTGCTTGACTTGTTATAAAATTGATGTGTTGGATTTCTTGTAAAACATTACAACAAGTGTTTTTTTCTTACTATTGGAAGCTCATAAACAATGCAATTTGCATTAAAATCTCATTATTGTAAAACTTTTGTCATAGTTTTCAAAGAAATTCTTATTTTGCAATTGCACAATTTTAAAAACATAGAAAAAAAAAAGGGATGATTATGTAACTTGTAAATACTTGTAGGTTTTTATTGTTTCATGCATTTAATTCCTCACAAGTTTTTTGTAATTGCGAAAGAGTTTACAAGTGAATATCTCACAATTGTATCTAAAAAAATGAAATGTAGGATTTTGTTGACATTGTCACCCAAGAATATATTGATCAATGATGAATGGACAATGATGTGCATAAAGAGATCAAAAATAAAAATGAAAAGAACATATCATTAAGCAATACAAGTGAAAAAACTTCTAAAGTTAACAAAAAAAAGCCGTAGAGAGAAGTGGAGAAGAAATGGAGCGGTTACGGTTATGACTTTACTTAATTAGCAAAACAATTCTAAATGCACTTGTGACGGTTATAAATGTGACAAGAATTATTACAATTAATTTAGGATATTTTTGTGAGTAATTTCAAATTGAAGCTCTTAGATTTGAAATATTTTTCTTATTTAACTATTTTCGTTTAATTTTTTTTCTTTGATGTGCATTTTAAAAATGATTTTTAATCTATTGTTATTTTTTCAAGAAAATAAAAATTACTATAATTGTCATCTTTTGAGCATGGGTAACAATTTCTTTTCATAGCACTAAGCACATAGAATTTTTTTTATTTTCCAATTAAAAAATAAATAACTTACACACAATTGCACTCTACAAATTATTAATGTTTATTTAATTCCAGTATTAATTTAAAAATTAAAATTTTAATCACCATAAATCACCAAATATCAACTTTATCAATTTACAATTGGTGTTGAAATTTAATTGTTGAAATTCAATGCATTTCAACAATTCATTTTAAATTCGAATACCAAAATATTCATAGTTCAGCAATAGAATAATCTCACATAAAGGAATTTCAAATAAGCCCAAAAAATTACTAATGAACCAAAAGTAAATGGCAAAAAAGTGATGGCCTATAACTAACCAGTCACTAGCACTTTTTCCTTCACAATAATCCAACCAGCAAAACAAAAGCCACGGTCGTGGGGTTTTGCCGCGGGGCATCTAGTGACCGTCTCCAGTTTGTTGGTCACATTAGCAAATCTGATGCTTGCTTGAGTTGCATCTAGTTTTTCTCTATTGCAGGGGCTTGCCGGTGTAACATATAAGTTCCTCTTTCTGTTACGCAAGTAGCATATCTTACCCAAAAAAAAGAAAAAAGAAGAATTATAATAACACGGGTGGTGCCCAGAAGTGCCATCCTCACTATCTGCAGGTAGTGTGTTGCTTCAGCTGTAACAAACAAATCGAGCTATTACATAGCATCACAAGTCTCGGCATCCAGGACCCATCAGTGTACCGCTTTCCATGCTCATTTTCAAAAACCCACTTCTCTGATTCAGCACCTCTAATATTCTATGTGCGAAATGAAAGACTTGGTATCCTTACACTCGTTAAGGTTTCTGTACTCGTTGACGCTTGAGCATCGTAGTAAAGTCTTCAAGGCCACCACTGCATTAGCTTCCCTCTTTTGACTCACCAGACGGGTGGAAATCCAATTTCAAATCAAGGTGTTACTCAAAAGTGAGATGCATCGGCCATCACGTAGTTCCTTCTCCAGGGATGTCAGCTATTGGTTCGGTTGTACAAAACCCACATGCAGGAGTTGGTACAGACGTTGACGGAGTTGATAAAGACGTCTGTGGAGGAGTTACAGCAGACGTCGACAGAGGAGCGGGTGTAGACGTTGATGCAGGCGTAGATGAGGATGTGGATGCAGTAGTTGAGGCAGGGGTTGAAGCAGGAGTAAGTGCAGGTGCTGTCATCTGCTGCTGAGGGCTGGATCCCCGTGTTGCAGGAACTCTGGAGGTGGGGCTCGGTTTGCCAGCCTGGCTGGGTACCTGAGAATTGTTCCGAGCTGCTTGAGGCGGTACAGTAGGAACAGGCGACGGGCTTGAGTTTCCAACTGGGTGAGGTGCTCTATTGAGATGGTTTTTTGACATGTGATGCGAGGTCGTTCGTTGTAAACTTGTATTAGATGTAGCCAACGATGAACCACCTAAGAAAAATTACATGCAACAGTTTCAATTTTTTTGCGACATGACTAGTGAATTTTGGCATAAAAGATGACGCACAAAGAGCTAAAAGTGCGAACCTGAGCCGGTGCGGATATAGTGGATGATTCCTGAACTGCCACCTGCATTGCCATTTCCAGCTTGATTCGATAGACCTAATTTGGACCTAGGAAGCCCACCACTTCCGATATGAACCACATTACCAGATTGAGCTGCCTTAAGTAGTGAAGCAGCTGTTGAGGCTGGTGCAATTCGAGCTCCTGCTGCCATTGCAGCGGCTTGTATCATAGGATCGGGACCGTGTACGCCCTTAGAACCTCCTCGTGACACTCCAGTTGTCATGTTGCGCGATGCAGAATATTTACTATCCATGGGAACAGATGACGTTACAGGTTGTGTACTCGTGTAGAACATTTGATTGCCAACAGCAGAGCCTTGACCTGGTCTCCATACAGCTGAGGCATGAGTGTGTGATCCACCAGCTGAACCCTCGTGGACTGCTCCCTTAAGGGTTTGTAAGGCGGTAGAGGCTCCAGCTGTCGCACCACCACGCATAGATGTCTGGTTATGTGCTTGCGGCCGCTGAGCAGGAACACCAGCCCGGCTGGTTGAAACACCTGGTGCAGGCAGAGCTCGCGCTCTTTGTGTTTCAAGGACAGAAGCAGTGGTCTCAGTGCCACTGGGAGTTGTGGCTCCAGGATTTCTCTTGCCAACTGGAACGGTAGAAGCAGAGGAAGGTGGTTGCTTCATTGGCGTAGGAGCATTCCCAAAAGGCATAGCTTTGTCACCCGGTCTTCCAGTATCCTTTTGCATGCCAGGCCCTGCTAATGTACCAGGTTTGGGACCATCCAGACGCTCTATATTGTTGTAACCGGATGCTAAGAGACTCACTCCAGAGCCTCCATACCCTGCTTTTTCTTGAACTTCTCTCCTCTTTCTGATCAGAGCCCATCTCTGCAAGACGAGCTAGATGGTCAATATTGTAAACAAGACCCCCAACTTCAAACAAAAAAAAAAAAAAAAAAAAAAAAAAAAAAAATCGTTGCTCGAGGAAATGTCATCAGAATGATAGCAGCCAAAAACAGGACCGGCGACAGAAATGAGCCACTGTAGGACAACGTCTACAAGACAAACTGGCAATAACCAACCATGAAATGATAACGTAGCACAAATGTCACCCACTTTCCATCAGTTTTGTAAAGAATCGCGAAACATAGAAACAGCTTGGACATAATTCAGAGATATAACGCTATGTTTAGTTAGATAGCAAGAGCATTTACTTAGCAAAGAGGTTATTTTGACAGCAACATCAACCACCAGAGGAGTTGAGAGTGGGGTAGTGCCTGTGATAGTTGGGAGGCACTGCGATCAAAGTCATAATGGTTCTTCAGAACAGTTGTCCAGTTGCCCTCACCGTACTTGTCCACAGCTGCTATGAGTGCCAAGTCTTCTTCGGGAGTCCAGAGTCTTCGCCTCTTCCGAGCATCAGATTGGTTCATGACTGCAGCCGGATAAGCAGCCTTAGTGCTCGTAGAGCAGGAGAGGATTGCAGCCGATTCCCCATGCGTAGCTGCACACTGTGTTGCACTTGCTAAGTATGGCACTCCTGCTGTATTAGGAATGGGAACCAATTCGGCTGACTCATCTGGTTTGACCAACAGACCTGATCCCTGTCCGAGTTGGTATTATTGGGTAGAAAGCAAATCAGTACACATGTCTCAAGGATTGATTTCGAAGGCTCCGAGTCACAAAGGGCAGCGAGAATACGTGGAAACGAGGCTTAAAAATAAAAGACTACAAGGACTGAACAGAAAGCATCACAGGCAGCAGGGTAGAATATTTCCATGTCTTCCAAACTTGGGAAGCGGACACAGAACTCAAGAACCAATTAAAATAGCTTTCTACAGCAATGTCTGGTTCAAGGGTGATGACATTCTACTCGTTGAATTAACCTGATGTGAGAAGAATGCCGACTCCATACGAAGTGCAATATATTGAAAAGAGAATGGAGATTTGCGATACCTGCTGTTTATTGACAACCGCATTGTCTGCAGCTTGATGCCCCACACCTGCCTGACCAGCATTGTGTTCCATTAATTCATCATGCTCATGCTGTTGCAAGTCTGTCTGCATCTCAAGAAAAGTGCAAGATGTCAGCCTTTCTCATCCTTAAGTAAGGAAAGAAGGAGGATAAATGCAGGCTGTTACAACCTTGAGAGAAAAACAAGTGGGTCAAATAAATAATTTATCGCCACAATTGCAGCGTACCTTCACAAAACTGGATATGCTTTCTGCCACGGCAGCGCTGACAGTGGGAACAGGATCCAACTCAACATCAAGGTCACTATCATCGTCCTGAAATGAACAAATCCTAAGAGTGAGAACAGAATATCGAAACATGTGACAGGATCTTAAAACCATTTTCCAAACCGTCTACTGATGTCGATACAGATCGTCATTCTGCTCAATAGAATGAAGTGCCGACAGAGAAGACAAACTGCTGTGGATGCTACGGCTGTTGAGACACTTAGTAGGCCCTCAACAAAATATTGAACGGTAACCTCCAATGAAGCACGAAGTCTTGCCTGTCTTTAAACTTTAAGGGTTTTCCTGCAGGACAGCCCTTGTACTTAAAATGACGAGCCCCCTTCATTCAAGAAAACTTATTTCAAAGATTCAAAGCAATAAAAATCCTACTAAGAAAACTACGCTGGCAAAAAATCAGAAGAGTAGTTCCTCTAGGGTACTGAAACACCCCAAAAATCTAGGCACTTACTGAGGCTGTTGGGGTAAATTTGAAAACAACAGATAAAACAAAGAAAATTAGCCATAAAACGCCATACCAACGGTGCCTCGTTGTCTTCAAAAGAATCCTCCAGCTCCGCCCGATAGGCAAGGCTTCGCCACACGGCCTGGTACTCCTTCGGGTTCGTAATGCCCGTGACCGTGCTCTTGCACAGCATCACCCAGTCCAGCTTCGGCGACTTGCATCTTGCAATCTCCCGCAGCATTGTCACAATCGTACTCGCCGAGTACCTGCCCTCGCCAAACATCTTCACTCAAATCTCTTGAAGAGAAAACAGGAAAAAGAAAAAGAGAAAAGAAAAACCCCCACCTCACAAACATCCTTACTCTCTTCAGAAGAATCCCAAAAATCTAAAATCCGTGACAACACCTAAAAAGAAAAATACACAAACACACAAACAAACAAACAAAATGACAAAAATAAAAATAAAAAATAAAAAATGCTCCTAATTATCAAATTTCCTAAACCCCAAAATCCTCTACGCAAAAAAAAAAAAAAAAAAAAAAAAAAAAAAATCCTCAAAACCCTCCAAAAAAATATCTCAACATTCTCAACAACAACAATTCTACAAGCCACATCCATGGTCACAAAACCCCATGAAACTTGCTGCAGAATCGCATGAAAGCCCGGAAACAAGAAGAATGGCATACCGTTTGACAAGTGGAGCCAAGTCGGTATCGGCAAAGGGAAGTTTAACAGGGGCCATGTGAGCTCAATCGCTGGAGTAGAGTGCCCAATTCGCAATAGTGAACAACTTGCGGTATCTACATGATCGAACGACGACAACGACGACGCTACGCGGTGAGCGGTGTCGGTTCGAGCACAAAATTCAGCTCGCTTGCTTGCTTGTTACGTGCAGAGAGTGTTGTTGAAGGTACGATTTGGTGACGCTCTGGCTCCGTCTCGATCTCGATGCTGGTCTCGGCCTCGGCACTCGGCGTGGGTGCTTCCCGTCGGTGCTTTCGTGCTTCGAAAGGGTTTGCGACGAGGACCTCGACGTCCACTGATCCACTGTCTTTCTCCCCCACGGTATCAAACATGCGCTCCTAATACCGTGGAACACGGTCGAGGGGTCTGCGCACGGTATTGAAGATCATTCACCTATAGTCGCTCACCATTCTCGTTTTTCCTTCCACGGTTTTGAATGAATGTGTACCGGTAGCCGTGGGATCAGGACGTCTTCTCACCGTGGTCTGAAATTGTTGTGCGAAGTTTGTTTGTTTGCAAAATTAATTAGTGTTGATTGTGCAAAAATGTAACCGTATGTTAGAGGATTTATATTTTTTATATTTTTTATATTGATTTATTTGATTTTCCCTTGATGAATTTTTTGTTGTGCATACAAAGCTTTGTAGGCAAATTTTCTGATGAAATTTAACACATCATATTTGTACTTGTTTTGAACTTAAATCAACTTTTGTAACTTCAAAATATATTGAGTTTTGAAGTTTAGGGGTAATATGCTTAGGTGATATAGAGCTGTATCTAGTATGATTATTATGTTGACGAATTTCTTTTTACATTGTAATAGATCTTTGAACTGTCTCATGTGGCTTTTTAAGTGACAAAACATTATATTGTTGATAAAATCTATCGTGTCAACAAAATTACAATTGATAATAAGATAAATACAATGAAAATAGTTATCTCCAATAAAAAATTGTAATTCATTTATTTTTTAACTTTTATAAAATGTGGAGCATGAAAATTGTGGTTTCTAATCATTGCATAATGTAATTTCTTGAGTTTTTGGGTACAAGTTGAACCCTTTTAGAATGGTAACAATGAGTTTTGATCCTAAAAATTCCATTGTCTTCCATATTCATCTTCCATTGCAAGTATATGTATTTATTAAAAAAAGAAAATTCAGCAATATAGATTGAGCTGAAACTTTACAAACGCCTTAATATCAATGAGATAATAACTCTCTAGTTGTCCATCATAATTTCAATTAATGTCTTTAAAAGGTTGATGTTTGTTTCTATTAGACTCACTACACCACAATAAACTAATTAATCAAAAATTTGGACAACTCTTTTTAATTATGACTCATTGTGATATTTACATACAAATAAGTAATATCTTCTCTACTCACGCATTACATCTAATTATTTTTTTTGCCTCCATCAAGCAAAAAAAAAAACTTGTAATTGTTGATTAAGTTAAAACTTTACAGGTTGTTCAATGATGAAATTTCCATTTTCTTCAGCAAGTTTCCAACCTCAACCTTAAACAAATATGAATCAATCTTACTAAGACAGGCGTAAATACACTTCAGGTACCCAGAATAGATCAAGAATTCAAGATTCCAACCTAGTCTACACCGTGATAACAAGAAAGATAAAAAAAAAAAAAAAAAAAGGAAGATAAAGTGATTGTACATAGATTCTTTCCAGCCAAAATGAAACAAAGGATTATTAAAAAGAATTATCATATCTTCCTCTGCAAAATAGTCTCCTGCAGTCTTTTTTTTTATTTTATTTTCTCATGTATTTATTTTCCTTCAATACATAATATTTGTTACTCATGTCACTCTTTGCATACTATGATTTAAAGCAATGCTACTAGCTTCATCGCAGCTCTGTTACCCACTCACAGCATTGTTTCTCACTTCCTACTTTGAATGAAACGAACACATGTGAAAAAGATCACCAGTGCTGTGCTTCATAAAAGACATTCATGGCAGCCACCCCAGCTTGCTTCAATGCTTAACATTGGTCCTCGAGTGGAAAGGAAGAGCCGTTCATCTCATATTCACTTTTGGCACTTCAACGGATAAGTCTAGGGCAATTGTAGAACACATTTGAAGTTCGAAAATAATTCTGAGTTAAAACATGTGGAAGAGACAAAATTGTCAGATTATATCAAAAAGTTAAACACTGCGCTTGTGTGCATTCACCCGGCATTCAGAAGTGCGAGATTTCTGCTGGCTCCAACCGCAAAAAGCCTGCAAACTATTTTGTTCTCAAGTTACTAATCTAATCCATACAACCCAGTCAACTAATCCTACTTTGATTCCTACACATAAAGAATTGATTCTGCTAGACGTTGCTACAAGAGCATGTGCAACTGCCTCTCAAAATCCGCTGAACTCAGTATCTGGGTGGGGGCTTGTCTCCAGCCAAGTTCACTCTCAATTCCCTACCGTCATAATCGGCGCCGTCGAGGCTCTCAATGGCAGCGTTAACCTCAGTCTCACTGGACAAAGTCACGAACCCAAATCCACGTGACCTACCAGAGTCCCTTTCAGTCGCAATTCTAGCTTCCAGAACTCTTCCGTAATCCGAAAATAGAGTCTCAAGAGCCTCCTCGTCGCACCTCCAGGACAGGTTGCCAACGAACAGCTTGTTAGGACCATCCCTCTGTCTGCGGTCCCTGCTCCCGGACCTGTCTGATCTGGGTGATGATGGTTCATACTCTCTGGTAGAAATCCAAGAGTCAATTAATAAAAAGCAAACATAATTGCAAGTTCAAGAGTAACAAAAAGAATCATGTAATAAGCGGTACACATGAGAAGCAGCTACAATACAGAAAATCAACATGATAGAGCGAAGTAATGCATTATCCAGCCAGTCACCACTGTAGTATCCCTAATTGAATGGAATTCGTCCAAGACGGTTCGGGTATTCACAAACTTCACTAACCATATAAACATGAACGAATAAGACGACGAACATAGCAAACTTTATTGTCTAGTACATTTCCTTGCATGCATCCTCGCAAATACAATCTTCGTAGATTAAGAGACCAACAAATCACACACTTAATAAGTACAACAATGTCCTAAAAAAGTCAACAAAGCAAACCTCAGTAAGATTCAAAGACTTATGGATATTGATATAAATTTATTCTCAATACCTGGTTGGGGGCTTCTCTCCAGCCAAGTTCACTCTCAACCGCCTCCCATCGAGTTCCGCGCCGTCCAGGTTCTCAATAGCAGCATTAGCCGCAGCCGCACTTTCCATCGTCACGAAACCGAACCCACGGGACCTTCCAGAATCCCTGTCAAACACAACCTTGGCATCCACCACAGTTCCGTATTCTGAGAAAAACGAGTACAAAGCAGCTTCATCACATCCCCATGAAAGGTTGCCAACAAACAACTTATTAGCATCATCCCTGGGCCTTTCCGACCGCTCCACGCGAGGCTTGTCCTTCTGCGACTGGGGGTAGTTCACCTTCAAGGGTCTCCCCCCCATGTCCGTTCCGTCAAGCGCGTTGATCACAGCCTGGGCATCCTCAGGAGTCGCCATAGTCACAAACGCAAATCCTCGGCTCCTCCCAGAAATTTTGTCATAAATGACTTCCACAACATCCACAGTACCGTGGTCACTGCAAATCTCAGCAAGCTGGGCGCTGTCGCACGTCCAGGGTAAGTTCCCCACGTACAGCTTCGTTTCAAATTGCTCCTCCTCCGCAACAGGGGCTGCAACGTCGCTACTGCCACCGTCGGCAACAGAATCCACCCCAGACACCGCAATGCCGTCGTTACTAAACCCGCTGTCATTGTCAACCGCGCCTCCCATGATATCATCCGTGACACTTCCATACAACTGCTTGTCCAATTCCTTGTCCAAGTCAGATGCCCTGGCGACAATCCCGCCAATCAAGCCACTGCGCTTGGTCACAAGTGAGAAAGCAGAGAACGCGCAGCTCAAAGATGAGCCCGAGACAGGGGCTGCCATGCTCAAAAACGAGCCATGGCGACTCGAATTGGTCTCAGCGCGGGCCACAGCGGCGACGAAGCGCGGAGTAGAAACGGCCATGGTCATGCTGGCGACCGACATGGTTGGGGAGGCGCGACAGCAACGGGAAGAGGTGCGGAATTTGGCGAGGAGGGAGGCGGAACAAAGGCAGAGAGGCGCAACACAAACCCCAAAACCCTAGCGAGAGAGAGAGCTTCGTAAAGAGGAGCTGCGGAGCAGATATCTGCAGCGGAGAAAGCCCCTCGACGCATCTGGATAAGGCCCAGCTGGCTCAATCTCTTACCCCAGCACCTCCCCTCCATCTTTGCGGTGTGAACGGGGCTTTCCCACCCCTCCCCGTTCCCCTCATCCGAACGAACTCGCTCCCTACAGAGAGCGCGATGAGGGGGAGGATTCGTGGATAATAAAGGCCAAAGTTTTAAAAAGCACAAAGTAGTGTTCAGAAGGGGATATTTCAGAGGAGGGTTTAATGATAAAAGGATGGGATTTCTCACATTACATATATTGTTTATTAGGCAATGCAGGAGTATGTTTGTTTGGTGGATGTGATCAGTATGCATAGATAGTTACCTCATATTTGATGTGGTTAAAATAGGTTGTGAATATATTTTGGATGCAATTTGTAAAATTAAAAGAATGGTCGAAATTTTTATTTTTATTTTTATAAGGCAGTGTGCATGTTTTTAATTGGATCCAAAATTGCATAGTAAGCATATTACAAAGCTATAGAGAAAGATACATTAAATGTTAGTGATCCCAAAGAGAATCTAAAAACTCAACTATTTGTGTAGGTAATTTTCGTATTGCATGCCAAAGAATCAAATGTTTACCAAATTTTAAGATATAGATTGATTATCAACTAAATTAGATAGGAAAATTTCAAACAGATATGCATATATATATATATATATATATATATAAATTAAAAAAATCCAGAGCTTGCTTGTGATGTTCAAGATAAAAGTCTTAAAAAGAATTATTTAGTTATATAGAAATGGTTTATTTTAACCAAATGATAGTTTTAATAATAGTGATATTTGATTCAAATGATAGAAAGATAAAATTATGAAATTTAAAATAACCCAAAAATATAAATTATGTATATATATATATATAATATTATATTATGGATCTAGCATATCAAATTAGAAGGAGTTTATTCTTTTACAATTAAAGATTAGATTAAAAAATATATAAATTATATCAAATTAAAATTACATTAGATA
The DNA here is from genome assembly GCF_059467195.1 of Physcomitrium patens. Taxonomy (NCBI): domain Eukaryota; kingdom Viridiplantae; phylum Streptophyta; class Bryopsida; order Funariales; family Funariaceae; genus Physcomitrium; species Physcomitrium patens. Next base: position 11,326,405 of record NC_143417.1, read on the forward strand.
GAAAAATAATATATATATATATATATATATATATATATATATATGTATATATATATAATCCAATCTTATCTTAAAAAGAAAAAGTTATAAATTCTAGTATTAATTTTTAAATCATTATGAAATTATATACATTATTAAAGGCTTTAATAAGAAAATTTGAATTGTATTAAAATCTAAAGTAGTAGAAAAAAAAATTTAAAGTGTTAAATTTTTTAATAAAAGTATGAATAAATAATTTTTAAGGAAGGATACAAATTATGTATTAGCTCAAAAACATATTAGTAGATATCAAAGTTGGATTTTAGGAATTACATTGTTAAACTATATCAATAATTATCTAGACCAATTCATAATTCTTATAAGACTGAAAGAATAAAATGGCTATATGTGTTACTTTCTAACTTTTTGTTTAATTAATAAGATGTTTGATTTGAATCTAAAGCATGTAAAGAGTCTATGCTAATAAGAATTAAGATAATATATACAAGTTTCAATTAATGGATAGAAGTTTCAACAAAATTGAATCCTACATGAAATATAATGTTGCTTAAAAATTTATATTATTAATAAATATTGTATTAAAAAAATTTGTGTCTTAATGACAATTTTTTTTGTATAAGATACAAAATGAATCATTTTGATGTAACAACAGATAATCATAAAAATAAAATCATAAAAATTTAAGATTAATAAATTTATTACTAAAATCATTGAAATAAAATATAATTGTTGTTCTTACAATAATAGAGATTAAAGAAGTCTATAAAATCAAGGATATAGAATTTTTTCTTATTAACAAGAGTTCTAATGTTAAAAAATAATTGAATATCTTTTCTTATTTAAAACCATTAAATATATCTTAAAATATATTTCATAATTTTTTACAAATAAAAAAGTTATATTATTCAAAAGTTATGTAGTGCTTAAAATACATATGTTTTTGAAGACAAGAACTCAAAGAATGAAAATTAAGTAGTATAATATCTTTCAAATAGAGATGACAAAGAATAACAAAGAAAGTATGTATATTCTAAAAAAATTGGAATGACTATTGCTAAAGACTAGAAAATTAGAGACTCTTGAAATTAAACTAGAAGCAAGAAAGAAATTGATAAGAATGAGGAAGGTCTCACTCTTATTTCTATATACACTGTCTAATTAGAAGCTATGTAGTGACTTTCTATAGGATCTTTAACATATATTTAACTTATAAGACACATGTTTAACTTGTAAAGTAAGTTTTTTATATGTGTGCCATAGAGCCAATTAATAGCATAAGTGGCTAATTTATTGGCCAATTAATATTAATCCGTGGTCAACTTTTTGGTCAAATTTTTAAACAATTAATCACCTATAGACATATATAAAGTCAAATTTGAGTCTATGAAAATTTTTATAAGATATTATGTAATTTATTTATTTTTATTTATTTCAATCTAACTTTCTTTATCTTAGTAGTTATAAATTTTTGTGACATTTTTCTCCTTTTTTAGAGACAACTTTTATAAAAAGTGGTATACATGTTGAGGAAGTCTAAAATATAGCAAATTCTACTTGCTACATACTATGATATTTGTTTTTTTTTAAAATTAGTTGATTGGTCCACTCAACCATCAATAGTATCTCATATTAGGACAAGAAGATTACCTTGTTATTGGATCATTGCTAAGGTCCTTATAATTGCATTAAAAAGAAACATATAAAATATCAACAAGACTGGTTTTTACTTCCAATAATATCATGAAACATTGGAAGTTTCTTCTAATATTATAATATTAAGTGCATTATCTCTTACCATCTATTCAAGGAAGAATATATTATTCTTAAGGAACTTCATTTCTATTATGTTGTCTTGAAAGTTGTGACAATCTTAATGCCTTATTTAATAACTTCAAAAATAATAGTTCATAAATTAAATCTATTAGTTGTTGATTTTCTATTTTTCTAGCATTATAAATATAAATAAACTACAAATAAAGATAAAAGATATTACAATACAATCTTCATTGAAATTGCTTTATTTTATAGCAAATATTTCCTTAATTGAACTATTTTGATGTATTTGTTAATGAAAAGCATTGAATTATTTTACCATATTTGTAAGATTTATGGATAGCTTTGATGTTTGTTTATTAATATCATATCCGTATCAATATATAAGATATTTCAATCTATTTTGGTACTATTTTTAATCTAAGTCATCTTTTATCTCAATTTTTTTAATTGTTGTTTATTTTTATAGAATGAAGTGATATTTGTATTCTTTTTGATATATATATATATATATATATATATATATATTTATGATTCAAGAAAACATACATGAAACATAAAATAGATTTTTATAAATTTTGATAGATGTAATCAATATAAAATTAGAATGATTTGTTCATGAAATGAAAATGGTCTAAATCTATTGTAATTCAACTTGTTAGAAGGACAAATAGTCTTAATAATACAATAAAGTAACCATACGTTCTTGCCACTACATAATTGAGGTTGTTCCTTGCAACAAGCATCTATATTGATTTTTTGTTATTCTAGATCTTTATTTAATTGTGCAATTATTTTTGCATGTAGTTTTAATAAATAATTTTTTAAATCTTTTATTACTTATTAATTAAATTTAAAAAAAAATCAAAAGTATCAAATTATGGATGATAACCATAATTAATATTTAGTATTAATTATTTAATAGAAGAGTTTATCATATTATTTTAAAATTCTAATAATAATAAAAATATTATTCAATCATTTTAATATTAGTTGATGGTACATCTCAAATATTGCTCCAATGTTTGATTTACACTATTTTTTCGTGTATCAATTTGAGAATGGAAAATTAAAAATAATTTTATGTCTACTTTCAATATCTTGAATAATTTTAAAAAAAACCTTAATACAAATTGAGTCTTTCTATTAAATATAATATCTCTTGATAATCTATAATAATAATAAAAATTATCAAAAAAAAACTTACTGGAATTTTAGTGGAATTTTAGTATAAAATATATCATTTTAATGAAATGATCCACTATCTCTAAAATAGAGTTATAAAAATTCGAAATTAAAAGATTTGTGATAAAATTCATAAAATAAAAGATTATGGTTGTTTTGATATAGGTAGTGGCTGAAACAAATTTGTGAAGTTGATGATAAGGAATTTTTGATATTAAACAAATATCACATGGTTGTAAAAATTTATTAATTTCTTTTTATATTTGAAATTATAAGAAATCTCTTAAGATTGATTCTATTGTCTTGATTCGTCTAAAGTATCATATAGCTGGAAAATTATGATAAGCTTAAAATGCTTGAAATTATAATTTACTTTTTAGAACATTTAAGAAAATTTTAAAATGAAGTAGATTTTTTTTGAATTAAAACTTAGAAATATTTTGAAATTTAGAAGAATTATTTTTTGTATTATGAATAAAAAGATTTGATGACATACTTGATTAAACTTAATAAAAAAAGTTGAATTAATAAGGAACATTGATTTTATTATTTAAAGTTAAAATTTCTCTAAGTTCGTAAAAATAGTTCTTTATTAAAAAAATCTATATGTTTTTCTTTTGGTACAAGATAAAATTATTAAAAAAAGATATTTGATAAATCATATTATTTTCTTGATTAATAAGTAACATTAAATTCAAACTTCAACAATAACATGCTCTAACATGCTTAGTGACAATTCAACATGTATATTAATATAAATTATTATGATATATATAAATAATTACTGGATAAAAATCATATTTTAAAATAATGGTTCTATTTTTAAAAAGACTTGGCAAGTACAAGAAGCTCTTTGTCATAAATTACATAATTGATCTTAATTTTTGAAATTATCTTGAATAAAAAATTAAAAGATGAAGTTTGTTATATACTCTTATTTGTAACAATATTGCATCCATGGCAAATTTTTATGCATCTATTGTTGAAATAAAAGTAAAAGTAGAATAAATTACCTTGTGGAGGATATTATCTAAAGTAAGTTGCTAATAGTCAAACGATTGACTCTTGGTATATAGAAAGAGCATCCTATGGATATAGGATGAAGTCAAGGACCAACAGTCAAAGTCAAGAGGATAAAGTATGAACTAGAAAATATCCATATACAATATAAGAGTAATTAGTGTTTGGCATAAGAGACCTTTGTGGTTAGTAAGATGCCAAAGGATCCAAGGACCATAGGATACCGTCGAGGTACGTTAGATACCAAAGGATCCTAGGACTAAGGATTATGTGTGTAAAAGTCAATGAGTGGAAGTTGTCTTGAAGGGCAGCAACCACAACCTATAAGTATTGGGTGTTGGAAGTATGAGACATCTTACTCCATACTCTTTTTGTGTACAACCTTACTGATGCTATGTATTGTGACTTCAAAGTTCTATTTCTTCAATAGGTTATGGCCCCACTCACCTTTAGTTGTGAGTTTTGAAGTTCTTTGAAGTTGTTTTGTTGTTATGAGGAGTAGATCTTATAGTTGTTACTGATGTTAGAGTTTGATATCTTCTAAATTTCTTTTTGCATCTAGTTCTTGATGTAGTTATGCACTTACTTGTTGTGAAGTGCATTCATGGACTTGGACATTTTTATACACTTCAGAATGTTGTTTTAGAATAGTAGTGGTTTATTTCTTTGCTGACCTACCTCATTGATAAACTAACATTGAATTTTCATGTGTTTTAGTTCCTAATAGATCTTCTTATAGTCATTAGAGATGTTATGAGACATTAGAGGTGATAAAAGAGTGGAAAAGCTTGTATGAGAGTTTTTGATAGTGTGTAAGACTTGTGAAAAGTCTTATAAGTGAAGTTGAGAGTGATCAAAGAGTGAAATCACTAATTTACTCACAAAGAGGGCATTTTGGGATTCTAAGGCAACAACACCTTCTTGTTGATTTTGAGAGTTCTACCTTCTCTTTTCTTGATTTTTTTTGATACACTCCTTCTTTAGGCATGGCTTCAAGTAACGATGAGGATTTGAGAGTGATTGAGAAATTTAGAGGTGACAACTTCTACCATTGGAAGAAGAAAATGGAGCTTTTCTTGGCTTCATTGGACCTTTAGGATATTATTGATGAAAGTGAAGAGCCTCTTAGTGATGATGCTGATGTCAAGGTGAAGAAGGAGTACAAACAATGTGAAACGAAGGCTTTTGGCATGATTGCAACAAACCTTGATGATGCCAACTTTTCACATGTAATTGCTTGCAATGGACCAGCGGAAGCATGGAAGACTCTTTACAACATCTATGAGAGTAGAAACCTTGCTAATATTCTATGGACAAGGAAGAAGTTCTTAATGGTAAAGATGGAAGAAAGAGATGACCTCATGGCTCATGTCAACAAGGTAAAAGCACTTGCAAATCAACTAGCAATTATTGACAAGCCAGTCGATGATAGAGAAATTGTGTTGACATTGCTCATGAGCTTTCCCGAGTCCTACAACTACCTCATTGTGGAATTGGAGTCTATCAACATGAAGGAGCTTACCATGAATTATGTCACATAAAGACTTGCACATGAAGTAATCAAGAGGAAAAAAAATGAGCTTCAAAGTGATGATTCGGCTCTATTCTCAAGACAAGGCAAAGGTAGCTTTCCATACCAATGTGATAATTCAAAAAAAAACATAAGGAATTGCTATATTTGTAGAAAACTAGGTCATTTTGCTAGAAATTGCTACAAGGCCAAGAGAGGAGATAAGAAAAATGCAAATAATGCTAGTGATAGTTTTGGTGGAGATGATTATACTTTCATGGCAAATAAAGGAGCCTCCATGGCTGCCATGTCTAAGTGGATTATAGATTCGGATGCCACTAAGCACATGACACTATACAAGTGTTCATTTGACACTTATGAAGCAATTCCATCAACAAAAGTATGGTTGGGAGATAATGGTATGGTACAAGCCATTGGAATTGGCTCCATTGTGGTGGAGATTGTAGTAAAGGACCAAATCAAGAGGATCACATTGAAGGAAGTCTTACATGTACCAAAGATGAACAAGAACCTTCTTTCGGTGAGCAAACTTGTATCATATGGTTGTAAAGTTCAATTTGACATGGATGGATGTTTTGTGAAGGCATTGAGTGGACAACATGTTGTCAAAGGCCTTAGAGATGGCAACCTCTACTTCATCAATTGTAAGAAGGTGAATGGAGTTGAAGTGGCGACATATGCTAATTTTCCATAAAATCAAGACAATTTTGGCATTTGGTATCAACAGCTTAGTCATTTGAATGCCAAAAGCATGAAGGAGCTCCAATCTATTGTAAGTAGCTTGAAACTTGGTCAATTTAGCCATGATACTATGACACTTGCTTGTAAAGGTTGTATCCAAGGTAAACAATAAAGGGCTTCATTTCCAAGTGGAATTGCAACATGTGCAAGCAAATTGCTGGAGATGGTTCATTTTGATGTTTTTGGACCAATGAAGACACTATCAATTGGAGGAACAAGGTACTTTGTGACATTTATTGATGATTTCTGAAGAAAGGTGTCGATATACATCATTAAAGCCAAGAGTGAGTGTTTCTTAAGATTTAAAGAATTCAAGGTACTTGTAGAGAAGTAATGTGAGTACAAGATAAAAGTATTGCGCACGGACAATGGATGTGAGTACATGTCAAAGCATTTTGATGAATTTTTGAGAAATCAAGGCATTGCAAGATAAACCTCTACTCCTTACACTCCACAACAAAATGAGGTTGCTGAAAGAGCAAATTATACTATTGTGGAGATGACAAGGAGTATGCTTCATGCACAAAAGCTTAGGCATGAATATTGGGCAGAAGCTATGGTCAATGTAGTGTATACAATGAATAGATGTCCAACAAGTGCACTTACATCAATGACTCTCAAAGAAGCTTGGAGTGGCAAGAAACCTTGTGTTTTACACATGAAGATCTTTAGATGCATTGCTTATGCAAAGGTACCAAATCGCATCAGGTCTAAACTTGATGCAAAGAGTAGAAAATGTGTATTTGTTGGATATTATGAAGGTACCAAAGCATATAGGCTCATGTATTTAGAAACCAAGAAAATCATTAAAAGTCGTGATGTGGAGTTTTTGGAGCACAAGAGTGCTTGTGAGCACTTAGAGATGTGTCAAAGTGGGAGTAATGGTGTGTTTGTGGATACATATTTAAATCCAACAATAAAAAAAGAAGAAGATGATGATGATTATACTGAAGATGGTGGAATTTCAAATTAAAATGAAGAATCAATGAAGGTAGATCATGACGTGCCTACAATTGCTAAAACCAGCAATGAAGACAATCAAGATGTTGAAGATGATGATGGTGATGAGGAGTACCAACCTTTAAGTATGAAGAGATAAGTTTTAAGAGAAGAGAAGATTACAAGAGCTATTAGAGTGCATGAAGGTAAATCTTCATCAAGTGAAAGGAGATATCTTTAAGAGATCGAAAACAGCTTGGTACATGGTGGAAGAACCACATCTTTTCTCAAGTAAGTAAAGAATGTGCAAATATTGCACTCCTTGTTGATCCATTGAGTTTGTGTGATGCAATGAAGTCTACGGATGCTATGAAGTGGGAGAATGCCATAGAAAAAGAGTACATATCACTCATAGATAATGGAATATAGGAATTGACTCAATTTCCACCAAATCGATCTTCAATTGGTTGTAAGTGGGTGTTTAGAACCAAAAGGGATGCAATGGGCAATATTGTGAGATACAAGGCTAGGTTGGTTGCCAAAAAATATTCACAAGTTGTTGGAGTTGATTTCAATGAGACATTTGCTCATGTGGCCAAATTCACTACAATTAGAACTATTGTGGCAATTGGGATAGCAATGGACATGGAGATGCAGCAAATGGATGTGAAGACGGCTTTCTTAAATGAAAAATTGGAAGAAGACATCTACATGGATCAACCTCAAGGATTTGTTGAAGATGGCAAATAAGACCTTGTTTGTAAGTTGAAGAAATCCTTGCATGGGCTGAAGCAATCTCTAACGGCATAGTACCAACATATTGATATATTCTTTGTTAATGAAGGGTTTGTAAGGAGTGAAGCTGATCATTCATTGTATCTGATGCAATCAAATAAGTTCATATTGATTGTCATCGTCTATGTTGATGTTTTGATTATCTCAACCAATGCTATGAAGATGATAGATTGGTTAAAGGTAAAGTTAAAAAAAAAAATATGAGATGAATGATTTGGAAGAGCTTCACTATTGTTTAGGAGAGGAGTTTATGAGAGATCATGCTAAGAAGACCATTACAATGAGTCAAAGTAAGTATATTGAAGAGGTGTTGAAACGATTCAATATGGAGGAGTGTAAGTCTATTGGAACACCTTTGGAGGCCAATTTGAAGTTGATGAAGCTCACAGAAGAAGAGTTTGCTGAAGTTGAAGGACAAATGCAAGGTGTTCCATACAAGGTAGTAGTGGGCTCACTAATGTATGCAATGGTTGGCACAAAGGTGGATCTTGCACATGCTGTGCGTAATGTGAGTCAATACATGTCAAAGGCTGAACCAATCCATTGGGCAACCATCAAAAGGATCATGAGGTACTTAAAAGGTACTTTGAACTTCAAATTATGTCTTGGAGGTGATAACATTACTATGCATGATTCTTGTGATGTGGATTGGGCTGGAGATGCAAATCATAGAAGGTCAACAATGGGATATGTATTCTTTGTTGGAGTGGGAGCAATTTCATGGAATTGCAAAAAACAACCAACAATTGCAAGGTCAACAATGGAAGCGGAATACATAGCAGTAAGCCATGGTGCAATGGAGGCAATATGGCTAAGACAACTTTTAGAGGACATTGGAGATGTACAAATGGAAGCAATTATAATGAAGTGTGATAACCAAAGACGTCTTGTATTTGTAAAGAATCCAAAATATCATTTAAAGACCAAACACATTGACATTCAACATTACTTCATAAGAGAAAGGATTGAAATGGGAGTGATTGATATGAAGTATTATGCAACGAAAGACATACTTACTGATATGTTGATGAAGACATTAGTAAAGGATAGACATCACATGTTGACTAAGGCATTAGGATTAAAAGTCTTTTGACCAATAGCAAAGTGGGAGTGTTGAAGTAAAAGTGAAAGTAGAATAAATTAACTTATAGAAGATATTACCTAAGGTAAGTTGCTAATAGTCAAACGATTGACTCTTGGTGTATAGAAAGAGCATCCTATGGATATAGGATGAGGTCAAGGACCAACAGTCAAAGTCAAGAGGATAAAGTATGAACTAGGAAATATCTATATACAATATAAGAGTAATTAGTATTTGGCATAGGAGACCTTTGTGGTTAGTAAGATGCCAAAGGATCCAAAGACCATAGGATATCCTCGAGGTACATTAGATACGAAAGGATCCTAGGACCAAGGATTATGTGTGTAAAAGTCAATGAGTGGAAGTTGTCTTGAAGGACAGCAACCACAACCTATAAGTATTGGGTGTTGGAAGTATGAGACATCTTACTCCATACTCTTTTTGTGTACAACCTTGCTGATGCTATGTGTTGTGACTTCAAAATTCCATTTCTTCAATATCTATATCCATAATAAATACATTTTAAAAGTTGATGCAATAGAAGGTTAGTATAGGAGTAAAAGTCGTCTCCAAGTTTCAAATATTGTTTTTTTTTACTTTATTGTACTCAAGTTTTTCTTTAAAAATTAATTATAAAAATAGAGCTACAACTTGAGAAAAGTTCTTAATAAATTATTATAGTAATTAATACATTTTAATTTTTTTTAAAATAATTTTTTAATCCATGATAGTCTAAATTTTCTTAGAATCAATCATAAGGCCATCATTTAAAATGATGTATTCTAAAAAACCAACTTGAGTAGAATAAAATACTTACTTATTCATCTTAGCATGTAATCTTGCATCTCTTAGTTTTTGTAACATACAAAAAATATAAAGTTTATGCTCTTTTATATTTTTAGAGTAGATTAAAATATTATCGTAATAAAAAAATAACAAATTTACATAAAAACTTTCAAAAATATCATTTATAAGATGTTAAAAAGAAATTGGAGTCTTCTAAATCCAAAAAGGTATGATATTATATTCAAAAAGCTTATATCTAATTCAAAACAAAATATTTTATTTATTCAATTTTTTTTTTTATAGTTATCATATTTTATACTTCTTATAGATCTATTTTTTTTTTTTTTTATAAATTTTGTCTTGATTCAATTAATCAAGAAATCCTTGTATCAAAAATTGAAGATATCTATTCTTAGTAGTGATCTTATTGAGCTTTTTATAATCCACACATATTTGCAATGATTTATCTTTTTTTCTTCATAATTAAGATAAATTCTCTTACTAGGAATTTTGAATGTTGTAAGAAATTTTTAGTTAGATTTTTATGAATGTATTCCTAAATTTTTACTAATATATTTTGTGATTAGCTATAAATTGGTCCAAATGATGGTTGAATTTTTTTTAAAGATTTATTAAGTAATTATAAAAATAATGCTCTAGATATATATATATATATATATATATTTAAAGAAATGGCTCTTTTTTTGGAATATGTATAATTGTTGTTATACCTACAATAAAGAATTTTTTTATATTAAATTTATAATTTTTTACTTGATAAGAAAAATTCTTTGTTATATTTATGAAAAAATCAAGACTATAAGAAATTCAATAAATCTAAAAATTATACTATTTTAGCTATTATATACTTAAAATAATTAAGTTAAAGAGATATCTAATGATATTAAAAATTATTAACTTATTATAATATTTTTTTGCTATAACTATAGAAATATTTTCATAGTTAATATATTTAAAAAATAATGAATAACCATCTATGATTTTTACATATATACAATGATTCAAAAAATTATTTCAATATTGACATATTTTGGAAAGAATGATATATTACAAATGAATTGTATTAAATAATGACATGTGGTTTCTATAGCAAATAAAGTATTCTTTTATAGCTACCAAATGAACTTGGGTTGGAAAGAAACCATTAGGAAATTGTGGAGTTATGACCAATCCAATTGGGAACAATATTGATTTTTTTTTTTAAAGTGTGGTATCTAATTACATATCAATATATTGTAGGACCTCTTTTGCCTTGATAAATGCTTCCAACCTCTTAAACATACTTTCTATTAACTTTTGGTACAAATTTCTTCAATATTATTCTATTCTATATCTATTTTTTTTTCATAATTTTCAAACTACCTTTGGTTTTATCTTTTAGGTATTGAATTAGCGTTTGAAGTGCTCTCAAAGATGTTCAATGGGATTAAGATGAGGAGATTAAGTGGGCCAATCCATTACTTTAATCCTATAATAATCAAACTACTTCCATGCTAGTTTTGAGTTATGCTTGAGGTCGTTATCTTACTAAAAAATCACCTCTTCCTTAGAAATGTCAGATTCTTCAATGCTAGGAAGTAAGCTTATTTCAAAAATTTCCACAAATTACTTGGCATCCATCCTCCCTTCAACATCTACCATCTTCCTAACTCCATTCCATCTCATACAACTCCATACCATTATATGTCTACCTCCATCTTTAACTATTTCTTGGAACTTTTTGTTAAGCAAAGATTGACTTTTTGTTTCTACATCCATTTTTTGCCATCTAATCCAAACATGTTGATTTTTTCTCATCTGACGAAATAATCCTCTTCCAATCCTCCACATTCCATTCTTTATACTTCAAAGCAAAATCTAAGTATTGCTTTTGATGGTGGGTAGATAATATTGGTTTTTTTTTTCTTCACCATGGCTTTCATATTCCATTTTTTGAGAATATTTCAAATAGTTTGGATTGGTTTAAGAATATTAATAATATTAATAAGGTTTTTAGTAATGTCATCAATATTTTTAGCCTTCTCAGTGTTGATTTGGAAAATTATTATATTTTCATCTATTACAATGAGCTTCTTTAATTTGCCTAATTTATGATTTTTCTTATTAAAAATTATCTTTTTTGCTAGCTTAGAGATAGTAGCTTTATTACAACCAAGTTCAAAGGCAATTTGGTTATAAGATTTTTGAGAATGAAGAAGAACAAAGATAATGTTGTTTTGGAGATAGAGTTATCTCATAGTTATTCAAGGAATTATCAAAGATACAAGAATTTGAAAAAAGAAATATATCAAGTTTAAAGACAAAGAATAAGATTGATAGCAAAAATGGTTCCAAAGACTCCTATTTATACTATAATGAAGGTTACAAAAGTCTATGGTACTTTCTATAGAAGTTTTTAGAAGTCTAAAGAGGCTTCTAGAAGCTTATCGAAGTTTCTAAAAGATTATAGAAAATTCTATAAGTATCTAAAAGATTCTAAAAAATTGTAGAAGTTTCTAGAAGATCTTAGAATGTGGTAATTTGGAATATGTTTGTACAAGGAATTGTGATTAAGAATGGTACTTTTATAGCTGCTAGTAAGTATTAATGATGTCATTAGATTAATAATAATATTGTCATAGAAAATTTGATGATGATAGAATGTTTTAATGTTGAGTAATTGATAGAATCCAAAAATTAGACACTACACTCAAAAAATTGTTTCAATACTATTCCAAATTAGGTTGGTCATAGCTCCACAATTACCTAATGGATTCTTTTCAACCTTGGCTCATTTAGTAGTTGTAAAAGAATACTTTATTTGTTATATAAACCACAGGTCATTATTCACTACAATTCATCTATAATACACAATTCTTTTCAAAATATGTCAATATTAAAATAGTTTTTTGAGTCACTGTAGATTTTGTTCTTTTTTTTAAAGAATATTCTAGTCTTTTAACAAAATATTCATTTCAATAATAAGTTGAGACTCTTGAATCTAGTAAGATAGATGCTTTGTGATTTTTAGGTTCCAAAAAAATAAATACTATAAAATAAAAAGAAGATTCTAAAGATAGAATATAACTTTTATTAAATTATATAAGATTTTAATGATATGAAATTGTATTATATAAAAACCAACATGAAAATGCATTAGGCATTTAAATGTAGAAGATACATTTTATTTACAAGAATTAAAGAACTTAACAACTTAATAATGTTTTTAGAAATATCACAATTAAATCTTAATAATTATAATTAAGTCTTAATCAAATATCAAAGAATATTTTAAATATTTATAAAAAAATATCAAATAATCATAATTTTATTAAAAGAAATTCCAAATAATTTATAATGAATTTATAAAAAAATCATAAAAAATATTTTGAAAGAAATCTTAAAGAATTCATAAAGAAACTTTAAAATATATCTTAAAAAAATCTTATAGAAATTATAATAAAATCTTTATAATTTTTATAAAAAAGAATCTTTTATAATTATTATTTTTTATAGAAGTAAAAAAATAAAAAATAATCTCTAAATAAACCACAAGTAAATAATAAAAAAATCCTAAGAAATTTCTAAAAAAATTCTAAAAAAATTATAATAATTTAAATAAAATCTTAAATAAATCTTGGTCAAATCTTAATAACATCTTTAAAACTTTAAAAAGTTAAATGAAATCCTAAAAAAATCCTTATAAATTTTTAATTAGTTTAAATGATCTTAAAGTAGTCTTAAAATCTTAATAACTATTGATTAAATTTTTGATCTTATTTATAGATTTATACGCACTATGATCTGATGGTTAGCATAAAATACATCAATTTGAAGAAGAATTCAACATATGAATTGGAAGAAGAAGCTCTTTAATTTTTTGGATGTTGGTTGTGATTTCTTTTTAACTTTGCTATTGATCTTTCAGCAATAATGATTCTTTATTGAACCATTCACTTGTATTTAAAATTTAAAAGTCATTAAAAATTAATTTTATAATTTATTATAGCAATGTATTATGGCTAATAAGTGAAAGAGTGAAAAGAATATTATATTATGGAAGATCTTATTTCAAAATATTATAAAAAATTATCTTAGAAATATAAGTAATAGTCAAAAGGTAACAAAACTAAAAGAGCAAATATTGCATTTTTGCAAAGTGAACTTCTATTTACTTTGTAGGAACATAAATAAGATAAAATAAGGTAAAATAGAAAAATAAAGAATATAAGTATGTGTATAAGGAAGTTAGAAGTTTATTCTAGTAAAAATTATCTCAAAAAAAATGTAAATTGATACTTAGAAAGGACTAATTGCCAATTAAGGTTATAATCAAACCTCAAGGCACAAAACCATGTAGCTATGGAAATTTGAAATTTCTTTTGTAAATCAAAAAGTAGAATTTGAGAGAAGACTTTATAGGTTTTTTTGAGCATTTGTTATGATTAATTTGAATTTGTAATGACTTTATAAGAGCTTTGTAAAGTCATGGTTATTTTTGGTGAATCTAGTTTTGTGAAATAAAAGAAAAGATTTATATTTGGAAGCATTTTGTAAGTTTAGTAGTAGATCTACAAATAAAAATTTATAGAATTGTGATTAAATATTTTTACTATATATTATAAATTTAAGTATGATCAACTATTAGATTGAAGGTTATTAAAGATTAAATAGCTTAGAATCTCAAAAATAGGGATCTGAGGCTTAATGAGGGTTTTTAAGATTTTTAACAATCTACTACTTGGATTGAGGTGAAATTTACATATATAGATAGTAGACTTGTTTTTTAATATATATGTGAATTTTGAAAGGTATTTAATGGTATAATTAAGAAATTTTGGCTTGAAAAAATCAACATTAAGATATAAAAAAGAGGCCAACTAACACTAAAGCGGATTTTAGGATTTATGTTCTATTTAATAAATTTAATATTTTTAAAAACATCTGTTCTTGTTGCCAACTTAGTTTTTAAAAATTGTACAAAATTTGAGTTGAAATCAATAGTTTGATTGTTAATTATAGAGGTTTTAATGAGCCATGGAATTTGTTAAGAATTTATTTAAGATTTAAGATTGGTTTAGGGTCTAAAATTTGATTAAAATTTAATTAGGATTTGTTTAGAATTTGATTACGATTTGACTAAGATTTTTCTAAGATTTAATTATAATTTGTCTAAGATTTAATTAGAATTTTTCTAAGATTTGATTAGGATTTTTTTAGGATTTATCTAGGATTTGATTAAGATTTGATTAAGATTCATTTAGAATTTATTTAGGATTTTTTTGTGTTTTTTTATAATTTATTTAAAAATTTAATTACACTTGATTAATATTTAATTATCTTTGTTAAGCTTTAATTACAATTTACATATGATTCTATTAGAGTTGTTAGACTTATTGTTGTGATTTTTGTTTATCTTTTATAGCTAGGTGCTTACTGCATTCTCAAGCAAGACTTTGCATAATATGACACTGCTCACCAAAATTTCTTTCAATCAAATTGTTAAATTATCCAAGATCAAAGAAGCTTTTTTTCACTCTTAAAATTTCAAATTTCAAACGTCTACAAATTTTTATTTGTCTATATGCTAGAATCCTTATTAAAAATCTCAAACATATAAACTCTTTTTTATTTCTAATAAATTCCAAACCACTTAAAATACCTTTCACTTTAAAAAGCTCTAAAAAATTCAATATTAATCCAAATCACTCAATAATAATGCTTAAAAAAATTCTTGAAAGATTAATCTTTAATCTTGTTATCTAATCAAGAAAAGAAATTTAGATTTTCCACAGGAATATGATTTAGTACCTAAGAATCTGATTTTGATATAGTCACATCACCAATCTTCTTTGGATATTAACATCTAATTTTTTCTAAGTTAATTTTGCTAGTAGCTATTATATAATTTTATCTTAAGATATTCACAATACTAATTTTACTTATCTATTTTTTTGTCTTATTTATGGTCTCATAAGGTATATTAAAGTCTATTTTTATAAAAAGATAATATTAGTACTTATTGATTCTATCACCTCTTGAACTATTATTTATATTTCTAAGATAATTTGCTACTATATTTTAAAATAAGATATTTTAATGTATAATTTTTTTCTCTCTTTCACCTATTTAATGTGCTATAACATGACAATAATTCATATTATAGCTAGAAAAACTTATATTCCAGCATATTATCTTTTTCAACCTTTGTGCTCTTTATTTTACGGTTGTATTGATGTTTGGAGTAATATTGAGCAATAAGCTTAGTTTCTATAATAAAAACTCAATCCTTTTTGATAACATCAATTATTTTCTTGCTCAATAAGATGTTAAAAATATCTTATGTAAATTTGCATGTCTTTTACTTTCAAATGTATGTGTTAAGAAGATATTAAAATTGCCACTGAATTGTAAAAACAATGAAATCTACTTGTGTTGCAATTAGATTGAAATTCAAAAATTTGATTATTACACTTTATATCTAAATCAATGGCTTGATAATTAAAATAAAATTTTTCTTTGACTAGCACATTGATTTAGATTTAAAGTGTAATAATAAAACCATTGAAATTTGATTATTAATAATATAAAGTGAAATAATCAAAATTTCATGCACTTGATCATTAAAATAGATATTTTCTTTGACTACTCGATTATTGAAGTAAACATTTTCTTTGACTAGCATATTATATAATATTTTATTACTTTAAAATCTATATTTTTTATTGTATCAATTAAAATATTTTTTAAATTATTTCTTAACAAAATTAGATTACCACAAAATTATAAATTATTTATTTTTTAAATTTAAATTTCTTTTTATTTAAATTTTTAATTCTATCACATAATTATATTTGATAATCTTCTAAATTTTTACTTATTGCTTTAAATTGTCTCATTAGTACAATTTCTTAAATTTATCTATTCATTATAAGTTATATAAAAGCCTTCTTCACTCTTGTCAATGCATTTCTAATCCTTAGTCTTGTTTTCAAGACTTTCTAGTATTCTTGTCTTTGACAATAACCATTCTCGTTTACTATTATATCATCTTTGAGTGATTATCTAGTCTTTTTGAGTGACACAAGAATATCTTGATCTTTTAGTTCTTTAAGATTCATATCTTTGACAATAACCCTTCCTATGCCTTTTCTTTTCTTTTTTTAGCACCAATATATCATATAATTAAAAATACTAAAACCAAAACTTTAACCAAAAACATATTGCAAAAATATTATTGCACTTTTTTGCTCTTGTTTATTACATCAATGCATCTTATATAAGATTATAATATAAGAGTTTTTTTCTTAATAGCAATTATTTAGATTATTTTTGATACAAAAATAATATATTTTTTTTATAGATTAAAAATCATGATTAATACATGAGCTTTAATAACATTTGTATCAAAACATAAGATATTCTTTCATATTAGAAATTACTAGATAATAATATATAAAATAATTAATTTTTTTAGAATAATCTATACATAGTGATGTATCACCTCATCTTCCGAGATAAAAACTTAATACTTAATTAAAAAAGTACATTTCTTGAACACAATAATATATCCAATTTTAACTTAGAATACATACTTATGTACTTTTGTTCATAATTTAATTGCAAAAAACTACACCATTGTCTTGAAATTATTTATAATATAATTATAATATTAATTTTTATTTAAATATAATTTAAGAATATATTTGCATCAAAAATTAACCTAATAAAGATAAAGGATATATATTTATTTAGCTTTAAAATCATCTTAAAAAATATAAGTGTATTATAACTTACCTATAAAGTTCTTTTATATATCTAAGACAGTTGTGTTTATAGCATACATTACATTTATTGTTCATAATTACAACAAAAGAATATCAAAGCATATTACTATATAGTTTAATCTATTCAAACTATAAACTATACTTTTAAATTACAACATCAATAAAATATAAATCCATCAATCTTTAAACCTTTTGACAACAAAAATATTTATTTGATTTATAATTTGAGAATTAACTAATTTAAATATATTTTTTATATCATAATGTAATCTATAAAATAATATCATAACTATATCACTATTCTATTTAAAATTAATTTCTACTTCTAAAACATTGTGATGTGTATATTTATACAAATATAGTATAAAATCTTTGATTTATATATAAATCTATGCTATGGTATTTTTTATTTTGACAAATTTTATAATAATTATACATGAAAGACATGAATTTTAAAGTTTTAGAAAATCAATAAATTCTTATGTCACTTAAATTGATTAAAAAATCACTCATAGATAATATAATATTAAATTGAAATGACTAATGTCAAAGAAAAGAAGACTAGAAAGACTTGAAACAAGACTAAGGACTAAAAAGGCGTTAACAAGATTGAAGAAGGCTTCACTTTTGATTCCATATATATTATCTAACTAAGAGCTATGTAGCAAGGTTTTATAGGACTTTCAATATATATCTAATTTTTAAACACATGTCTTAACTTGCAACACAAGTTTCTTATATGTGCACCATATCATAAGCTTGTACTACAAGTTATCCATACATGTGATACATAGCTAAAATTTTTGCCAAATTTCTAATCTATAAATTAATTATAAGCATATATGAAATCAAATATATATCTATGAAGCTTCTAAAAAGCTTTTTTATATAATAATAGAAAATCTATCTACATTTATCTTCTACTTAATACTTCTTATTTAAATAAATATATATATAATATTATTTTTTCTCTTTTAAAAATAAATTTTGTAAAAAATGGTCATTATATGTTAAAGAAATCTAAGATACAACAAATTGTATTTGCCATATATTCTAATCTTTGTTCTTTTTGAATATAATTGATAGATCTTCACAACCATTGATAGTGCCCTATATCAAAGAATAAAGACCACTTATTATTTGATCATTGTTGAAGTCTTTGTAACTCCCTTCAAATAAAACATTTAAAATATTCTTAGAAGTCGTTCCTATCTCTAATAAATCATCAAACATTAAGAATTTCTTCCAAGGTTGTGATGTCAAACATGTTAAATCTTGCCATCTATTTAAAGAAGAAAATATCATTCTTAAAGATCTTTATATCTATTGCATCTTAAATATTATAACAATTGTATTTTTTGGTCCAATAAATCAACAAATAATCACTCTTGAATTGAATTTGCTATCATCTCTTAGATCTTGTTTCTACAATAGCAAAGATTTGATATTCTTTATCTTGATTTTAATAGATGTTATTAATAAAAAAAATATCAATTTTCTTCATTATATTTGTAAGATTCTTTGATTTTTATGTGAATTCACTAATATCATATCTATACCAATAAATAAAATATTCTAACTTATTTTGGTACCACCTTGAGTTTAATTCTTTTGCCACCTTAAATTCTTGTTTATTATCTACTTCTATAGAAAGAAGTGGCATTTGTCTTTTTTTCTAAGATATTCACTATCTTATATGGCTTAAAAAAAGATACATGAAATATAGAATGGATCTTCATTAACTTTGATAGATGTAATAAATATGCAATAAGATTGATTTATTTACAAATAAAAAATGATTCATTGTTGTATGTAGCTTAAATAAATAAATTGCAAAATATTTCTCCTAAGATTATTAATTTTTGTGAAGTCAAAAGCAACAAATCTTGGATCATAACAATAATTAGCAAAAAAAGGTATTTTTTACATAGAAGAATGTATCATTGTTATATTATATAAAGTCTACTTAAGAATGTACTAAATACCTAGCTATAGAAAAAAAATGAAACTTGCAATAAGATGATCCAAATAACTCTAATAGAATCTTTAGCAAATTCTAATTAAATTATAACAATGTTAATTAATTATTAATTAAAATCAAAAAATTCTAAAGAATTTATAAAAAAATATAAAGAAATAATAGATTAATCTTAATAAAAAATATATAATATAAAAATATTTGAAAAATATCAAAAATAGATATCTTAATTGAATCTTAATCAAATCTTAATATAACTTTAATAAAATTCTAAACCAATTCTAATCAAATTTTAAATCAAATACTAATCAATGTCTAATGAAATCCTATTCAAATCTTAATCAAATCCTAATCAAATTTTAAATAAATTATAAAAAAATTATAATTAAATTCTAAGTAAATCTTAAATTCTAAAAAAATCTTAGATAAATCGAAAATCCTAAGAAAACCTAAATCAAATTTTAATAATATTCTGATAAAATCCTATTCAAATTTTAATTAAACCTTAATCAAACCTAAATCCAAACCAGATTTAAGACAAATCCTAAATTCTAACTAAATCCTAATTAAATCCTAATGAATCCTAAATAAGCTCTAAAAAATCTAAAATCCTATAACAAATTGAAATATCAATAATTAATGATTGAATCATTGATTTGAATTCGAATTTTTTATATTTTTTAATAACTCAAGTGAAAATAAGCAAAAAAAATAAATTGAGATCAATTGAAAAAATTGTATGATATTTCATTTGGATATTAGGCGGCTTCCTTCTCCAACCTTAATGCCGAGCTTCTAGTTCCAATATCTCTTTTGTAAATTTTTAAATTGATTTCAAAATTCACAAAAATATTAGAAATTAAGTCTTCTATCTATATAAGTAATTCTTATAAATTGCAAAAAATCTTAAAAACTCTCAATAACCATTAAAAACCAATTTTTGAGACCTCAATCTACTTGAACTTCAATAACCTTCAATTTAACCATTTGATTAAGCTCAAAGTTATAACTTATATTTAACACAACTATACTTACAAACTTACAAATTTCACTGCTTTAGATCTACTACAAATCTTATGATATTGTCCAAAATGTAAATCCTATTTTGTTTCATAAAACCTAGAGTAATCCAAAATAACTTTGACTTTGAAAATCTCTTATAAAGCCATTACAAACTCAAATTCCTCAAAATTAAAATTTTTAAAAGCTTAATTTTATCTCTTTTTAAATTCTATTCTTTGATTTACAAAAGAATTTTGGAAATAGTATAGGTGCTTGGTTTTGTACCTTAGAATAAGATATTGACTTTAATTGTAGTTAGTCCTCTTTAAGTATCAATTCTTATTATTTTGAGGTAATTTTTGCCAAATCAAGTCCTAACTCTCTCTTACATATGTTTGTATCATTCATTTTTTTAATATATCTTATTTTTCTTTATTCATAGCCATATAAAATAAATAGAATCTATTTTTATTAAAAAGTAATTTTAACACTATAAGATTTTATTATCTTCATATTATTTATCTATATTTTTCTATTATATCTTTTAATTAGGCTCTTCTATAATATATATATATATGTATATATATATATATATTTTAGCTTATGGATGTATTGTTATATAATATTATGTTATTATAAACAAACTTCACTAATGGCAAAAAATTGTTAAAATATCTTATTGATACACTTCAAATACTACTCCAAAACTTGATTTATTTGGTCCATTTGTCCATTAATTTGAGGATAAAAAGCCAAAGATAATTTTATATCGACCTTTAAAATCTTTAAAATAAAATTTAAAAATCTTGATATAAATTAAATTATTTTATTTAATATAATATCTTTGAAAAATCCATGATAATAATAGATATTCTTAAAGAAAAAATTAATTATTTCTTGACTTGTAATAGATTTTGTATATCATACAAAATATACCATTTAAATAAAATGATCTACTATGAAAAGTATAAAATCATAAGAATCTAACATTAGAAGATCCATCATAAAATCCATAGAAACAAAAGGCTATGATTTTCCTAGAATTGGTAATGATTAAAGAAATCCGTAAAGTCGATGACAAAGAATTTTTTTATCTTAAACAAACATCACATGATTGTACAAAGTCTTTGATTGCCATCCACATTTGATGCCACTAAAAAACTTTACATATTAGATCCAAAGTCTTAATGTATCTAAAATATATGGCTGTTGGAAAGTTATGACAAGCTTGAAGAACACATAATCATGCTTTGCCTTCTAAAATATATAATTATTCTTCAAAATAAAATAGATTATTCTTGAATTCAAACTTAGAAGTCTAACAAGACTTATAAAAATTATTTTTAATATCATGAATAAGAGGATCAAAAGAGCTACTCGTTAAAGTTGATTGAAAAAATTTAAATCAATATTTAATATTGATTTCGTTGCTTAAAGATGAAAATACTCCAATTTCAAGGGAATTGTTTTTTGTTTATGAAAATTTGCATTTTTTTTCTTTGGATATAAAATAAAAATATTTAAAAAGTGCATCTAATAAGGCTTATTATTTTTTGGATTGATAAATAATCTTGAAATTAAATCTTAATAAAGACATGCTCCAAAGGACTTGGTAATGAATCAGAACACGTATTGATATAAAATACTTGAGATTCTTGTAATCTATATATACAATGATTAGATTGGAAGTATCTTCAAGATAATGACGTTGTTCTTGAAATAAATCTATAATTACAAAAAACTCTTTATTGTAGATCTCATAATTGATCTTGAATGTTGAAAATTTCTTGAAATGAAAAGCTATGGAATAGAGCCTATCATCTATTTCTGTAACAATATTGCACTAAAAGCAAAGTCTGATGTATCTATTTTTATTAAAAATGCCTTAAAAAAGTCAACATGATACAAAATTGGTGCAAAAATAAATATTATCTTTTAGGCTTCATAAAATATTTTGGTTTTTTTTTTTCCACTCAAGTTTGTCTTTACACATCAAATGTATAAAAAATCCATAATTTAAAAAAAGTTTTTGATGAAGATTTGATAATAATTGATAAATCTCAAAAAACATCACATATCTTTGATTGTTTTTAAGATTGTCCAATCTATGATAATTTGAACTTTCTTAGAATCTATTATAAGGCCAATATTTGAAATGATATATCATAGAAAGTGATCTTGAGTAGTGTAAAATATACATTTTTCCCTCTTAGCATATAATCTTGTATCTTTTAAATTTTATAAGATATGAAAAATATGCAGTTCATGTTCTTTGGTATTCTTAAAGTAGATTAAAATATAACTTAAATAACAGATAAGAAAATCATCAAAAAACTCATATAGGATATCATTTATTAGATGTTGAAAAGTAATTGGTACATTTGTAAATTCAAAAGATATGATATTTTATTTAAAATATGCATATATAATTCAAAAAGTAATTTTTCATTCATATCTTTCTTTGATGTATATCAAGTTGTATGCTCTTCATAGATCTATTTTTATATAGATATTTGATTGATTCAATTGATTAAGAAGTTTTGAAATCAAAGATAGAAGATACATATTTTTTATGGTGATTTTGTTGAATCCTCAAATGTCCACATACATCTATAGAGATTTGTCTTATTTCTATATAAATAAGATAAGAGCCTTTATTGAGAATTTAGAATAGCCTATGAAGTTCTTAACAAAGTTTTTGTCAATGTATTCCTTGAATATAGCCAATTTTTTCTATGATATATTATAGATTGGTCCAAATGATCGTTGAGTTCTTTCTAAAAGTTTGATGGAATAATTATAGAGATGATGCATTGAAAGAATATTTACATTATTTTTTTCAAAAAAATCTTAATAATCTTAATATTAGCTTTAATTATTACTTAAAATCTTTTTTTCATCAAAAATAAATGTAGTATATTTATCAAACGCTGAGCTTTCTATTACAGCATGCATGAAAGCTCTTATACCTATTAATAAAGATTTAGACATATTATACTTATTATTTTTTACTTATAGAATCTTAGGCTTAACTACAAGAAAAATCATGGTTATGAAAAATTTAATTTATTTGAGGATTACACTTTTCTAACTACATTAATTTTAAAATAATTAAATTAAAAATAATTTCGATTATATTAAATATTATTAAGATATTATAATCTTTAGTTGTTACATCTAAAAGAATTTTTTTATAGTTAATATATTTAAAAGACGAAAAACAACCATCTACATGAATTTATTTTTCTTAAGTAAATATATTTTTTATTTTTTAACAAAATATTTGTCTATAAAATAAACTAAAATCTTAAATATAATAAGGCAAAGACTTTGTCACTTTTTTGGTCCTAAATAAACTTAAATTGTTAAATAAGGTGAGAAATCTTAAGAAAGAATAGAATCTTTATTAAACATTATTCAAGATTCTAATTCCGTGGTCCTTATTGTAAGTGGAGAAACTTGTTTTTTGACACATCTTTTTCTTTGGCAATTATGCTCCTCATTTTGTGAATATGTTGCTTCTTTGAGAATGTTGAGTAGTGTATTTAGGTTTTTTATAATATAAGCACAATCTTATTGATGTCAAGTTTTTTTTTACTCAATAAGAAATTTAAAATATATTATATCAATTTACATAAGTTCCAACTTTAATGAATAAGCCTTTGAAAACTTAGAAGTTATTGCCATGACTTAATTTATACTTCACTAACTAAACCTTTGTTCTTGGTATCTTTCAAAGAGTCAATTATTGCATGCAATAGCTTAAATAATAAATTGCTTCAATGAATTTGCTCTTGGCATTATTGACTATAATTCTTTGACATTATTTTTTAGCTCATATCAAAATTGATTGATAAAGATTTTGTAATTCTAATCTTTGTTGCATATAAGGTTTTGGAATTTTACAATATATATGGTCGCTAAATGTTTTCCATATTGTAAAGATAGGAATTTGATTTTAGCTATCTTTTTTTATCACTTTTTCTAAATGTGGCTGTTAAGACTTTTAAAAATGAATTCAGATCATATAAAAGTTTTGAATCCTTTTCCATCAAAGGTACAAACCAAGAGAGAGCACTCTCAGATAGAAGTGCATTTATAAATCCAACTTGAGCAAATTTGTTAGGATATTATAAATGATGCAACCTTCAAAAGAACTTTATTTGTTGTAGAAATCCTCAAAACATTGATCTTGTTCTATCAAACTTCTCACGCATACTTATCCTTGCATCCCTCATACTTATAGAAACAATCATTTTTATATTTAATTATGAATTTAATCTACTTGCATCTCTCAATTGCACATATTTTTGACATAGAGTCTAAACCTTATTGTTAACTTCTTCCATAGGTATAGAAATAATAACTCCATAGTTCACATTATAAATATATAAGATTTTGATCCTAAGAGTATTGACAAGCTTGTAAAGATTTGCAATAGTTACAAGTCTATTTTTACTTATACTATGAATAGCATCTATGATTTTTTCTTTCATAAATGACTCAAATAAATTCACAAGTCAAATTAAAGGAGGATAATTTCCTATCTCTAATACCAAATGAAAATTTCTACAAAGAGGGGTAGTCTATTCTCTTTTTGAGAAACAATTAGTTTTTAGAAAATTAAAAGTTAGCTTGAAAGAAAGAAGTTTGCAATCTTTAAAATACAATAGTAGAAGTAGAATAATGGATTTTTTTCTAAACATAAATAAATAAATAAATAAATCAACAATCTAATCAAATTGTTAAGGACATGAATTTTAAGAACTAAAGATCAATAAATTCTTGTGTCATTCAAATAAACTAAAAAATCAATTAAAGATGGTATAATATTAAATTAAAATAGCTATTATTAAAAAAAAAATGAAATAAGACTATGGACTAAAAAGATATTGAGATAGTATATAAGAAATGAAGAATGAAGGAATCAAGAACGAAGCTTCCTTCATTCTTGATTTCTTATATACTATCTAACTAGGAGCTACATATTGAGGTTCTATAGGACCTCCAATACATATCCAATTTGCAAGACATGTCTTAACTTGCAAGGCAAGTTTTTTATATGTGCGCTACATTATTAGCTTGTACTACAAGTTATCTACATATGCAATACATGGCTAACTTGTTCACTAAGTTTCGAAGCTACAATTCAACTTTAAACATGTATAAAGTCAAATATGTGTATATGAAGCTCCTAAGAAGCTTTGCCATATAATAATATCAAATCTATCTATATTTATCTTTTACCTAGTATTTCTTATCTAGGTAAATATATATATCCGTGATACTATATAAACTTGAGAACTACTACAAAAGTAAAGAAAATAATTAAGAATATAACACCTTAAATAAAATAAATTTAAAAAATATTATTTATAATTTTTATTAGACTTTGATACTCTAAAAAATATTCTATTTTTTTTCGAAAGTATTAAATTTTTTATTCAAAAGTATTAAATTTTTATTTTTCATATATTAATTTTATTAAATTTTTAATGATATAAATATAAATAAAAATCTATTAAAATAATATACTTACATATTTATTAAAAATTAAAAAATTAAAAAATAGAAAATAAATATTAATAAAAAAATTAAAAATTATATCATTTTATATTTTTATATTTATTAATCCTATAAAAAAGCTTTAAATTTTAGATTTGTAGAAAAATTATATTAGTTACTAAATACTATTATACAAATTTTTTAAGTTCAAAAAACTTCAAAACAATGTCTTTATGTCATAACCTATTTAAAAATTTAAGTAAATTTTAAAGTAAAAATAACATACTTAAGGATTTAAGCAAATCCAATTCATATCTTTGAGGCTTTTAGAATTTTTTACAAAAAGTAGTATTTTAATTAGATATATATTCATATATTTTTTAATTTTTATGTAATACGGTAATAATTTTTTTAATATGTAGCCATGATTTTTTTATAAATTTTTTATTTTTAATTATTAATTTTCGAAAAAAAATATAATAAAATAATGAACAATTAATTAAATCCTTTAAATATATACAACTCTCTTGTAAAGAATGATTCCTTGATAAAGTATCTTTATATGGTAGAGATGTGGTTTTTTTTGTCTTATTAAAAAGAAGATAATTTTATAAGAGGAATGAGAAAAAAAATTACATATCTACTATATATAGAGATTAATTAGAAGTTACAATAAATTTTTAATTATTTTGATCAAATAAAGACATCTAGTTTAAGAGTTACTATAAATTATTTAATCTATTTGCTGCAATTCATGAATTTGACATGACAATCTGGATGTGATGAAATTTCTGATTTCATTTCTATTTTACATCTCTTTTCTTAAAATTTAGCTTAATGATTTTACAACAATTTATTCCACATTAATTATTGTTTTTAGATATAATCATAGAGTATCAAAAATCCTTTAATTATACTTTGAATCTTCTTTAAACTTGTGATCAATACCACAATAGACTTGAACATTCTTTGTTTTACACATTGTTAATAATATCTATTATACAAGTAAGTAATTTTTACAAATATAATTTTTTTTTTTCTTACAATCACCATTTCAAGCCAAGTGAAGATTTGGTAATCATTTAAAGAAGTAGAATAAAAACAAACTTAAGAAAAGTTTAGACAAGCCATGGAATAAACTAAGATGAAACAAACTCAAGTACAGATATTGTAAATTGTATCTAATCACTTTGAAGAAAATTCTATGATTTTGTAATAAAAAAATAATAAATTATAATAAACAAATGTAATATTTTTCTTGCCATTAGATCTTTAATATTTGATGGGATTTATAACCTAAAATTGATGGAATTGATAAGCTAGGATTAATGGAGGTGATGGAATATAATCCAACATTAATTCAATATATATATATATATATATATATATATGTTATGTAATATAAGTAATTAACACAATATCTCATTATAACACAACTATAAGGTGAAAGAGTATATGAAGACCAATAGTATATAAGGGCTTTAATAAAAATATAGTCATAAATAACTTTACAAGTCATATGTAAATGATAGGCATGTAATAGAAATTTTAGACTATACTACATTTGTTTTTAAGAAGCTTCTACTTCTTTTGTAGGACCATAAATAAAGCAATCTTTGAATGAAAAATACCATATATATCTTTAGATAAAATAATACATAATTTATAGAAAAAAATATTTAAAAAATCCTTACATTGATACTAAAAGAAGCCTAATTATGAATTAATATCAAAACCTGACATAAGGCATAAAATTACACATCTACAATAAAAAGATGATTTCCTATTTGAATAAAATTTGAAATAGAGAGTATACTAGAAAAGATTTTTGTGAACATTTCTTGGAAAGTTTTGGGTTTTTAATAAATTTTTTGTGACTTTGTTAGAACTATGTAAATTTAGGATTTGATTTAATTGATATTGGATTTTAAGAAATAAAGTGGGATTTACAGTTTATGATACAAATCTATAACTAAAAATTTGTGGATTGGTGAAAATAGTTTTGCTGAATGTGTTTTTTTTAATTTGAGTTCATTTTGATGATTAGATTAAAATTTGTAGGAGTTCAAGTAGATTAAGATATCCAAAATTAAAAATTTGAGGGTTTAGTAAAGATTTCTAAGAGTTGGAATAATTTGCTAGTTTGATTGAAGTTAAAATTGGTCAAGTATTAGCAAATGTAAATACCAAAATTTCTTAATTGCAAAGTTTTAGAGAAAATTAATAATCAAGAGAGAGATATTGAAAGTGAGAGATAAACATTAAGTTTGAAGAAAGAAGACCATCCAACTCTTAAATAAAAATTCTGACTTTTCTTTGAATTGATTTTAAAAGGATCATAATTGTTAAGATAGATTCTTCTAAACACTTCATAAATTCTTGTTGATTACAAGAAGAACTTTAAGATAAACTAAAATCCTTCTAGAATTAGATGCCTTGTGCAATCATGAACTTAATTTTACATTATATTATAATTATAAAATAATATGTTTAATTTTTAATAAATTCAAATTTTAATAAATCAAGGTATTTTTCTTTTAGCATATTTAAGTGGAAAAAGTGATGAATTTATATTTTATTGGTTATGAAGGAAATAATTATATTTGCATAAATTATAGAATTTTGATTAGAATTATGATTTGTATTTATATATTTTGCAAAAAATTAAAAGAAAAGTTGTATCACTTTTGAAAAATATATGTAAAGTTGATAATTTGAATATAAGAAGCAAAAAAAAATTGTTTTTTTTTGTTACATGTATATTTATATATTTTTCCATATATTTTAAAGTTTTTTTTTTTTTTTTTTTTTTTTTTAATATAAGTTATGCATTAAAAATATTTAAGAACCTTACTATAAAGTAATGTCTTTATTGCCTAAAGATAAGTTTGATAATGTGTTCAAAAACTCTCTACCATAGACAATATAGTTGAAGTCTTGATGTTATGTATCTTTAGAAGACATTGATTTGGAGATGCAAAAGTCATATTTTTTTATCACTCAAATATAAATTGGTATTGAAAATGTTAAAAAACTAATTAAAATTTCACAAGTAATTCGTTTCTATAGGATTTATAAGCTTAGATCAATTTTTTTTCTTACACATTTATATAAATAAAAATTATTATATTAATTTTTTATTTAAGTTAAATTATTTAAATTCATTATGAGAGTTTTGAAATATTTTTATTAATTTAGATTTTCGATTAAAATATACATCCACATTTTTTTAAGGTAATTATTAACTAATGTTATAGATACATATATTTTCTAGATCCTTAGTTTGAAGAAAGTAGTTTTATTTTTAATTAAAAAAATTATAATATACAAGTTATCTTGATAATTATAATCTTTTGAATAAAATCATGTATTTATTCTTTTCAGAAATAGTAAATTCACACAGTAATTTTTATTTACATAATTAGGAGGATTAAGTTTATATTGTAAATTTCTTCTATTTATTACTTAAATGACTAAGTTTCAAATATCTTGACATACTATTGTCTAAATTTATATTTTTCTATCTATTAAATTAAAATTAAAATTTTTAGACAATAAACTTATTAAATTAAAGTTTTTTTGAAATTAAAGATTAATAAAAATATTTGTAGTGGTTCAAAAAATTAAAGATAAATAAAATTAAAGATATAATTTTTTGTAATGGTTCAAAAAAACTTTAATTGAATTTTTAAAATATGACATTTACAATTAATTATAGCAAAAAAATATCAATGTTTAGAACCAAAACTATCTTAAAACTTTAATGTAGGTTTTTAAAACATAGTTGGTTTGATTTTGATGATGTTATTGCGTATGTTATGTGTCCGTATATATTCACATATTTATATATAAATATATATATATATATATAATCATTTTTTAAACCACTAATGTGAAAAGAATTAATGTATTTCGTATGTTACTCTAATGTCACGAGGAATGATAGACATATGCATTAAGAAACATAGTGAGTTTAATTAGCAGGGTAAGAACACACATTTGATTACGCAAAGGTTGTATGTGATGCAACAGAATTGATTGATTAATTGATTAAGTTGAGAAATAGTTGTTTTGATTGAAAATAATGTCGTGACTGTAGTTACTTTTAATTGCAATAGCAGAGGTTTAAGAATGTTCAATGGGCATGTAAGAAAATGTGACAATGAGATTTATGAAGCTTGTTGTGACCTGAAGGTTTTACTGCACAACTTCACATGTACTCTACTTGTATAATCTGTTTTCAAGATTCTGTCATGTTGCAAAGCGCAATCGAAGGCTATGAAAAAAAAAAAAAAAAAACAAACAAACAAAATTCAACACGAAACCGGCTGTTAATATTACAGTATCATTGAATACAAAAGAAACTCCGGATTCAAGTTTGATTACAGTCTCAAAAACCTAATCCAATCGAGAGAAAACTACGCTCTTATTATAGAAACATCAAGCTGTGATGTGGTCGCCGTTGATCTCCAAGCTCACAAAAGCACAACCCAGAGACCCCATGAAGCTAAAATCGAGAGCTAAATGTGATGATATCATCAGGTACCAATCTAACGGCAACTCATATCCACAAAGCAGAATCACAAATCACAGCAACAGCATCAGATTGTCTGTTGTTCTACTCGTCGCTAATTCTCTCTCCAGGAGCGTTCACAGTGTCCTGAATGACCATGGAAGCCTCACCGAGGATGTTCGTAACAGCACCCAAAATGCCTTTCGCTTCCTCGGTTTCCTGAGCCTTGGGGTACACATCAGTTTTGGTGTCATTTGCAGCTTTCCCATAAGCTTCATTAGCATTGCTCTTGGCCTCATCAACCTTGTCTTTTGCTGCATCAGCCCTGCTCTTCCACTCGCTGTCAGCTGTGTACTCACCACGAGCTGCAGCCGCATCTTGCCTTGCAGATGCGGCCCTTTGAGAATCAGCAGCTTTGTCTTGGATGTGTTCACTGGCTTCGTTGGCCTTCTCTTTCGAAGCTCCCAAAGCACTGCTGACTGAGTCCCTCACCTGCTCTGCTTTCTCCCTCACCACATTTCCTGCTGCTCCTGCAGATTCCTGCACAGATCCTGCGAGTTCGCCGGCTTTGTTCTTGGTGTGGTCCCATTTGTGACCTGCGTCTTCCTTGGCTTCGCCTACCTTGGGCTGGTGTGCGCTCGCTGAATTGTCTGCTTCGTTTTTGATGTCTCCTGCTGTGTTCTTCACGGTGTCCTTAGCATCTACCGCGGCGCCCTTGATGTCTTCCTTTGCATCGCCCATGTTGTCCACAGCTCTCTGGGCTGTGTCCGCTACAGCGTCCTTAGTTTGGTGTGCCTTGTCAGCCGCTGCGTCTTTCGTTTCCTTTGCCTTATCAGCTGCTCTGTCTGTAACATCGGTCGATTCGCCTCGCGCGGCGCGCAACGCATCCTCTACTTCCTCATCCGCTGTCTTCACACCAGGCCTCCTCTCGTGGTGAGGCTCTGACTTGCTCTCGTGGTGAGACTCTGATTTGCGCTCATGGTGAGACTCTGATTTGCGCTCATGGTGAGACTCTGACTTGCGCTCGTGGTGAAACTCGGGTTTGCTCTCGTGGTGAGACGTTGACTCATGCCTCCTGGAAGATCGTTCACCGATTGCTGGGAACTTGTCAGTCCTCAGTGCATCAGCGTCAATTCTCTTAACAATGTCAGCCACCGATGTTCCAGAAACTTGCCTGTGTGTCGTGGGCTTAGAATCATCGCTCTTGTCTTCGTGCTTCGAATGCTCGTGTGTGGAATCCTCGCGCTTGGTAGAAACGTCAAACTCTGAACCCTCGAAGTTCTTCACATCGCCGCCTTCAGACTCATCCTTGTGAGACTCATCCCTGCGAGACTCACCCCCGTAAAAACCTTTGGGGCGTTCACCAGTTGCCGGAAACTCCTCAGTCCTCAAAACATCGCTATCAATTTCCTTGGTAATGTCAGAACCGTCTGGGCCATGGGCAGATTTGTCCTCCTTCGAAGACTCCTTGTGTGAAGTTTTCTTTGCGTCGCGCTTGTGCGACACGTCGTGGTGAGACTCTTCATTCGAAGATTCTTTGTGCGAAGGTTTCTTCTCGTCTCGCATGTGCGACGCATCTTTGTGAGACTCTGCTTCACCAGTTGCGGGGAACTCGTCGGTCCCGAAGACATCAGTGTCAATTTTCTTCGTAATATCAGACTCCGACTCAGTTACTGTTCCAGTCTTGCTCTTGGCGGATCCAGAAGTGTCCTTTGCGGCATCCTTTGTATCAGGAGCCTTCTCCTTCGCTTGCTCGCCCTTTTTTTCCGCACCTTCCTTCACATCCTCAGCCTTGTTCTTGGCTGCGTCGGCTGCATCACCGCCCAAGTTCT
Source organism: Physcomitrium patens (assembly GCF_059467195.1). NCBI lineage: Eukaryota > Viridiplantae > Streptophyta > Bryopsida > Funariales > Funariaceae > Physcomitrium > Physcomitrium patens. Next base: position 11,358,873 of record NC_143417.1, read on the forward strand.
TAACGTTCTCAGCAGTCGTTTGCGCGGTATCCTTCGCACCCTTGCCGAAGGCAGATGCAACATCCTGCACACGTCAACAAGATATTATCATCACCACAATATTCATCACACTAGACAGCACAATCCTACAGAAAAAAAGTACAACTTCCGCCCAGAGCACGAACAAAAATAAAAACACCCCACACCTCAAGAACAGCGACACAATCTCAAAACTCACCTCCGCATCGTGAGCTGCCGCATTGGCCTCATGCTTGCCATCGTCGACGGATTCCTTAGCGTCATTGCCTTTGGTCTTTGCCATATCGGCGTAACTCATCTTTCCAGCTCCTGCCATTCTTACAAAAAGATCGCTAAACTCTGAACCTTCTCTTCACGCTCGACTACAGCACCTCTATCTCAACGCAGCAATGAAAACACCAACAACACAATACTTACACAAAAAATTGAACCAGGTGGGTTCTATCACAGAGATTGGTATCTACAGTGGGATCGAAAGAAGGGGTTTATACAAATTAAAATGTGATCGAGTGACTGCGAAGATGGTTTGTTCACTCGGGGGCCAGTGGTATTAACCTCCCTGACTGGCACGGTGCGGCGCTCACGGCAACGCCACCTGGAATCAGGCATGCGTGTGGGCTATTCCCACGTGGCAGTCTGCCAAGTGGCTCTTTCGTTTGCAGCTGGCACCCCCAAATTGGCTTATCCATGTGTGGACACCAAAACCCATCTCACCGTGTTTCCATTTCCTCACATCCCATCCCGAACACTCTTCGTTCTTCATTCAAGTCATTAGTCGATTAGTTGCAGTTGATTATGTAACCGTTCATCTGGACAACCCAGTTTCGTCAACGATGCGTTTGAGTCCTAAACGTCGTTCAGTGAGCCTGTGACAAGTGCGGACAGATGGAAGCGGTGAGAAACGGTTTCTCGCCGACATTTGATGTGAGAAAAAGCGGCCGATCAACGCCTCGGTGACGCCATCATGGGGGGTCTATCCTTCCGGTGCCGAGTCTTGGTACGGCTGGTGAGGATGATCGTTGATTCTCGCTGTGACAAGTTTCGGGTGGAATGGCTGCGGAAGGAAGTGTGTACTTCAGTAAAGTTAGGAGATGTGGGAGACGGAAGACAAGGTTCGACAAATGAAGAGATATTGGATCTACTGAGAATCAGATTGTGGTTTGTGGACAACACATTAAAATGTTAAGATAATGTCCGTTTGAGGTTTTCAATGGTGGATGCTTCTCAGTTTCAAACACCAGGTGGTAGACACTCGTACTCTCTTATTAAGAGATTGTATTAGCTTCTCAGCTTTTCAGAGTTGGAAACCCCTGGAGTGTACTTTGTTCACTCGTTTTCTAACTGGTAAAATCCACCAATAGTGGTCACGAGGTTAGTTTTTTTTTTTTTTTAGCAATTCGTCTACCCCAAAGTGATGTTGGTTATAAAGATAGTTGAAAGAACCCACGTGGTTAAACTATGTGCAGGTTAATAGCATTCCAAGAGCACAACATTGCTACTAATGACAAAAGAGATTTTACTGCTAATTGCGACAGGGACGTTACTTTGCAATTCATCGCTTGCAATAGTGTCTTCATCAATATGATTTACGGCTAAACTGCCAACGAATTGTGTCTCTACAGTCGGAGTTGAGAAGCTGAAAACTGTAAGTAGAAGTTATCAGCAGCTACAAGAAGGAAACGACTCCTTCTGATACTGGGAACATGAGGGTGAAGAAGAATCAATTTTTATATTACCAGTCCTAAATGACAGTACATACATCAACTTTTGGGTGTCCCGACATGCTTTGAGTTATTGGAAGCCAACAGGAGCACCATATTTATCATTAACTACTACTAACGCTTTATATCGAGAGCCCATACCTGGGGGTACCCTATTGACATCATCATCAGAGTCTAGCCATGGTGCTGGCCCATCTCCCACTAATCTCCAGTACCCAAGCTGCAGGGCTTCAGCTTGCTCGTCAGTGGCATTTTGCACGAGAGATTCAAGACGGAAGTTGATGCCTAAAGCTCCTAAGAATTGTGATTGAGTAATTGGCCCATACACTGCTGCACCCACTGTTACAGATAAATTAAGACTTTTGAGCTACTTACAAAAATGCTGGCATACGTAAGAACACGACTAGTATCATTTATTTGCAAAAAAAAATAAAAATGGCACTGTACAAACACACATGCTCGATGTTATACTCTAGTTCTTTAGAAGTCTAAGTCGGTTTCAGGGTCAGAGTTACCTGCTGCGTCTTCCACAACGTGCTTCAGTGCAGCGAAATCCACGTAAGCACTTAAGTCTGCGTTGCCCGGGCTATCAAGGACATGGACGAACTCGTGTTTCTTAATTGCCTGCCAAATTGTCACAGCAAGAAAGTGATCCTTCCATGCAACACATGGTCACATAATATGGATGCAAAGTTAACATGATAAAAGCAGCCTGTTTGAAAACAAACCTGCAGGCTGTCTGATACAATTTTGCTGTCTCCATAATCCACGATGAGTGCGCCACCCCCATCCCCACCAACTCTCTTTGCGATGTCAGCTGTCACTTTCATAGCCTGAGGACAGACCTCAACATGTTCTATCTCAGCTTTCTCTTGTAAAGAAGCCCATTTCATTCGCCTTGTGAGAAATAATTTGCTTGCTGCAGTAGGTCCTGGTGACAAGACAAACCTCAACCCCTGGCTGGAACCATGCACACATATTTCAAATTGGCTACAGGATTCAAGATCATCAATGTGAAACCAGCAACTGTACTTGGAAACTGAACACCTGAAAGACATTAATCAAACCAAAGAAACTAATACAATGAGAAGTAACAGCTCGTGAATTCCCAACTACCTGTTGAACAAACCACGAATATTATGAAACGTAATTTGTACACCTTTGGTCAATACAGTTATGAATCAAAGATGCACAAATACTTCTATGAGAAAGTCACTAAAACTTAGATACCACGACCTTCAAAGACCCAGAAATTACTATGGAACGAAAGCATACCAGTCATCTTCAGCAACGTCAACCAGCTTTTCACACCATCCTCGTGGCGACTTCTGTAATTTGCCACCCATCCATATCATCAGTTCAAAATAATGCAGAAAAGAAACATGGCCTTAACAGCGTCTAAATAGCAAACTGTATATACAATACGAATATTGATAAAGGAAAGGAAAGGTATACCTGGAACTGGTGGATGGGAAGGGCGTCATAAAATTCATGAGCGATAATAATTGTAGGAACTGCACATAGGAAACGATATACCATGACGAACTTGTTAATATGTAGTTAAAAACAAAGTTGTTGGTTACATTATGCCAAAAATGTCATTTCATAGCAACAAACATACTCCAACTGATACTGAATTTCACTCGGTGGTTTGAAATATCAGTCCGCAAGGAAGTAGAAACAACCTCCTCGAGGAACTTGGTCAAGATCAAAATGCCAAGCTACAGGAACCCCTGAGATTTGACTAATCCGATCGTCCACAACTTCTGAGTTTTGGCCATCAGCTGTGGGCTTCTCTTCAGCTCCTCCCTTATAAACGCACTTAAGTGTTTCATGCTGAATTTTTCTCAGAGCAGGACTGCATTCAACCAGATGAACTGACAACGTTTGCGAGAAATCCTTGAATTTTGCAGTTCCCTGCAAAGACAACACAAGCGGTTTCAAATATAACACGGATATCATCGCTTCTTACGCCTTAGGTCTTGTCATGTTTCTGATGAAAAATTAACCAGATGATAATCATTTCCTATTCGTGCTTTTCGCTTCGAACGTTTTTCGAACTTGAAAACAAAAGAACATGTGTAAGTTCTTGAAAGCAGAACTCAATCATTTATGGTTCACAAGATTACCCGAAGAAGATCGGCCATCAAGGTACCTCGACCAGGTCCCAGCTCAATTATATTCACGGCTTCGGGTTGACCCATTTGGTGCCACAAGCACATGCTCCACACGCCCACCATCTACGTGACCATGTAACAATATGCTTCAGCAAACATTCAAGTACATAACCCAAAAAAAATTCTAGCCACAGTGCATTACGTTGAGTAGGAAGTTTGAGTGTCATTCACCATCCACCATAACGAGACTCACAAAAGTGCAAAGTATCAATGTTGACGTCCAATAAAAAAAAAAATACCTCGCCAAACATCTGGCTGATGTCGGGTGATGTGACAAAGTCTCCGTGAGTTCCGAAGACATCGCGGTTCATGTAGAAGCCCGCATTTGGATTTGTCAATACCTCCTCCATATACTCAGCGACGGTGATTGGGCCTCCCCGAAACTGTGTGGAAGCATGGTTGAAAATTCATTCAACTATTCAATAGACTTGGAATGCTATAATCGTCCTCAAGTACAAGATACTTTTCCAAGATTCTTGACGATCAGTTCACTCGAAAGAATAACCGGTTCAAATACGTGTCGGAATATTAAGCTTGAAAAATAACAGCGACAGTAAAACTGCTGCGTTGAATGAGGTCTTCACACATAGATACTGGGTATAGACGATTCCACAAACGTCAAATACATCGGCATTAAAAGAAGATAGTCATTTCTCACCCGGATGAGAGCCTTGAGGTGTTTCGCCATAGGAGTCTCCTCCGACGGTCCTGGCCCATGGCTGTGTTCTATTCATTCAACACCCACTTTGATTTAGAACTTTTCAAAACCAAAATTAATACATAAACCCTAAACTCCAAACCCTCACATGCATCACCAGTTAAGCTAAAACGAAAAAACCTCGACTTAAACCCACATGCGGATGCATTCCGACGTGCTTAAACATTTAGGTCTCAAGATCAAAGAAATTAAATCCGTACAACAACGAAGTTGCAAAAGGCTCCTAGACATGAGAGCTTCGTGAAGCACGTGCAACGTCACAACAATGACAATCGATTCGCAATGTAATTCGAACTGCGGAAGATTGTTTTTTATCCAAAAATAAAGCTCACAAACAGGAATATCAGGGTTGGGACCTGGAGTATTGAAGAGACCCGACCGATCGACGACTAAGGAACTCTCAGGCGCAGGCTGCTCGATACCCACAGCAGCATCAGATACTGGCAATGGATGAAATCCGGGCGTACCCGAAGAGGAACAAAATCCAGAAGACGAAACAAATCGAAAGGAAGAAGAAGAAGAAGAAGAAGCACAACGGGAAGCTCTCCTCAGTGAAAGAGCAGAACGAAGGAAGAGGCGAGAAGCCATTGCTACCAATGCTTCAAATAAAAAAAATAAACCTCAGCGAAGCTTCAACTTCGAGTTACAAATTCAAGTCTCCGAAAAAGAAATGCACTCCAACAATCCAGATTTTGTGTTTCCTTTTTTCCTAACACCGCCATCTCTCACTTTCTCATGGCCGCGCCGCAACTTCTGCACCGTCATACCATCACATAATTCCACATCATAAGTCCTTTTTCATCGCTTTCATCGCTTCCCACAACAAAACTTGAAAAGGTGTGTTTTTTGCAAATGGGTCTTCAACCCATCTTCTCAAATGTCATCTCCTTGCAGCATTCATCAAAACCCACGTCCAAAATAAATAAATAAATAAATAACTAATAATTACTATCTGTTGTAGATTCTCGATTTGCATCGAATTACAATGAAATTTCTCGGTGTAAGGTGCAAGCTTGTGCTTAAATTCTAATTCTGCCTTCTCTCCATTTGTGACGATGCAGAAGATCTCAGTTTCATGCAACAAGATCGGTTGTGGAGGATGCAACAAAATGAGGAATGTAGTGCACACTTGATATTGCTCGCACTTCCGCAGTAGATTTGGACAAATGAGGATGACTATTTTGTTGTGAATAAATGAATACATTACTTTTATAATGGCATAATACTACCCCATTGCATCATTTTCCAACACTTTGTTGTTATTTTGATGACTACGAATTTCACAAGAAGAAGAAAGGATACTTCTTTGTGTGTATTGTTTCTGAAGTCTTTCAAAGAATATAATTATGTTCAATCTCATTGCATTCTTTCATTAGGTTTATGTGTTATTATTTATATTTATATTTAATTATTTTTCTTTCTTTATTTAATATTAGTATTTGTTATTCTTTATGTTTTAACATCTTGTTATAAGAGTGTAAAAGTTAAGAGTTTCTAAAACATTTTTTAGTGAGTATATATGTCAATTCAATGAGGTGGAATCATTGTTGTTTGGAAATACAAAATTTTGTTGTAAAGAATAGTAAATTAAAGTTGACTAAGTCTATATGCCAAGTTTGTCTTTTTGTAATCTTTTTGTAATCTTGATAAATCTAAATAGTACTTTTGCTTTGTCTTAAAAAAAATGTACATTATTATAATCAATATTGTTTGATAAAATATATTTATCTAAAAAATATTTATGTAAGAAAAAGTTAAGATAAATTATTTTAGAAACAAACAACATCCATTCTAAGTTAGTAATAAGATACAATTATATTGTTGCAATATCAAGATCAATTACTCTTGTCACAAGTTAAACTATTAAAAATATGAATTGTCCATTATGAAACAATGAATATATAAAGTTGCATATTAGTTGCAATCACCAAAATTAACAAAGATTTACCTTGCTTTATGTGTTTTTTTTATTAAAATTTTAATAACAACTATTATGCTAAAAGAAACAAATAAAATAAAATAAAAAATACTATCACTATTGTTTATTGGAATACATTGCAATCACAAATTTGAGGTAGATAACGTCTTGAGGTTGAAGTTGTGCTAGAATAAATTGGAATGTACAATTATATAAATGTAATGAAGACATATATGAGCTAATTGAGAATCTTACATATGTAGTAATATTATACAATGAATAAATAAATGTATATACATGTGTATATATATATATATATATATATATTTATAATTTTGTAATAAAAGTAGAAGAAAGTATTTTATCAAATTTTTAAAAATTATAACTATTAAGATATAAAACAATAGTTTATACAACTACACATTTTATACTAAAAAAAATGAATATATATATATATATATATATATACATATCTTTGACGTGCTTAAAAACACATTAAGAAAAAAGAAAAATGAAAATGAAAATACAAGAAATGTTCTACATTTTTTACTAGTAAATCAAACAATAATGGTTAGAAAATTTTATTCATTCAATCATGTCATATTCCTTTATTTAAAAAACATGAGTAAGAAAAAAATATAAATTTTGTTATTTTAGTTAGATACAATAAAATATGTATAAAGACAATCTACAGAAATGTTTTTTTTTTTTTTTTTTTTTTTTATTATTCTAAGTGTCTAGATCCTATAGCTGTCTATTTATAATAAATAATAGGCTTTGGGACTTATTATTTAGTTACAACTACTAACATTGTCTAATATCCTACAATGTCTAATTAATATATATAGAAAAACAGATGAAATAAAAAAAGATCAAAATAAAAATCCAAGCTTATTTTGAAACTGAGTAGAAATACAGAGTAACACAATGCAACACAATGTTGTTGTTCAAAGAGAATATTATCAACAATATGATAGTATGAGAAAAACAACACTTTATGTACTTTCATATGATTGGACAAATGAGAATGATTATGTGTAATTGAACAACATTCATTACTACAATACAACTTTAACTTGTTGAATTATTTTTATATAAATTTGGCACTTATTTCTCTACAATACAAGCATATAATCTTATCTTACCAAAAACATTAAAAATTACACCAAAATTATTTTAATGAAATTCATATTTAAACTTATGGGTATCATAGAATTATATCATTGTAATTTTTAATATTTATTCTTGAAACATTCTGATTTATTCCAAGTTGGAATAATAACAAAATTTTCCATCAAATTCCATATATATATATATATATATATATATATATATATATAAACACACACACACACACATATTCTATTGCAAAAAATTTGAAATGCATTGATTTTGAGTAATTAATTTATTGATCAAAGTATAAATAAGTACGCTCACTAAGAAGTTTAAATTTTATTTCATATGATGTATAAAAAGGCAAATATCACACATGCCCCTGAACTTTCCCGAAATATCAAGAATACCCCTCAAGTTTTGATAATACCATATCTACCCCTGCTTTTTGTGATAATTGCAAAAATGCCCTTTGCACTATGTGTCTCCAGTTTTTTTTGTTAGTTTTAACTGAGGCCCAAAGCCTGCGAGTTCTGCCTCAGACATTGGTTTCTGCGAGTTTCTGCGAGTTCCAGTTCTGCGAGTTCAAGTTTCTGCGAGTTTTAGTTTCTGCGAGCTGCTGGATTATAAGTTGCTATGCGGATGCGCGGGGGTTTAGAGGTGTGCTCAAATTGGTAAGCACCGAATCCAATTTCGTGTGTGTAATGATGATATTACATTCCACTGACACATGGATAGCCTATCATTCATGTAGACATGGCTTTTCCTCTGAGTCTGGTTACACAGCCACTTCTACACGACGTGATCGAATACAAGGGTCCATCCGGATACAAGGCTCCAAGGCAGCTCTCGCTAATGCTGCTTCAATGTCACGTGCATACTGGCCCATGGATCTACTTAAAACACGTGATTGATATGCTTGGATGTAGATACTTACTACTAATGCAGTCAAGTACTTATTGTCGTCAGCCTTGCTCAGTAACGTTCAGAGATAACGTTCATGAAGATCAGATTTCGACGGAGAATGTTAGTATTGGCATGTTGTTGATTGTATTGCATAAAATTCAAAAAGCTTGATTGATAATCTCTCACTAATTCTAGGCGTTGAATCTAGTCTTCTTATCACTTGTGGCACATTCTCAAATATAGCAAGAAACGTGGGTAAACAACGCTGCACTTGCTGGGAAGAAAATCCATCAAGCGTATTATCCCTCTCAACGATTCGCAGCAACTCGCTGAGCTCGTCGACTAGATCCCTAGTTCGACGTTGGGGGAGAGAGGATTTGTTCTTGAGTCCTAGTGCCGAGGCTAACTATTGAATTAGTGAGGTGAATTTACTGTCAAATCAAGGTTGGGTAATCATGAGATGACGGTCGAAACCTCCGACTACATTTATGCAATCTGTCAGAAAAGTGCAGTGCGCTCAGTCGTCTGCACATGATAATTATCCCTTTCCTCGGCCTGTTTGTGGGGCTCATTGAGAGACTCAAGTTAACGTTGTGCTCTGGTGCCGCAGCAATCCAGTAAAGGTTGTGGTGATTCTACGATCTTTTTACACTACCTCCGCCATCTTTTCGTTCTGCAGAGGGGTTCTTCGCAGTAAATGCAAGAGCACGAGAATCATAGTGAAGACCAGGTGTTTAGAATCGGAGGCTTGACAATGAAAGGTCAGTAACAATCCAAGCAACACCAGAAACGGCTTGTGCTTTGAACAAGTCGAGCCAGTTATTCAGTTTATGCGTTGTTTTTTGCGAGGTTTGTGGCCCTCTTCTTCATCTCGTAAAATGAAAGATTTTAGTTGTTCCTGAATAATTGGTAGGCATCCCTTGTTTGCAGATCCTCATGCCATTTGAATTTTGTATATTCAAGCACAAAGCGGCTATCGCATTCAGCCAAAGGCTTCTATGTGGACCAGGTTTGATGAGATGTTGCACATCATCGTGAAGACAGACTTGCTCCTGGGAAAGAAGTCAACATGTTTCTACCGTGATCATTTGAAGAAGACTACACTCACTTCCAATTTTTTTTTTTGGTTCTACATATTTAACTATTTACTACACTCTTCTCATTGAAATTATGAAGAGGAGCTTAGCACCCTATGCAAGAAAACTGGCATACTCTTGAATATTGTGCATGATCAACAAAATATGGATCTTTGATAGGTTTGACTTTTGAAGAACTTTAAAAAAATAAAAAATAAAAATAATATTTTGAAATGATAGCTTCTCTAATGGTGAGTGTTGTTTTTAGTAGTATTAAGGAATTGAAGGAAGCAATTTCTCATTATGTGATTACCAAACATTATGAAACATCTATTATCAAGTTCAATTCAATAAAATACACAATGAAGTATTCTAAGAATCGGCAAGCACAAATGAATTTGTCATTCAAACTCTTATTTCTAAACACACATGCATTGATGCTGACCATTTGGGCAACCGATATGCTAATGTGGTTTATAAAGTAGGCAATGTGAAGAACAAAGTTGGAAGACTTCCTATAATACAAAGCTATAGATATCTGAAAGGATATTTGACATAATGAATTCATTATAATATCCTACATGATAATATGGTATAAAAGAGAAAAAGGTTGTTTTTGAGCTAATTGGCTCTTGTAAAGATAGCTACACCAATTTAAAAGTGTATTGTTAGCAAATCAAGATTACAAATCCTAGGAATTATGTAGAATTAGAAGTTGATGAAGAAAATCACTTTTTTCAATTGTTTGTTACTTATAATGGAGGTTTAGAAGCCTTGCAATATTATCAACTTGTCATTGGCATAAAAAACACTCATTTAAAAAAATATGTATTATAAAATATTTTTTATTGATATAATAATTAATGCAAACAAATGACTATTTTCTATTCTCTTCAGCATTGAGAATGTTAAAAATACCAAAAATTGACTATGATTCTTGTAGAAACTAAAGACAATAATTCTTGCATCTCTTCCATTGAATAGTGAATTTTCGAAGTTTGCATTTTTGTCTATTTGGCAAAAAGGTTTCATTGATGTTGTCAACCTTGCATTTCCAACATACAAGTATATATTTTGTATGTGCCATTTAACTGAGAATTTTCAACGATAATTCAAGAACCCAATGCTTGTATAATTTTTATAGACAATAATATGGGCACCAATTATTTTTAATTTCAACATCAAACTTTCAAAAAACTAGGTTGTATTAAAGGAAGTTACAAAGTACTTGATGACCACTTGACCATAGTATTGGGCATTAACATAGTTTGATAATAATTGATTTGGCCACATGGTATTGAATATTACAAAATCTCTAAACTTCTAGATCTTAGAAGTGCATGATATGTCATTAATTTCAATGTTAGAAATAATTTGTTGTTAGTTTATAGTATGCTATAATGAATAACATATCATAGTCAACTCAATTACTAAACTATTGGCAATAAGTGCACAACTACAAATCAAATGGTAATAGATATTTTTATGTGGATATTTCATCATTCTTTTATTTGATTTTATCTTTGAATGCATGTCAATGAAATCATCTAATATTTTGGATTTACAAAATCAAACATGCACTTACAAATAGTCGTAGCTATTTGAAATCCTATATGTGTAATTAATACTTTGATATTCTTTCATCAAAATGATACCAACTACACTTCTTACTATTATACTAATAAGCAATCTATACAATAGCCATTATTCTAATACCATCCATCGAATTTTGGACAAAAATATGTAATAATAGAATTGATGTTACTCCAATCCTATCTGAAATAGGACTAGATTTTTTAAAAGATTCTATGGCACATTCCACATGAATCACCACCCTAACTTCAATTCTAGAAACTTCTCAAAAAAAACTCCAACTACATATTAATATGTGCAAAAAATACAAATATCTTATTTATACCTTCTTATAGCTAATTTTCCTCCACTAATATGAAACCTCTTCATTTTATTCTTGATGGTATTTTCAAATGGTTTCTTGATAATGAGTGTGGTTATGTACAGGTTTCTATATTACATTATAGATGGAATAACCTTTCTAAAGAACTTTATACTAAAGTTATGGATGTCCATTGCCATAATAAAGAAAGCGATGCTCCAAAATACTACCCACTCATACTTATGTTGGTTATCAATCACAACCAGTGGTGGTGGTAGTAGTAGTTGGTATCAATTGAGAAAGTCCCTTGGTTTAATATAAAACTCTTTGAGCTACAAAATATGAAAGATTGGATGGATTCAAATATGTGGTAGAAACTTGAGGCAATATGCAACATCAAAAATTACTATAGAAATGTAAAAAGGTCCAAGCCATTAAGGTGCTAGCTTATGAACTTGGATTGATATAGCAAGTGGATGGTTGACATTGGAGAATAATACTTGGTCACTCTCTCAAAAGATCTTGTATTGCCGGTAGTTATCCGCATATTACTTCTATCAATTCTATGTAATAAAAAGATAGTGTTATGCCTCTTATAATTCCATTATAAATCATTGTATAAATTCCTTTGTTATTAGATTGTACATCATCTATTTTTAGTTAATTGATAACTATCTTCAAAATAAGCAACGCAATGCCTAATTTCCTTCTATTTTGCTCCTCTCATTAAGTCTAAAATGATACTACTAATGGTAGCAATTCTTGTTTTGTTATTTGATTTTGGTTTTAAGTTGGATCTACATGATAAAATGTTTAGTATGGTGAGTTTTTGCCCTTATGTGTATTCAAGCTCAATGTCAAAAAGCTGCAATTGCTCTTTTCAATGATGATGTTGTGATTTTATATTTTCCAGATGCAAATTATGTAGCAAGGATCAATGGTCAATCCAAACAATCATTGGCTTTTCCAACAAATAGTGTTGCCACACCTTTGTAGCATGTACAATTGCTAGTTGCTCTCAATCACGTGCAAAATAAGTATGTTCTATCTTTTTGAGTTTGTGTGATTTATATGCCACATATTGAAGGCCCCTACAAAGTCTTATTGAAGAATTATGCCAATAGCAAAGTAGAAAGCATCAATCTTAAGTACACATAGAAGGTTGGGATCATACGGTTGCAATATTAGAATAGTAAATAATGCCTCCTTCAACTCCTTTAAGGCCCTTGTTTATTCCAATTTCCATTCAAATGAGGCAACCTTCTCTAATAAGCTTATCAGTGAGACAATAATGTGTGCAAATTGCCAAACAAAATAGTGATAATATCTAAGAAGGCCTAAAAATGAGCAGACTTCAGAAGCATCCTTGGGGGTTGGTCAATCTTCCATTGCTTTTATCTTATCTTGATCCATGTGCATGCCTTTGGAGGATACTACATGCTCTAAAAAGGTGACTTCCAACTTCCAAAGTTCACATTTTGATTGTTTGGAATAGAAGCGAGTGTCATATAATCAGCGTGGTACTTTTTGTAGATGTTGCTTATACTCCTCAAGGATTTTATTACATACTAAGATATCATTAATGATGACAACTACATACTTATCCAATATGTGCCAAAATAATTTGTTCATATAATCTATAAAAGATGTTGGAGCATTGATGAGGCTGAAAGATAATACAAGCTACTCAAAATGTCCATAGCATATATAAAATGCCATCTTTTTTATATCTTCTTAAGCAATAGGCATATGCCAATAATCACTCTAAAGGTCTAATTTCCTAAAGATGGTTGTACCTCAAAGTTGGTCAAGAAGAACATCCACATATAGAAGTAGGTATGCATTCTTGATAGTTTACTTATTAAAGCCTTGATAATTGATACAAAGTCAAAGTCCACCATTTTTTTATATAAAGAATATAAATGCTTCTAATGGTGACATGCTTTCTAAAATATGGCTCTTTTTTAAGAATTCATCAAATGACTTTTACAATTCTTCAAATTCATTTAATGCAACGCAATAAATTGGCTAACTTATTGATTTAGCTTTAGATACTAATTCTATTTGAAAGAAGGTACTTCGATCAGAAGGCAGACCACTAGGTAAGTTAATTGAAAACACATCTCAATATTCATGTATGAATTTTTCTATCTCTTTTGCTCTTTTGGTTGTCTTATTGAATATTGAGGCAAGATTCAAATCCACCACATATACTAGTTGCTTAAGCCTTATTTGCTTCTTTATAAAGGTCATTTCTATAAATAAGCTCTTAATCACAAATTACATTGCTATCCCAGTCTATACATAAGTACAAAGAATCACCATGTGTCTTCCATCCTTAAAAGACATTATCTTTATTAGTTAATTAGCCTATTTATTTTCTACCTCTAGCCACAGCATATCAAGGATAATATCATATCTAAGGTTTGTTATTACAAGCTTCTCTCTCAAAATATAGGTGTCACTTAGCCTTAGGATTTCTTCTTCACTTGTCTCGCTCAACATGTTCTCTTGGTCATGTACTAGGTATATACTCCCTCCTTTGATCACCTTTAGTTTAATCTTAAGTTGTTTGACCACTATTGTTGAAATGAAATTTTTAATAGAGCTGCAATCTATAAGCACTCAACATGATTGTCTTCTTAATCAACTCATTAAACATACTAGTCAATCCTTTTGATAGTTTTCCAAAACCATGCCATTTGTTTCTAAGAAATAGCAACTATCTCCAACATTGGTGCTTAATGCCTTTACTGGAGAGCTCTGTTTTCTTGCTCTATTTCTTCATCAATTTGGTGGCCCTTAAGATGGTGAATCTGCCATGATTTATTGGTGCTTGAACTTTGATATTTTAGAAAATCTTTGATCTAATGGTCTAACTTCCGAAAATAAAAGCACAATCTTTTTTTTGTCAATATTCTTCATTTCTATGGTGTTGATGGTCGTTATAGAGCATTAATCTCTATCAATGTTGGTTGTTGTGTTTTAATATTGGCTAGTGGCATAGGACTCCATGCTATAGGTCATACTCCACAATTTCTAAAATTTATAGCATCAACCCTCTCTACAATCCTAAATGCATCTTCAAATGTCAATTCTTTCATTCTACCTCTCGTTGGACTACAAATTTTAATCCTTGTATAAATCAATCTATTATTTTTGCCTTTAAAATATTACCAATTTTGAGACATACACACTTAAATCAAGATACATAATCTTGCATTAACTTAGATTGTGTAAGGTTAGGCAACTGATGGCATACTAATTTCTCCACAATAATGGGCAAAAATTGATTCCTAGGATCGGTCTCAAACTCCTCCTAGTCACCAAATCAGCTTTAAGCTCCACAACGTTGACCTCAATGTTGCACCAAATGGTTGTTGTACCTCTCAAATAATTCGACATATATATAATCTCTTTACTGGTATTTGTTCTAGATAATTGGAAGTAGTGTCACATGTTGAAGAACTATTGGCATACATCTTCTTGTCTTAAGATCACTGAATATAAATTGAGCTTGTTCAATTTTGATCTAGTAGATATCAACTCCCTTGTCTTAAAAGCTTCTATTTGCCCTTGTAGAGTAGCTATTTAGCTTAGGAGGTGTTGAATTTGAATCTCCATTTGGGATTCCTCAGCCATATCTCCTATGCTATAATTTCTTTGCTAAATTTTGCTACAATAATACCTTCTCTCCTTCAATTGACTTCTTAAAGTAGCTTGTTGTAGCCCAAAAATAGTATCCAATGTAATCACAATAATTAAATTCCAATTAAATGATGGCTATCAATACACTATCAAAGAACAAACTAACATTCACTCTAATATCAATGGAATATGACCAAATTCTCTAAGGTCTTAAATCTTATCAAATTAATAACAACAAAGATTTTGACACAACATTGTTATGTGGCATGATTTTCTATCTAAGAATACACCAGGTACCTAATTGTAGAGAGTTGAACTTTAACTTATTAGACAAGTTACAATAAATGATAAAGAATAAACAACCAATAGATTTAACTCAAGAATTGCCATTGGACAATATATTAAGATTGTTACAATCTATAAGATAAAATAATAGAAATTAAGATGTTTAAAAATAATATATTTTTCTTTGAATAAATGGTGAGACACAACATATTTAACATCACAATATTAAAAGAGAATTTAAATATTTGATAATATCATTAGAAGTAGGAACTATACCTATTTATATTTCAAATGTTTTATTTAAAAAAAGTTACAAAGGTCTTAGTAATGATTAAATACCAAGGTGGTCTTCATACCTTAGATAGATATATTATTAATAATTGAAAAGATTTGTTAATAATCTTAAAAGGATATAAAGATAAAAATATGTAACAAATATAATTTCTCACATCTTGGACTTAATTAACAAGTGATCACTGCTCTTTGTGGAATTCATCTCTGGAAGAGATGTTAATTTCATGAAAATACATAATTATTTAGATATGAAGTATAAAGTAGAAAATAAATATAGTTAGATTTAATAATATCTTAAAAATAAAATTTTTAGAAACTTTATAGAAATAGATTTTATTTTAAATATATTATAATTGATTGGTAGGTTAGAAACTTTGTAATAAAAGTTAGCCACATATTATACATATTAATGATTTATAGTACAAATTGGCCATATAGTGCATATATAAGAAACTTATCTAGAAAATTAGACATGTGTCTTGTAAGTTGAATGGATGTTGAAGGTCCTATACAATATTGCCATATAGCTCTTAATTAGATAGTATATATTAAAGCAAGAGTGAAGCCTTTTTTATTCTTATCTATGTCTTTTTTATTTTTTATTTTTGATTCGAGAGTCTCTAGTCTTCTTATTTTTAGTAATAATTTATTTTTAAAATAAATATCTATTATTTTCAAATAAAACAAGAGTGTGTTAAGGTTTTTATTATTTGTGATAAATGTCTTCAATAGCCATATGTCAATCTTTTAAGTAATTTATTATTACCACCTTTTTCTTTAAAAAAAATTAAATTTAAAATTATGCAGGATAATATTGGTCTATATTATTAAAAAAATGATTTTATTGATTATAAATTCAAAAAATATTAATTTTTTTATTTATACTTTTATTGGATGTCTTAAGATGGTGGTTCTTTATCTAGATGATTTTTAAAGTATTTTAGTTATATATTACAATTTTTGTTGCTAACATACATAGAAGTATCTAATAAGATTTATTCTTATATGGTAATAAAAACTCATTGTAAAAGACTTGAATTACAAAAAATTAAAGAATAAGTACATGCTTGTCTTATTAGAAAAGATAGAAAATTAGTCAAAAATAGTATAAAATTAATACAAGAATGGCTATTACTAAAGATAAAAAACTAGAGATTCTTAAAATAAGATTTAGAACATAAATAGCCTTGAAAAGTGTAAAAAATATCTCATTCTTATTTTTCTATATATACTATTAAGCTAGGAGCTACATAAAAATATTTTATAGGACGTCTAATATATATTTCAATTGCAAGAGTTGTATTATTGATATGTACATAATAACCTATATTTCATTAGATGATATAAGATTATATACAATTGAAATAATTTACTACAATAAAGATCTATTAGAATAATTTTATTTTAATATAACTTTTATATTAATAGATGAGATGTTTGATAGATGAATAAGGGTGCAAGTTGGATATCACCAATACTTCTCTTCAACATGTGTTCATGTTGTTATGTTTTAATAGGGCACCATTATATTACTCTACTCAAAGCACTTAATTAATTGCAAATTATTATCAATAAATTGACATTGGTAAGACATTTTTTTTTGTCTATTTTTTTTTAGCAAATTATTCCACTATAAAAAATTAATATGTATTTTTTTTTATTCAACTTTAGCTCTTCTTCCTTGCAATGTAGCTAGTTATAGTAGTCCTTTGATGTATATGTAGATTAGCCTTTAGTTCAATTTATCTTGATTCATGTTGGCTTTATTACATGAAAGTTATAAAGAAAATAAAGAGGATTTCTTGATTGAAGTTGCTTCTCCTTTTGAAGTGCGATTAAGAAGGTCTTTGAAGTTGGAGTTTTCTTCAAAGATATGTTTGCTCGAATTCTACATCATTTGTTGCAGTTAAATGAAAGGAGTGTTTACATCATGATAAGAGTGTAAGAATCAGATTTAGGGTTACAAAAGTGCAAAGTATTAAAGCTTTAGAGCATAGGAAAATCAAAATGTTTTCTATGGCAATAAAAGCTAAGTCAAACTAGTATTTTTAGACTCTACTTATAATCAAGTTTTTCTTATTTATATAACTAAGTTAGTACTTTCTTTAGCTAACTTGATTCTCTATTTCCAATAAAAATAATGAAGCCTAAAGCCTTTGTAAATATATTACCTTATTATGAATACATGGAAGAATAACTTATTTCAATTGTGCCATTTTAATGCTTGTGTATGATGTGATAATTGTCCAATTCAATGCATTTTATTTTCTCATTATGATAGGATTTTAGACTAGTCTAATGTTGCTCGTGTTGTATAACAACACTGTAGGGCCTTCATGATTTAGTCACAATTCTATGAGTAATTTGCAGAAGTAGATGCTATTGTGGGTGGCTTCCAAGAAAATGCAATATTCTACCTCTATAGAAGAAAAAAAAAAAAAAAAAAAAAAAAAAAAAATCTATAGTTGATTGAAATTTACTCAATGAAGTAATTGGTATTGATATAAGTTTGTAGAGGATTCTTAACATAGATAAATGTGTCAACATTCCTTGTCCAATATGTGTCGACAAAGGTAAGTAGACTTCTTTCATCTTTAGTAGAATAGAAAATATTGTGATTCATTATGCTTTTGAGGTATTATAGGATTCTTTTTTGCAATAATGAGATATGTAAATTTGGCTTGTTCATATATCTTGATTGTCTTTCAACAACAAATTGTATATCCTAGCCACTAATTATTGTATATAGTAGCCCCTTCTATTAGGCTTTGATGCATTTTAGGATTAACTTTAGGTCTCTTAGTTTCTTGTTGTATTTTGATTTTTGGATTCATTAATACAAATGATGTTTTATAGTGATTCAATCCTAAGCATTGTAATAATGTTTTGATGAATTATTTTTGGTGAAAATAAGTGGCTTTGTTGGTGTGTTGTAGCTCAATACCTAAGTATACTTTTGCATCCCAAGATTTGTCATTTTGAATATACTCATCAATTTTCTTTTAAATTTCTAAATGTGGTTTGTGTTGTCTTCCATTATAATAATATCATCTAAATATAGTAATTCGATGGTGTATTATCTATTATGTATTGTAATATATAGGTTTGGATTCTCATTATTTTTTTGAAGTTTTTGGTTGCATAGATAGGTAACAATTCTGCTATACCAAGCTTTGGGAGTTGGTACTGAGCTTGTTCTAGTTTACAAATCTTGTATTGGCATCCTTGGTCTTTAAAAATTTTCCTTCTCACAAATTCTTCAAATTTTAAAGGTAATGTCATGTAGACCTAATCATTAAATTTATCATTCAAAATGTTGTTTTCACATTTAAATGCTATAGTTTCCAAAATTTTATAGCAGCCAAAGATATAATATTTCTAACTATGGACCATCAGACCATAGTTAGAAACCTTTGCAAAGGTTTCAAAGAAGTCAATACCCTCTTCTTGTTTGTATCCTTTGATAAGAACATCAAGAAATTGAAGAACATGGAAGTATTTGAACAGGGGCAAATGCTGTAACATCAACTCAAATCACATCAACTTCAAACCAAACATTAGAGATACTCTATCAAAATGATCCGTAGTTGGGATTCAAAAGAAGAGGGTTCTTGTTAAAATACAGTCTTTGAGGAAACATTTCCTAAAGCAAATCTTGATTTGTCCAATCTTTGCCAAGGTTACTTTTCTATCTATTTATAACAATAAACTACACAACATACATCTGATGGTTTAACGTGAAAATAGTTAATTCATGGAAACACAATATCAGCGCCCTGAAATAGAATGGATAAAGAAATCGGGCACCATTTCCCCTCCCTTTCTCTGTCTACATATGATCGTACCAAAAATGGGTATTAAAAGAGGTCCACGAGCAGATTTCAATGAGACCAAAAAAACAAATTCTAAGGAACCACGCACTTCACTTCGAAACTAACGTAAAGATACCAACCATTTCCTGACATAAGAGTACAGGACTCAAATTCATTTTATATAGATAAATTCAGAAATTTCTCAAACTGGTAGAACAGTCACCTGAATACGTCATTGTAGAAGCACATTTCAATCATTGACATTCGCAAAATGGAATATTGAGTATTCCGGAATTCGAAAGAGAGTCAAGCAAATGCTGGAACAGCGATCTCTTTAGAGAGGTCCAAAGTAAAATTGCTACTACAGCAACTTACCAAGACTCTTGAGTAAGATTATGAAAAATATTCACAGTACACCTGTGTAAAAGAAGGATTAAAGCCAAGGAAGTTCAGGTGGTAAGGCTGAATTTGTGATCAAACAGCAAATGGAACATTAGCGTATGTTAAAAAATAATTACTCCGTAAGGCCAAGAAACAAAAACAATAGACATCATACAAAAGTATACAATAAGGAAAACCCATACCACTGTAACACAAAAAAACGTATCCTCCGGATTGCGAGTCAACACCGTCACATGATGGATACAAACGACACTCTTGCCAACCCATACACTCTCACGAAGAAGGACATCAAAATAACATCAACTTACACCACCACATGCTAGTAAAACGTCTTCATACCAGAACATCTGTCACTCAGAGGCTCCAAATAAAGTAACACCCCTTGAGGTAATTCGGAGAGAATTTATCGAAGCAACCACCATCCTGATACTAGCTTAACGATTGGCTTTGGCCACACGCTCGATCTCGTCCTTCTTCTTGATGGCGTAGCTGTCACAACCAACCACGCTATGTCAATCCCCTCAACATCCCATTTCTTTTCCATTCCACCACAAAATCCATTCACTATCCACCATATCACTCAATTCCCTCCATGCATCCCACCCCTCACACACCTCGCCCCAATCCCAACACCTCCTACCTGTTCGACGAACCCTTGGCCGCGTTTATCAACTCGTCCGCCAAGCACTCCGCGATCGTCTTGATGTTCCTGAACGCCGACTCTCGCGCACCCGTCGTCAGCAAGTAGATCGCCTGGTTCACCCTCCTCAATGGAGAAATATCCACGGCCTGCCTCCTGATCACTCCAGCGGATCCGATACGCGTTGCGTCTTCACGAGGACCACTGTACCCATTCCCACCGCGACCTCTCAGCTCCCGAGCCCCACATCATCCCGCATAACCCTAAATTCCTGTTGCAACCTCTCCTCCCGCCCATGCGCCCATCCCCCGCCTCTCCCCCCAATATGCAGCTAAACAAGTGTTCGAGATAACCTACCTGTTGATGATGGCATCCACGATGACCTGGATGGGGTTCTGGTCCGTCAGCAGGTGGATGATCTCCATCGCGTGCTTCACGATGCGCACCGCCATCAACTTCTTCCCGTTGTTGCGCCCGTGCATCATCAGGGAGTTCGTCAACCTCTCAACGATGGGGCATTGCGCCTTCCTGAAACGCTTCACGGAGTACCGCCCGGCGGTGTGGGGCACGAAGGTGGCATGCTTGTCCACCGACACGGCAATGTAATCCGCCAGAGAGATATCGTTAATCTGCACACCCGACACAAACAACGCGACTCCAAACCGTCAGCTCGCCCTAACACACTCCCATCATATGCAGACCGCATCGCAGATCGCGACCGAGTCCCAATTGCGCACCACTCCATCACGAAACCCTCAAAACCTTGCCACCGAAAAACCCTAAACCCCGCGTTCCACAAAACAGTTAGGCAGAGAACGTGAAGACAGGCTGAAGTGGTGGGAAAAAAACGAACCTCGATGTCGTCGAACGACCAGCGCCCGAAAAGCTTGACTTCAGGTTGCGCGACAGCCATGGTTGGCGCGGCAGAGGAGCGTGGGAGTGGTCTAGGCGAGGGGGCTCGACCGATGGCGCTTGGAAAAGAGGGCTACTATGCAGCTCCGTGGCCTTCTTGCACCTCCCGACTCCCCCAACCCTAATTCCTCCCGGGCAGCTCCTGCCCCCGCTCTCGGGCAGGCCTCTTTGGGCAAGTGTTGAAACTGATGATGATGAAGGGTTAGTTCCCTGGAATTTTGAAACTTCCCATGCATTACTTTACGAAACTTCAACCATTTGGTTTTTATTGGGTTTATTGAACAGATGAGGAAACATTAATGAGATTAAAATACCCTAATTTTGACTCATACATGAATTCGAGAATGAAATATAATTTACAACAGAAGTGGAGAAGCGCATGTTGCACAAATAAATGTTTAATGTAAGATAGAAACGTCAATAAAAATTAAGGGTTTTTGAGATTATTGTATGTTTCAAAAAGTAAGTTTAACAATTCATGTGCTATAGGTTTATTGAAAAAGTAAGAAAAATTATTTCGTTTTTTTATTGTTGAAATTATTTGAAGACATCTTTTGCATGATTAGGAACATTTTCCTGTGGCATGCACCTTACAGAAACCAAAATTTATATTTTAAGTGTCATGTGTGTTTGTATGACAAAATTGGCTGTTAGAATAAAATGTTGTGCACTGCACTCCTGCAAATCAGAAAGTCTACAATGTATACAATGTCACAAGTCTAATAAATTGCAATTCATGCTGAAAATCGACCAATTGCAAAAACTACTGTACTGGATATTCATGACTGTAACAACGTTTATAATACATTTTTAGTTATTATGGGACTTTCAAAGTTGCATGAGATAAAGGGTTTATGCAACATTGTTGTTTATTTTTTACACAGTGATTATAAAGTGCAACGCACAGTGTTTCCTTGAGTATTTGCTACAAATTAGATGTTGTAGTGACAAAAAAACAAAATGGCAATGCTTCAATCAAATCAAATGTGTGAGGTTAAAGAACTTTAGAACTAAGAAATAGAGGAGCCATTACTTTTATTATACTCTGTTAAATATTTATTAAGTCTTAGCTATATTAGCGAGTTAATAAAAGTATTTATGTCTGCAATATGGAAAATTCACACAACTTTAATATTTGTACATAGAAAATGAATTCAAAATTAGACAAATAAACCAGAATCAAACAAATGTCATTTCTGTATGATGTCAAAGCAAATGAGAACATGTACAATACAGTGTATGAATTACAAGTGCATGATATTTACTTTCATAGGGATTAACCCTGGCTTGTGTAGTGTTAGAAGTCATGGTTAAGCTTGATAGCAGTGAAATTACACAGTTTTTATTTGAATATCATATCAGCAACTGCTACTTATTTTCTACAACTCAAATTGTCATTAGGAAAATGCAATTGTGGTATTCTAAATGAACAAATGAAGAATAAAAATATATTTACAAACTGAACGTTTTGGTTGTATTGTTTACCTATACAACTAGACATAAATAATAATAATAAAAAAAACCCCACATTTATGTATCAAAAAATGTATATGTTTATAGTTTCATCTTTTTTTTAAAATGATATTTTGAAAAAAAATCTAAAAATTATGATGCAGTATCAAAAGTTATTGAGGTCCAATATGCTTACTATAGAGATATTGGCTAGCATCCTTCCACACTTTTTGGCATCTTTCAAGAGTGAGCAATTTTCTTATTCAAGTGGCAACAAATGGAGGAGTTGGAAGAAGAGACACTAGAATTGATTAGTTTGTAATCATACTAGTGTCTTGATTATCTCTTATTCTTGTTGGATAAATCTAGTAGTTGTTTACAATGCTTTTCAAAGTAAAAAGAGATAATTTGATATTGTTTTGAAGGATGCTTGTAGAAAAATACTAAGGTGATTTAGATTTGAATAATTATAATTGAAGGGATGAACAATAAGAGTAGCTCAAGGAATTTTCATCATTGTGATACTTACACTTCCAGTTAAGAAATTACAATAAATGGTTTGAATATTCTTTGGAGGTCTAATCTTCAATAGACTATTAGAATAGCATAATAAATACAATCCAATACTTGCCAAAATACTACTATGCTGACATTCTGATCAGCATGTATTCCTTTTTGAAACCATTGGATCAACTTTACATATGTCTCTATACTTATATACAACTTTGGATTTACCAACTTATTAAAAAACTAATAGAATATGATTGTTCAAAATGCGATTGCTTGAGGACACATAATCCAAACCAACATGAGAAGGAAATGCTTGTTAATGTAGCATACCTAGCAAATTTTCAAAGGTATATCTTAAACTTTGTATATTCTTTTAAATTTGCAATTGCCACAATAACCAAATTTTGATTAATCTAAAACTATTGACTCTCCTTTTAAAAGTTTTTTGGCATGATCACAAGTGCCATATATTTTTAATCTTGTTGATACAAATGTTCCATGATCAAGTCGCTTTAAATCCACATACAACTCAATAGAGCTTTTTTGCAAGTGGTTGAAGTATTTCTATACATTGAAGAAGTCAAAAATTGAGATTCATAATTCAGAGAGTTTCAAATTCAGCATAACTTGTAAAAAAAATCCTCAACAAGCATTCTACTACAAAATTCAATGAAGGCAGTAATTTCTGTAATACTACCTATTGTTTTGTTTTTTTTTTTTGCTCCAATATTTTTGTCAATCAATTCAACTATGAAGAATAATTAAAATCAAATAAGAATCAACAAAGAATTATTATAGTTTGTATATTTTGTGCCAAAAAGTGTAGAAGAAGGCCCACAAATTTGTTTATAGTATACAAGTTGAATCTCAATTGCACTTAAAAAAAGAATAAATGTGATAGTTTATAAGATTAAAGGATAGATTTGCAATTATTACAAAAATTAAGAATAATCTAAAATTAGCAAGAATACATGGATATTCTTAATATTTTAATATATTTCAAGGGCATGTATGATATTTTTTCTTTGATCAACATGTTCATTTTTAAATTTTTGTTATAAATTTTGGAGCATATTTGCCTTATAAATTGCTTGTTCTTAAAAATGTCAAGTCTTAGGGAATTAAACATTTAATTATGACAAAACACATATTTCAAACTTCAAGCCAAAAACTTAAAATGATTTGAACTAGAAAGATTTCCATCATTTAATAAATTTCATCATAAATTTCATAATAATTTATAAATAGTAAAAAACCTTGTTTTGATTTTTATCTTAATATTTTATTTATTTATTTAAAAATTGATATATTTTAGTTTTATCTACTTTTTATATTTATAAGATCAATTAGTATTATGCTATACTTGACAAAGAGAATATTTTCAGTATTAATAATTAAAGAGAGCTTGAATAAAAAACCAATCATGTAGTCTTTTTACCTCAAAAACTTCATCTTGATTATAATAGCTAATATCTTTGATTATAATACCACAACATTGTAAAATATGTTTAACAACAATCAAATATAGTGTTATTGTAGTGGATAAGAAACAATTTGGAAATAATAGATTGGAAGGATATGATGACATATGACTTGGATGAAGCTAGATTGATCAAGACCTTGGCAATGAAAAAATAAAATTACAAAATAATTTGAGGATATGCCATTAGAATTCAAAAAAAAATGTAATCTAGCATTAGAGTATAATATGCATCTATATTACACAAAACATTAAATATAATATATTGTTTGTAGCAAATTTTTACTATGATAAACAATAAGTTCTAATCCTTGTTACATCAAGTCTTGGTGCTTGAACAATATTTGTACAACATATGAAAAATTCGATTGTATAGAATTTAAGTTGCATTACATTGTTGCTATAAATCTGCTTCAACATCTCTTGAATAATGTCAATGACTTTTTATGTATACAACTTTGTGTCTTTCATGGCATTATTGATGATATGAAAAAAATATTAAATGTAGAAATTCTCACAATATAAATTTAAGTATTTATTGTGCACCGGCTCTTCTAAAAATTACATTGTATTTGACATTTCAATGCCAATGTTGGTGGTGATATCCACATTACAATGTTACCTGCCAAATTTTGAAGCAAATCATCAATAATATTATTTATAATTGTAGAGTTGTACAAATGCATAAATTAAATTAAAATTCTAAGATTACCAAATATGGCTTTTATTATTCAATCACCTTGTAGATGGTAATGATAATGTTGATATATCTACAAAACACTTTATATGACAAGTAATCTAAAGTAATATGAAGCAAAACATGATATCATCCACTTGAGAACAAAATTTTTAGTAGCTAATAACAAACTCATCTTTAAGTGCCTTCATGGTGTCCAATGACATGAAATTATGTAATTCTAATAAAGTGTCTATACAAGATTTTTGAAGATTAACTTCTTCACAACATTAAATAATTGTTTGTTGTTTGCAATCCAAGACACCAAAGATTTTAATAGTTTAGAGCATTGGTCATCTTCCATAATAATATACAAATCTAAAGCTCTTATATTAGATAATATTATTTGAATCTAATTACAAGCACTACAAAGAATCTTTTTATTCTTATAGGTGATTTTGAAATGATGGGCAAAAATATTATTTAAGGTAGATTGGGGGCACAAATGCATATTTTGAGTGTTTATCAACTAACATTCTATGCATATTAAACAACCATTGAAAACCTTAAAATATATTCATATCTAAAATAAATATTTATTTTTTTAAATTGGCTTTTGCTTGAAAATTTTTATACTTTATAGGATTGCTGTGATACCAATTTGATTGTCTTTGGAGATAATTTGGACATCTTTAAATTGAGTTGTTTCAACAACTTCATCTTATTGGTAATCAATGCTAATCAAAGTAGTAATATAATTGTTTATAATTTATCATTTATTGGCCTTATACTCATTGTCCATATTATATTTACTTCAAATAACTAAATAGACAAAAAGATGCAACAGTTAAATGCATACATCAACAAAAAAAATATATACACAATAATAATTGAAAAAATCTTGATATTGATCATATAAAGTAATTAAGGTTTTAATACAATTTTAGCACGTGACTAGGAAATTTAAAAAATTAACTATTTATTTATATTAGCTTAAGAATTGATTCATTTTTAGCCAATTAAGTATCCAAATTATTAATATTATAAATAGATATTACAAAATTATCATTCAATAGTGGATGATATTTATTTGTTTTAACTTTTTAAAATTTTATATTTTAATTGTAATTATTATATATTATATATATATTTTTAATATAATTATATAATAATTAAAAAATATATCATTTACTTATATTTAATTCAAAAATTAGATATATATATTAATACTATTTATATTTAATTTTATATAGTAATATTTTTTAGAATGAAATTTACAACAATATATAATATTGGAACAACAACTACACATGTCTATTGTTTAATGTTTTGTTTGTTTTGTTTTTTTTATGTCCAAAGCAATTTGACCAAGGTATTTGTGTTATTCTACTTTTATTGCATTACTTATATCTAATCAAATGCATTCTTCACTCACATAATTTTTTTAAAAAGTTAACAAAAATTGCAATATCAATTATAAAAGATGTACTTCAAGACTTAATTGTTATCACAATTTCTTTGTAATTTTGCTACACTCACATCCTTTTAATTTTGTAATTTCAAAAAAAGTGTCGTAAGAAGACTTTCACTTCTAATATCTTTGCTCAAAAGTTCAAATCTAGAATATGACATAAGATAGACATGTACATTTCTTAAGAAATGTTATCATTTCCAACTACACAAACCTACTTAAGAAATTGCCATAGCTAATACATTCTTTATTGCCATTTTCGATTGTGTTAAGAGAATCCATCTAGTTCAAATAAAGAAAAAAATGCAATGTCTACTATTGCAACAATAATTATAATAAGCAATTGGAAGCATATTATTAGCTAGTTGTGTACAAGAACGTCATGCAAGGTGTAATAATATTAATTGGAGATGTTGCATTAATAATTCTCTAAAGTAATTGCAACAAAATTAAAATCAAAAACTTTAAATATCTTTTACACAATGGAAAATAGATAATACAATTAAAACTAGTTGAGTGTGGGTTTTAAAATCAAACTTAATTATTGGATCACTATCTATTTTTAATTTTTTTTTGAGATATTTATTTAAAGGAAGTAGAATTGACTAATAATTATGGTGATTTTTTTAATTGATCTAATAGATTGATAAATACTTAAAGAAATGTATGGCACTTTTAGATGGAAGCACACATGTAAAAAATACTCTTTTTTAATATATATATTGATTAGAATCCTTAACTTTGATTGAAAGTAATATATTAATCCATTGGAATCATAATTGAAAGTAATATATTAATCCATTGGAATCATAAATGACTTACGAACTTAAAGAATTACTTATCCCGTGGGGTTTGTTTATTTTAAATAACATTATAGCAACAAAACTAAAATTAAAAAACACCATGTTTCTATGGGATATACAATACAATTAAAATCCATGGGATGTGGATCTTCATATCTAACTTTGATGTAATGTTTGTATACATATATATATATATATATATATATATGTGCAAATGATATTTGATGAATATAAATTAATTTATTTTGAATTACCATTATTTTGTCATAAAGCCAAGGTTTCAAGTTAACATGAATTTTTTTCCAAAAAAAATTACAAAGAAAGGAATTATATATATACATATATATATATATATATAGACATTGATTTTTTTTTTAGAAATGTAACTTTTGATGTGGAAGTTGAAAGTTATTGTTGTATTTTATTTTATTTTTTGACCTCGTCTTCAATTTTCTCACACCAAGTATAAAAATGAAACGTGACTTTAGTACTGTGATGCCAACTTGTCATTTTTATTCACCAAGTCATTTATTCCATTGTTTTGGGGCTCTAGTACAAGGGACCACACAATCTAGTACCCAAGCCAATGCTCAGTACCACTGTGGCAGAACTGGATCTAGTCTTAAAGAATGGGGCTTAAGGATAATTCACTACAGGCCTAAACCCCCGACGGACGGATGGACGGAAAGGTGGACGAACGAACGAGAAATACCCAACGATAAAAGGGAACGTCGAACGAAGGAAAACAGTCGGACGAATATCAGAGGATGGACGAGGACATTCATTCAATGAATCGGGGTTGAGGTAGCAGGAATGAATGTGCGAGTGTAGCCTTGCACGCTTACCCAATTTAAAACTAGAAAATTACGTTTTTATCGTGTCATTGTGTTTTCGGGGGATGCTTCATTCATTGCAGAAGAGATAATGACGAATGCGTCGAATTGAGATCGGTGTGTTTGTATTGCCGCCACTGCCTGGTGCTGGTAAGATGCGGAGTACTTGCATTTTGAGATCGGTTTGCTGCTTCCCAAGTTTTGGTGGCGTTTTGCGTTCCTCGTCAGGGTTTTGACGTCTTCCTATGTGGTGCTTACCGATGGACGTGTGTGTGTGTGTGTGCGTGTGTTTTTTTTCTTTAGGTCGGCTTGTGTGTATGGTCTGGGGACGTTTGGGATGATTCTGAGGTTGTGGTGAGGATGTAGAGTGCGAAATGGGGTCTAGTCTTTTATTATTATTGTTATCAGTGTTTTTTAATACTTACGTGTGTGATTCTGATTCTGAGTGCAGGAGTGTGGTGGCACTTTGAATTGCATCGAGAGGCGAGCTGAGTGGAGGAGAGAAGAATTCGCGTGTGATTGGCATTTGTCACTGCCGTACATTGGAGGTGAGTTCATCCAGTGCGTTCCTGTGGGTGCATGATGTCGGGTTTCAGCTGGGCTGCATTGGTTTGTGGAGTTGGTTTGGTGGGGCCTTAGCTAGCAGGATTCGCAGAGTGCTGTATTACGTTGTTGTCGAGTTTTTTTTGTTGCAATGTCTAGTTTTTTTCCATGCATTGGTGCATCCTTTGGCCGACTGATTAGGTTCATAAACTTTCTGTTTTCTTTTTGGAGAAGTGCATTCTATTCTCTGCTCAGTCAGCTTGCACGTTCAATGTGTTGTTTTGTTTGAGTTTGAAGCAGAGTTTGTCTTTTACTTTTTTTGTTTTTATTTATTAATTTATTTATTCTTTTGTGTATTGTACGCTGCTCATCATTGTCTCAAATGTTCCTCGTATGCCAATTCTTAGTTGATTCCTTTTCTTGTTTCAGAATTTACCTTCGTGGACTTTTACCGTGTACCAACATCCTTCATTAACCAATATTTCATCGTGATAAGCGAATCTTATCCTGTACAGCTCATATATTCCTGCTGTAGAGAATGTGAATGAAGTGCATCATGGCCTGTACGGGTTCATGGTTTATCCAATTTTTCTCCCCGAAAATATATTGCGACCGGCGTGGATATGGTTTTCGGGGCTGACTTGACACCGTATCGTATTCACTCTGGTGATCTGGCTCAACCAGGGACTCACCTAACACCTGTGTTTTGGAAGCGAAAAGAACTTTCAAAGCTTTGCCGGTGTTCTTCCATCTCGACCTACTTGATACGTAATTCTTGACTTGGTATTAGTGGGGTTCATCCGATGTAACTATTCTCTAACCTTGCGATCTCACTGGTGATAATGCACTGAAGGAGCTAGTGAGAATGCCGTGGTTTCATGAATGTCTTCTACTCATACGTACACTTCAATTTGGCTTGAATATACATAAATGCATATTTACATACATTAAATAAAAATCGAATGTTCTGGGTATATCATATGGCACAAATTTGGTCTTTGAACTCTACAGGTACACTTATGCAATTCCTTCATTTTCAATTACAGATAATCTCTCTCTCTCTCTCTCTCTCTCTCTCTCTCTCTCATACACACACGCCTGAATAAAATTTATTTGTGTTTCAGGTGATGGAGACTGTGCCGGCTATAGATTTCTTTGAAGATTTTTTCCTGACATCTGGTGACAAGTATCCTTCGCTTATGCAGCTGCCATTTGCCATTCGCGAAATTCAATGGGAGCGGTCGCAAGCAGAGAAAGTGTATGTGCAGGGCAAGTTCAATGGGCTTCAAGAAGTATCTGTTGAAATCGACCTGTGGAAATTAGAGCTTCCGATCGTTGGCAAGCCAAAATTTTTGATTCATGAAGCAGCTGGTGCATGGTGAGCCCCAGAAGTCTGGACGACCAAAATAAAGAAAATAATTACTCATTGCATGTTACCGCGTAGTGCAGATTTCGCATGTTTTGTCAAGTTTCATGCTTTCAACAGCGATGTACTTGATGGTTTCGATTTCTGTTGAATAAGTCTCCTAGTGATGACACAAACTGCTTCAATGGGAGGCAGCTAGCTGTTCTCAATTGATGGGTTCACTGATGCGTTTGTGTCCGCTTTTAGGATTGAGCTTCGTAAACCGCGTGACTTTTACTTGGAGACCATGAAAGTGGTTATTGTTGCAGCTCATTTCTTGATATTTGCCAAGCAGAGCCCAGAATCTACCAAAGGTGCTGTGTGGCGATACATCCGCAAAGAGTGTAGGTGAGCCATGCTAATGTTTCGAGGATCTATTCCATTCTTTCTGGCTATTCAACTTTTTTTTAAGGCTCAACGCTGCAATGCTCGGCCTATCCTTCTGCTAGAGAATCTTTGTCTGGGCTTCTGTCTATCTTAATCAGGTTAATACTGTTATTTGAATTGATAACTGATGATATGACCTTTGGCATTGAGATAGTAAACATAGGACTTAAGCCACTCTTTACATTATTATTACCTGGTTTTTCAACAATTTGACAGCTGGGTCTAGTTGGCAAGTTAAAACAACCATTTCGAAGTCATACGTGGTAGTTACAGGCTTCAAACAACGAGCTGGATGTTTTTTGTGTATATACTAGTCATTTGTCTGGTACATGATGACTTATTTATGTGTATTGTTATTCCTTATCGTAGAAGCTGATTTGCATGTTAACTTGTAATTGCAGTGAGTTCAAAGTGAAGCCAAACCAGAAAGATTTATCTCCTGCTTTTCTTCTGCTCCAAGCAATAGTGACTAGCGATCCGAAATTACAGGCATCTTCGGTGAGTGCAACTTCAAACTGTATTATTTAGTTAGTTTCGAAACGACAATGCCTTCAATTTTTGAACGCCAGTTTTTTTTTTTTTTTTTTGTTTTTGTTTTTTTTGTTTTAGATATTGATAAACTGCCCTTAAATTAAGTTCACTTAGGCGCAAATAGCTTGTAAATGAAGTGGATGACATTCTTTCTTATACAAGTTGAGTTTTTTTAATTTATTTAACCTGTTTTCCTTTGTTGGTTTGTCTCCAGGTTATATCACAGTTCTTTCCAAAACTATTTAAGAAGTGGGGACCTCGATCCGCCAAGGTTCGTGAAAGGAGCATGTGGATTATTTTTCTGTTTTTCTCTGTGGTTAGTAGCATAACACGTTCTCTTTCCTGATATGTGTTCAATTTTTGATAAGATTAAGTACTGAGCAATAGTCGGTTTGTTGTTGAGGTCAGGGTTCGGATGCGGATGCGAAGAGATTGCGAGTAAAAAGGGAAAGTTCACCTGTTTCGGAGGCGCTTAAATGTGAAGGGTTAAGCAATGGAAAGAACACTTCCAGTAATGAAGTTGAATCTCCTTCACTAGCTTACGATAGTCTGAATGGAGAACCGAGTTCGCAATCCATGCGCAGGATGCGTAGTCTTGCTGAATTTGCTGTAGAGGCTGATCTTCCCCTTTCAAAAAGGCTGACACCAGTGCCAAAGAAGAGAAAACCGGGACGACCAGCACGTGGAAACTCTTTCAGAAAGGGAAAGCGAAGTGCCAAACTTGGCGGAGATGAAGATTGGGCCGATGAGCCTGATGTGTGTGTTTTCTGTGATGATGGTGTGGAAGGTAGTCAGCGACTTCTTTGGTACAGTATCTTTACCTTAATGAACAACTGATGTTCATGCAAATTGACCTAATCATTATACATAGTTTAAAGGAAACATTTTTATGTCACCACTATCTTCTGAATGTTGACTACATATTCGTAGTTGCTTCAAACTCTCGCTTTTTGTATGCTGATGAACGTGCTCTGCATGCACTTGTACTCTGTGATCATGCAGCTGTGATGGTCCATGCATGAGGTCATTTCATCCTACTATAGACTCTGGTTTGCAGAACAAATGCAAAACTCTTCGCCTTACCAGAGCAGCCATTAGTGTAAGATAACTCACTTCCCAATATGCTTATAGATAGCTAGTGTTTTAGGCCTGATGCTCTTGGCAAGGGACATAGATCCAATTAAACTCCTCCTGGATGGACGTTGCTATTTACTATGAGTACTCTCTACGTAAACATGTGTTGAGCTTACATGGTTTCTTACAGGTTGAGACTTGGATCTGCCCAAACTGTGAAGTTGGGCAGCATCAATGTTTTGCGTGCGGAAAGCTTGGAAAATCCACAGAGTCAGCAGATGAGCAGGAGGTAATTTTAAATGATTGGGTTGTTCGTGATGTATCGCATGGATCGGACCTTTTTTGCCTAGTTTTTATGGTCTCTTTAAATAATTCCTTGGATCCAAAGCTAACTCTGTACTTACAACCCCCTCCCGCATGCAGGTTTTTGTATGTGATCATAACCGATGTAGGAGATTCTACCATCCTGCTTGTGTGGCAAAACTCCTTGTTTCTGAAGCAGCACAGAACAATTTGGCTTGTCGCATCCAATTGAAGTTAGAGACCTTTACTTGTCCCCTGCACAAGTGTGCAAATTGCAACTTGGATGAAAATAAAATAGACCCTACTCTGCACCTCGTCAAGTGCAGGCGGTGTCCTGTAGCATGGCATGAGAAATGCTTGCCACAGTATGGATCTTTTAACCATCTAATATCAGTTCGTAGCATGTATTCTGGCAGTTGAAATGGAATCTCCATATGAGCAAATGCAAGTGAATGCAAAGATTGTCTTCGTACCTGCTTACAAGATTTATACTAACTTCGTGTATGCATTAACATTGTTTTTCTGTTGATTGCAGAGTATGCCGGAGTCAAATTTGGCCACTTGCAGACGGCAAGTGTGTTATGTATTGTGGGTTGGTGTTCTGTAACTCTGATTTCAGCCTAAATTCATCTTTTATTATTTTCAATGCAGTTTCCTGTATTTCACACTGCTATGATAGTGCATGATTTAACGCAAACTAGTTTCAGTAGTTCGGATACTGCCCTGGTCGTTAAAACTCATTTGTGTCGAATATTTCTTTTTCCTTCTGTCTGTCATCAATCCGTGTTACTTCTGCCTTCACAAATCTTTTCTTATTGAAAATATCAGTTTTTTCTCTTCGGCATATGAATGAGTAAGCTATCGGATCGTATTGTTTCTTCGTGAATGAGCAGAAAACATCGACTTGATCCAGAGTTGCTGACTCCAGAGCGTAACCACATCACGTTCCCAGCCGGCTCCAAATATTCAGAGTCTTTATTGTCATATGAAGTACCAGCTTCAGGTTAGCAACATATCATTGCTGGAGAATATGCACCAATCATATAATTTAGGTAATGATGTACACGGGCTGCTGATAATTTGGGATGGATGTTCTATGTGATCTGAGAATGAGGGCTAATTACTTTCACTTCTTGCAGATATCAACCCCGAAACTAAGCCTTTCGGAGCAAATCTAAAGTGAGAATTATAATTCTTCGAATTGGATTTTAGATGCTACTGTCGATCATTATGTAAAGAACTCTGTCAACCACTAGTTTAGTTTTTGGTTGATTTTTGAATGCAGTTATACGTATCTAATTAGTCTTGCTCAAAATTTGAATTACTTGTTTAACAATTACTGTTTTAGTGTCATGTAGCGTGAGAGGGACAATTTCAAAATCTTGACTCATAAAACAATCGAGCAGAAAGTGAAACTTTCTCCGCTAAATTTGATGCTGGTGAGTGGCTCTGGCTCTGAGCTCTTGAATCTCGATTGTTGTGTTTTTTCCATATTGTTTGAGGAGAAACATCTGAACTAGTATGTGCCTCTTCTTTACTAAATTTGCACTGTATTCAACCTGCCTTTGCAGTGACTGGATTAAAACTGTCCAATAGGAACAATGTGAAAAGACCAAGACTATATGGGCTAGGGAAGCACGCAATGATGCTGACTTGTACGTAGTGTGTAAGGAACACTCCTCGGCATTTAACCAGATCCAGTATAAAGGAGAGAATTTTCCAATTGAGTAATGGTTTCAAGTTCAGTTTTGTTATTCCCAGTTAGAAAATGTAAAGAAAATGCTGTCTTCTATTAGTCAGCTGCAAACGTTTGCCCGGTGCGTTTGGGCAACTTTGGATGTTGGACGAAATTTCCAATGTACAAATAACCCTACAGAATGAAATTCTCCCTGAAGTGCTAGTTAATCTGACTTGTTATTTATTTCGTGACTTGTCACGTCTTTCGTTAGTTATTTTGTCCTTTCGCAAATCTTAGAGATGCTGCATCGAAAGGAAGTAACTCGTTAGGGTTATTTTTTGTGATTCAGATATTAAATAGTTATTAAATAAGATCTGTATTTTTATTATCTTGGTAAGATAGAATTGTGAAGGAGAAGGGACACCTTTTGAAGATGATACCCCAACTCATGGATGGTGAAAATATTTGAAGTTTATGCCAATATCTTAAAAGCATAAAAAAAACCACGAATTGGTACAGCAAATAGTCAATGTGATGACTTTGAGAGGAATAATTGAAGACATATGAAAGGGAATATAGTTTTTGAAATATTACCAAATCAGTGAAAATGGAGAAGTATTATGGATGTGTGCATACAAGCATAAGGGAATGTTAAATAGACCCAAGTTTTTACTAAATTGACCCACCTATTTTAACCATCATGAAAAGCATAATGATTTTTGGATTCATTTCTCCATCATTAAATCTGCAATCAATAAAAACCAACCACTTTCATCATGATTACCATATTTTTCATCCAAGATAAGTCTATTTAGTAAAAGCATGGGTCTATTTAACATTCCCTTAAATACATATATATATGTACTCTTATATAAAATTGAATAAATATCAATTAAAATGTTCTTTTTGTATATATTGGCAAGTTGTAAAATTTTAATCAATTTATTGTATCTTGATATGGTGAAAAGTTTTATAATATTGTTTTCTAATTGCTTGATGGATGTTAGCACAAATACAATGACTCTTTGATGATCCAAGAAAACAATCTATATTTTGTTTTGTTTTTTAATATTTGATAAGAGTATCAGATTAGAGAATAAAAATATAATATCAAATGTCTAATTACTCAAACAATAAAATATGTTATCAAATATAAAATATCAATTGAATATATTATTGAGTTGATAATTCTAGTGAATTGTAAGAAGTACATGGTCAATAACAATCATATGTATTTGTAGAAAAGGAATTTGTCTATGCTACAAGTATATGTACAATTTTTTAAACTAAAATTATCATTAATATTATTACTTAAATAGTTGATTGTAGAAGTATTATTTTTTAATATTCAAATTTAGTATTCTAAATAGTAGTGCTTTAAATACTATATTATAGAAATATAATACACAAACAAGTCTTATTACTAAATTTATAAATTAAAAGAGATATTTTTATTAAATATAGTAGAATCATTAATAATTTATTTGCTATATTAAAATAATAAAATAAAGAGCTTAGTTATATAATCTTGCAATATTCTTATGCAAATTTAAGTAGTTTGTAGAAAATACAACAAGTTTAAAAATAAAATATCTATAATTAGTATACTTAGATTTTAAAAATATAAAAATAACTATATATTTTAATCATCTATATATATATATATATAACATCATACCTTGTGTAATTTATAATCTTGGTAGATGGAAATTTTATAAATTATGCACAATTTCACAATTTCTACAAGATCATGAAATTTTACAATTCCAAAGTTTTAGTTTTCATATTGTTATTATGTTGCATTTGTTGTCAAGTCATGTGAAGTGACCTCCATTTTTTAAATATTTTTGCACTTTGCAAACTCCTCTAAGAGTTCTAATTTGTGGTACTTATTCTTATCTTTAAACAATTAGTAGCTTATAACAACTTCAAGTTTAGAATTGCCACATTTTACAAATTGTTGTCCTTGTCCTTGGAAGAGTCAGTTGGTGCCACAAAATATGTTGAACTTTAGTAAAACTGTGTTGTAAGTGTACAATTCCAAATTTAAAGAGTCTAACTTATTTTATGTCTTTATATATTGTTCATGGTGAGAGTGAGTGATTTGAGTTTTTTTTGTTATTAACTATACTTTCTATGGCACCACAATATATAGAGCGTAATTATTCTTTGCAAAATCTGGTTTGTTTAACTTTAATCTTTTATAAATGTACTTCACCTTTTTGTTGGATGCATAGAACTTGGTATTAACTTGTAATAAATAGAATTGCTAAAGAGAGGAACAAAAACAACAAAAAAGCATGTTAAAAATTCATATGGTGGCCAAATTATTTTGTAACTTCATACACCTTTGAGCACCGCAAACTGTATAAACTTGATTATAGCTAATACTTCATATGATTTATTCCATGAATTAAATAAAAATCTTCTTTATTAAAGAAAAAAATGTTCTAAGTCAAAAGGAAGTGCTTTCTTCACAATGCCAAAAAAATGGTGTTGATAAAGCTTTACATTCAATAGTAATCAATTAAGCTTCCAAATCTAATACATGACAAAATGGCTTGTTAAGCCAATCATAGATTTTTTGCAAAAAGACAAAGAGGACATTATATCAAGATCACAAGCAATTAAATTTCTATGGCCTTTTAAGTTATAAAATTTTATTTTTGTCATCTACACATGTGTTTTTTAGTAGGTTTCAAATATTTCACTTAAATTTGAAATGCAAAGGAACACATATTATGCTCCATAAAAAGCTCTAGAGTACTCAAACTCCTACCTAAAGGGTTATCAAAACCTCATCTACAATAATTATCAAACCCAATCAACACCATAATTGTCATTTGGCATGTAGATTTAATTCAAAAATTTACAAAGGTTGCAAATTTTTGGTACAACAAACAAAAAAGAAAATGTATGTAAAATACATTTATGTAAAGAATAATTTAGTAATTTGGTCAGTAAGATGAGTCTATAATGTTACTAACAATGGTAGAATAGAAAGCCCTTCAACAGATTGATGCAATCTTACAAATCTTAGATTGCAAAATTAGGATTTTATTTCTCACTTATAAAATTCACATTTATATTGTATTAATTATACAAAAAGCTAGATTATAAACTTACAACCAAAGGAGAATATTTGTTTCAATAAATATTTTTACACTAGGCAAGAAATATTAATTAAGTGGTATAAATTTTAAGAAGTGCCATTAATCAATTAATTATATATATATATATATATATATATATATATATATTAAAAAATAAAAATAAATAGTACAAATATTTTGTATATGTCTTAATTTGGTACTTTTTAGATATATTAAATAAAGTAATTATTATCTACATATAAAAATAATAATTATTTATTGATTAATATTAATTTATTAATTTATTAATATTTATATTATTTAATTATATATACATTTTTTATTCTTAAATATAATATAAATTATAAAAATATTAATTTTTTGAACATTTGATTCAATTATTAAATTGATAATGGTTGTAAATTTTTATAATTTCTCAATTACTTTTATTCCTTTACAACGTCAAAATATTCCTTTAAAATCCCACTTCTAACCAAAAACATTTAACAAGGCAGCTCTTAATCTAATTTTTCAAGTAATTACATTTTTTTTCACTAATATGGCTATAAAGCTTCTATATGCACACTAAAATTCAGCACAATACAACTTAAAATTTTTGTAAAAAAACTAAAATACCACATTGATATTCCTTGGCTATCAACTTGATAATTAATGAAGAAATTTTAGTAATAATTTTTTTTTGGTTCTTAATCTTGATTGAATTTTGTTTTGTAGTTTAGTCATTATGAATTCTACTTAGATGCTAACATTAATTTTATTTGAATGAGAAAATCTTCAATTATCATAAAAATTCTAATTAATTCAAAAGTAACTTAAACTGAGTATTTTCTTGCACTTTTAATTAAATATCTCATATTTACATTGTCATAGTGGTATAAATTTCTACACAAGTAGATTGCATACAATGGATTATATATTTAAGAGATTTTTATTATAAATATTGCTTGAAATGCATAAAGCAACGAAGAATGCAAGTCATAAGTTTTATTGTACAAATCTTATTTGCCAATACAAATTCTTACTCTAAACAGTTCTTTTAAAGTCATTTTAAAAGCAAATAGAATAACTTTTTTTGTTTCTAATAAATGCTCAAAGTTATCTTATCAATTTTACATACCAATCTCCAAATGTCCTTGTCTATTATCTTAAGCAACCATTTTAGTGGCTAGGATATGATTTTAATCATGATTTATAAATGACTATCTTTTAAATCTATCAAAAGGTAAATTTAAAATGATCCTACACTTAACTTTATTTGAATGTCAATTATATCAATTATTTATTGAATCCACTTTATTTTAATATTTTATTATTTTTTAAAGTTTATTACTATATATGGTCAAAATTAATATTTAGAAAGTTTTTTTAAAGTATTTTTATTTAAGTTTACGAAAGTTATTGAATTCTATTAGGTAAAAGTTCTTTTCTTGTGAATACATCATTTCATGTTCATATTGTCGAAGTTGATATTTTTTCTTTAATTTGCATAGTAAATTATTGACTTATCATAAATTCAATACACATATATTTAAGCATTGAACTATGAGTTGTTCAATCAATCCACAATACAAATAGAAAAAATTAAAAATTAATTATATGATTATAAAATAAATAATTTGATAATATATTAATATTTTTTAAAAAATTAAAAATTAAAAAATCGATATATTACTCCTAATTTTGACTAAAATATTTACTTCAATGAAGACTTGTGTTAGTCCCATTAATGGATCTTAATTAGAAAATTGATTAAAAACATAGTTTTAAGTCATTCTATTATAAAAAAAATAAAGTTAGAGAGTCTTTTTGACTATTTAGGTATTCATTAGAATTTAGAAGTATTTATGAGATACAAAAGTCTTATTAGAAGATAAGTTACAAAAATGAACCTAACTTGGTGCAACCTTATAACTTATTGTAAGATCTTTGTAGAGCTAGAGCCAACATTTCTTTTAGTCAATTAGTTGAAGTAGTACCAACTATCAAAAAAGATCTCAAAAAAGAAATAATATTACAAAGAAAAATCAAGAATGTAAAAATATAGCTAGAATTAAAGTTGATGATTTAAAAAGAAGTATCATCTTAAAATAATAATAATAATAATAAATATGAATTTCTTGAAATAGATGTAAAAATAGTGGATAAAATCATTTTTATACTTTTAATAGATAATGGAAGTAGCATCTATATTATGCTTGAATCCACCATAAATAAATTGAGATTAAAAAAAAATTATAAGATAATTATGAAGGTTAGGTTAGCTAATCAAAGACCTTCTTAATTTTTAGGTCAAATTTGTGACTTTTGTATGCAAGTAGGAAATATAAATTATGTAGTATCTTTTTATGTGATATATTTATATGAAGAAGCAAATGATTATTTTATCACATGATATAGCATCAGGTATCAAATCCTGTCAAATATATATAATTTATGTTAGTTGGTAGTTTTCTATCTATGGATAGTTTTATTTATTTATTTATTTATTTTGATCTACTCCATTCTAATTTGCTGGACCACAAATTGAAGAGAAGGAGACATACTTGTTAAGTAAAGTATTAAAAATCTGCACCAAACTAAATCAAGCTATCTTTGATACTACAAAAGAGGAATATAAGAGTCCAAATATGAAAATATGAAAAATTCTAAAGCTTTACTAAAATAGCTAATACACCTTAGCTAAACAAAGTCTTATAATAAGTTTTTTCACTCTCAAAATTACTTATAAGACTTAACTTGACAAGAACATTAAGTCAAGTGTTTTTTTCTACTTAAGTATTCAAACCTTAGTTGATATAGATAAAATTAAATAATGAAAAAACTATCAATGGATGAAAAACCACTAATCAAACTAGATTACATACATTTGACAAGGTTTGGCATCCAATGCCATATTACATGACATATCTTACATTCCTTATAATGACCTCCATTAGTTTGTGTAGGAAAGTTTTTTCCATCTAATATTTTGAGTTGGGCTAAATTATTATCAAAGATTTCTATGATAATATATAGTCATTCTAAAATTCATCAAACTTGGCTATAAATTTTAGCTTTTTAGCATCTTGAAGCATAACCAATGTTGTAAATACACATAATTTCTTTTAAGTAAGGTGTGCATTTGTATTTGGTTTGAATTACATATTTTGTGATCGATTTGTAGTACCTAATGTTTTGTGTGTAAAAATCTTTGTTTACACAACAAATATAAATATTACTTCCAACATCAATGTAACTTATTATCTTTATAGTGGTTTTAAGTCAAATCTATAGATTACTTATATCTTTAGTATATTGTGATGCTAGATCCAAAGCAAAGATAGCAA
Source organism: Physcomitrium patens (assembly GCF_059467195.1). Lineage (NCBI taxonomy): Eukaryota > Viridiplantae > Streptophyta > Bryopsida > Funariales > Funariaceae > Physcomitrium > Physcomitrium patens. Next base: position 11,399,992 of record NC_143417.1, read on the forward strand.
ATATTCTTAAGTATTTTTTTTTAACTCTTGATTGTCTTTTGTATGGTCTATAGAATTAGATTTTGTTGTTATGGATTTATAATCATATAATTTCTAATTTTAATCTCAATAGAAATATAAATGCTATCCAATATTTAGCTAATGATTAAAAAAGAAGTTGTTGCATATAGAGACATGTTGAGTCTAATACTTATATTTTTTCTTATTTTTTATTTCCATGTCAAAGTCTTAATATGTTTCTTCAAACAAAATATTAGAAAAAAATCTTAATTTTTATTTAAATCATTATTAAGATTGAAAAATTACTACTAAATATTTGTTAAAAACTTTAGCATCATTACTAAGCTTTTAATTATTTTTATAGATAAAAATAAACCATAGATTTGGAGTTGTAAGTAACAACATATATTTGACATATTTGAAGCAAAAGTTGGATTCAGCTCTAGTATTTTGATGTTCAAATGCCAATAGACCTTTCTAATTATACACAAATTAAAATTCAATAGGATTGAAAAAAATCTTAATACAAAAAGATGATATAAGATAGAAATATGTTATTGCATTTACTTCTAGAAGTAATAAAAACATAAAGTCAAATTATTTATCTTATGAAGGATAAGCTTTGGCAATAGTTTTGGCCATTGCACACTTTTGATCTTATTTATATAGCCAATGCTTTATATTGGTACTAACAATCAATCTTTGAAGTGGCTTATGAAGTCAAACAAGTTTATTAGCAAGCTTATAAGATGGACTTTGTTGCTTCAAGAATATGACTTTAAGGTTTTGCATCAGGCTAGCATTACCAATTTGGATGCCAATGGATTTTCTTGTAATCCATGTCCTTCAAAAAAAGATTTAATCAGAGCTTAATAATATACAAATTGTAATTCAGAGACACTCCTTAGATAGCATACAGTTACATACTTGACTTTAATGTCAAGTTCTACAACCGTGGTTCTTGACCAAAATTCAAATAAAAAGTTGAACAAGAATCTTGTAATTAGTAATGTCTAAAAAGATCTTAGAAGCTTGCATAAGTTTCAATAAGAAATATTTCCTTTAGCTACATCTAATAAGGATAGAAATAGAATTAATCACCAAATAACAAGATTTTGTTGGAAGAACAATTTATTATGTCGTGTATGGCTTGATAGAACTAAGGACATAGTTTTAAGGTTAGATCAAAGAACCTCTTTAATACAACAAGTACATAAAGAATTGGGACATTTTGGAGTGTGTAAGATATATTTTATATTGTATAATTAATATGGATAGAATAATATATATCAATAAGTGATTATATATGTTTCTTGATATGAAGTGTGTGATTGAGTTAGATTAAGATTAAACACCTTATTATCTCAATTGAATCTGTTATCTATCATGGAGTTTTATTATCATGGATCTTTGGACTTTGTTGGACCACTTATTGTTACCTCATATAGAGCTAAATATGTATTCGTGATAGTAGAACATTTTGGAAAGTAGATTGAACTTATGGCTTTATTATAAAATTCTTCAAAATTAATAACCATGGCTTCTCTTGATCAAGTGCTGGCATATTTTGGAGCACTTGATGAAGTCCTAATAGATCAAAGAAGAGGGTTTTTTTAGAAGTTTTAAAGTTTTATGTACTAGACCTTTGATAGATTTTTATACCATGTCTAGAAATCATCTAAAGACAGATGGCCTACTTGAGCAGAGTATTGAGACTATCAAAGATGGTTTACGGAAGTATAAATTATTTCATGGCAAGAGTTGTCATTGAAACTTGATGTTGCTATGGATTGCAATAGATTATCTTTTTAGTAAATAAGAATTTTTGGCATTTTATAGTCCTTACTAGTTGTAGTATAGAGGAGAGCCAATTCTACCCTACTCAATATGTAAGAAGCTAGCTCCAATTGTAGATTCAAATAATCCTAATGTATGGATTCAATGTCTACATGATTGAGTAGACTTCTTTAAACAAGTCATATTTATGGCTATAGAGAACTTATCTACAACACTTGATGTTAAAATAAGGTGCATAATTCTATATATAAAGGATGCATTGTTTAGTAGTATTTCATTGTTGGAAGGCAAAGATGGACAAGAGTGTTGGAATCATTGAAAGAATTGTGCTACTTATCATCTTTCTATTGATGATTCTATACATCCTGAATTGATAGTTAAGCCAATTATTTTATATGTGGTAAAAAGAAAGAATTGCTATCATACTTTTGTATGATCAATGCCAACATGGATGATATATGGCATGTTTGATACCACCTCTTTTGACTCTTCATTCAAAAAAGTGGATTTGTCTTCATTGTAGGAAGTCTTTTAACTATGCTTTATTTCTTAATAATAATTGAAGATTTCTTCTATGGTATTTGTTACATATTTTGGTGGTTTAGTTGCTACAATATTAGTTTAGAGAAGTAAAATTTGACAATAATATCATTGTAGCATTCATTTTCAAGAAGAGGTGTTTTTTAGTCCTAATTGACTAGATGGGCTTTTAGTCAAGTAGGAGGAGGGCACTTGAGAGTATATAAGATGTGCAGTTGTATTTGGTTTAAATTACATACTTTGTGATTAGTTTGAGGTACTTGATGTGTTGTATATAATGATCTTTGTTTACATAATAATTATCATGTGATATGACATTAGGTGCCAAATTCCATCAAATATATGTAGTTTAATTTAATTAGTGGTTTTTTCTTATCTACTGATAGTTTTTTTGTTAATTGACTTTGTTCATATCAATTAGGTTTTGAATACTTAAATAAGAAAAAATCCTCGACTTGACATGCTTGTCAAATCAAGTCTTATGAGTAATTTTGAGAATGAAAGAACTTATTGTAAAGATTTTCTTGACCATAGTATTTTAGCCATTTTATTAAACCTTAGGATTTTTCTTATTTTCATACTTGTACTCTTGGATTCTTCCTTTGTGAAGTGAAAGATAGTTTGACTTTGTTTTGTATAGATTTCTAATCTTTCCTTGAAAGTATGTTGGATGTGCATTTATATTTGATTTAAATTACATACTTTATAATTGATTTGTTGCCCTTGATATATTGAATATAACAATATTTGTATATACAACATAGAGATTATAGGAATTTTATCAAGAATTGCACCACTTTAGGTAGTTCATGCAATTATACCAAATAAATAACTAAAAATTATTCTTATATATAATTTGGATGATACTAAATAAAATTTTTGAAGATTCATCAATCAAATATAATTTTTTTATTCTACATTAATTTTTTAATTATTACTTTCAATCATCTCAAGTTAGTATTATTAAAGCTTTATAAATAAAATTTATTTATTTAAATTTTATTTATTACTAGAATAAAAAGATCTTATATTAAATAATTTTAATAAATATTTTTGATAGAATTTTGATTTATACATAAAAAATATGATATAATTTATAAAATAATCAACAAAGTTTAAATTCTATTGGATAAAAATCAATTTGTATGAATATATGCATTAAAATTTTGATAATTAGAATTGTTTAATTTAAAAAAAATGTTCTATTCATTATTTGATTTTTTTATACATTATAATATGATGTAAAGAAATTAGTGTTTAATTTGGTTGATTCTTAAATTTATATTCAAATTATTGATTATACTATTAAAAATAATTAGATTTTTAAATTTTAATAAAAAAAGTCGAATATTTTTTCTTTAATGTTTTATATTTTTCTTCTAAATATGTCTATTAATTTAGATATACAATATATAATGAAAGATATTCAAATAAAAAATATGTAATTTAAAGTTTTTACAACATAAAAAAAAATTTTAATGCTAAGTAGGAAGAGATTGTTTGTATTGTAAAAAATCAAAACATATTTTTTAATATTGGCCTAAATACAAACAAAACTACAAAGTAAGAAGTACAACTTTAAAAAAAATAACATGTAAAATAAATCTAATAATTTGAGAGATTGTAAGGCTGGATTCTTGTACTAAATCCTCTTATAAAGGTCTTATTTTATTTTTAAAAAACAAATAATTATTATTTAGCTTTAGATTTAATATATTAATTTTATATTTATTTTATTAGATTTTTTCTTTTTACTTGTTTTATGATAAAATAGTACTGAATGTCATAAAAAATTTACTAAAATAAATTTAAATATATATATATAGAAATTATATCTAAATAATATTTTATTTAATAATATATTATTACTAAAATCCTATTAATATAAAATATTATAAAATATCATAAAAAATATGGTTTCATTTTTATCTGATAAAATTTCTAATTGATGTAATTATTTTAAAATTATTCTATTAATATTAGGTTATTTTTAAAATTATTTAATCTTATCATTTTTGCACCAACAAGTTGTGAAGGTAAAATTCACCTTTCAATCTAAATTAAAAGATGAACTTTATTAAGAATTTCTTATAATTGGTGGAATAAAGTGAAGAATAAAAATATCAAGAACAAAAGAAGAATAAATACAAAATAAGTGAAATGAGTGAAATAAAGTAATTACATACTTTAAAACTTGGTCATAATTTGCTCATTGAGTTTTTATTAATGAAAAAATAAAAAAAAATAGTATATTTTTAAATTTTTTTTATCTTTTAAATGACATAAAAAATATAAATCCAAATTATTATAAATTAGTTATAAAAGTTTAAAAATAGTAAGTAGATAATTAATAAGCTAAGTAAATATATTTTATCTCAAGAATAACTTGCATATTAATCAAGGATTTGAGTCTCACTAAGGTTTACATATAATATATATAGGTCTTCTAGAGAGGTCCCAAGGCCTTTGTCTTATCCTTCTGACTATATCCTCAATGCTACAATTCATTTGGAACTTATGCACCTCCCATTCTACAAAAACTTTACTAGTTGGTAGTCCTCATATTTTCTATTAGCAAGTTTAATTCTTTTATATTTTTTACTTTACCATGGTGTTGAAAAACATCTACTTAATAAAAGAATGATATTTGGCCTTCAAATCTTGCTCAATTTTTTCATAATATCTCCCAAGGTGGTAAAACTTAATTTTATCAAAATCTTATAAATTTCTCTAAAAATTCTTAAAATATTATAAATAAATTATAAATGCATATATTTTTTATAAATCTAATATTAATCTATGACTATATTTTTTTATCTTGTTGATTTTTTATAATAATAAAATTAATTTAAACATATATATATATATATATATATATATATATATATTTTCTACATAAATAACTAAATAGACATGAAGTTCTTTTTTATGCTTCTTTTAACTACTAACTAATAGTAATAGGTTTTCTTTTCTAATTAATAGATATAGATAGAGGGCCAATATAGAAATTGATCTAAATAACTAACCATTAATATTTAATAATAGGTAAAAATACTTAACCAACTAAAATATTCTTCTCTTGGACTTACTAAAATTTTATTTTTGTAAATTTTTATTATAAGACCTTTATAACTTGTAAATACTTTTAAATTCTAATAAATATCTAAACAGTTAAAAAAAAAATCCTAATATTTTTATAATTTAATGGCTTAAAACCATATTTTTAATCAATTCACTTATTAAGATTGATTGGTGGGATTCACACGTAACAACCATCTAAGACTATTTATAAAAATAGGGAGAACCTAACTCTTATCATTGACATCATGTATATAAAAAGAAGTTATCAAATTAGATACTACTAAAAATATTAGATTGAAATCTTAATGTTCATTTAAATAGTGATATTTCTTTTTCAAATAAATTATATTATATATTTTATTATTAAATTTTGGAAATTATAAATATTACATCTCTAAATGATATTTCTATATTCCAATTAATATTTGCAATGATTGTTGGAAGGGAGGGGGTGTAAATTAATCCTTTTTATGGTCATCAAGAGAAAATGCCCCAATTTAGATCTCTGATGGTAGAATCCTTATAAAAAAATTTGGTGTACCAAAGCTATGCCTCATAACTTGTCACAATTTTAGGCATCAACATCTTGGTACATAAGCCATCTTTTTATCCATACTTGGTAGATTGAATTTCTCCAAAATCAACATCTACTTGTACTCTCATATTGCATAGCTACTCTTCATCTTTATCACCTATTATTTTATCATGCACCTTGGCTAAACTTTTATTCGTCATTGATGTTCTCATAATAGCTACAACTATAGCAACTAAGGCCCAACTCTCACTTCTATTGCAACAAAGGTTTTTTGTGGACTCTTCTTCTTGCACTAGTTCGTGCTCTTTTTAGAAAGAAGGTTTCTACCTTCTTGCTAAAGTATGTCATTCACAATGTGGCAACAAGGGACATAGAGGTGAAGTTGGTCATTTGAACAAAGATTTTTTTATTTTTTTATTTTGTATATATATATATATAGTTAGTGGCAACAAGGAGGATATTATATATATCTTTAGATAGAAGTTTTTTAAGTAATGAGTTTAAAAAAAACTATCTAATTTTATTAATGTGTTTTCTAAATAAAATTGAGAATACTTGACATATTCAAAACCTTCTTACCAGCCTCATCAATAATATTAACTTAATCCTCATTACAAAAAAAATATTCTGCAACTTATTATAAAACTTTAAAGCTAGATAATAATCTGATTTTTTTTTGAGATGCGAACATTCAAAGTGATCCAGTAACCACTCTCAATCACCCCATGGCTAGCTTTGGGATGATGATGATGTAAAGGTACATACGTCCTTTTAACAAAAAAAATCGTTTTAAAATCCATTACTAATTAAACTTTTTTTTTAAACAAAAATATATACTGAAGAGTCAACCTACCTAGTACTTCAAAGTGATAATAAAGAGAAAAGAGATAAAGAGAAAACTGCATTTAAACTTCTACAGTTTTTAGACACAAAGAATTCCAAAACCAAAATGAGCTGATTCAAAAAGAGAGACAGCGTCTGTTTTGCTCAGAATATCTGCCCGAGAGCGGGGGCAGGAGCTGCCCGGGAGGAATTAGGGTTGGGGGAGTCGGGAGGTGCAAGAAGGCCACGGAGCTGCATAGTAGCCCTCTTTTCCAAGCGCCATCGGTCGAGCCCCCTCGCCTAGACCACTCCCACGCTCCTCTGCCGCGCCAACCATGGCTGTCGCGCAACCTGAAGTCAAGCTTTTCGGGCGCTGGTCGTTCGACGACATCGAGGTTCGTTTTTTTCCCACCACTTCAGCCTGTCTTCACGTTCTCTGCCTAACTGTTTTGTGGAACGCGGGGTTTAGGGTTTTTCGGTGGCAAGGTTTTGAGGGTTTCGTGATGGAGTGGTGCGCAATTGGGACTCGGTCGCGATCTGCGATGCGGTCTGCATATGATGGGAGTGTGTTAGGGCGAGCTGACGGTTTGGAGTCGCGTTGTTTGTGTCGGGTGTGCAGATTAACGATATCTCTCTGGCGGATTACATTGCCGTGTCGGTGGACAAGCATGCCACCTTCGTGCCCCACACCGCCGGGCGGTACTCCGTGAAGCGTTTCAGGAAGGCGCAATGCCCCATCGTTGAGAGGTTGACGAACTCCCTGATGATGCACGGGCGCAACAACGGGAAGAAGTTGATGGCGGTGCGCATCGTGAAGCACGCGATGGAGATCATCCACCTGCTGACGGACCAGAACCCCATCCAGGTCATCGTGGATGCCATCATCAACAGGTAGGTTATCTCGAACACTTGTTTAGCTGCATATTGGGGGGAGAGGCGGGGGATGGGCGCATGGGCGGGAGGAGAGGTTGCAACAGGAATTTAGGGTTATGCGGGATGATGTGGGGCTCGGGAGCTGAGAGGTCGCGGTGGGAATGGGTACAGTGGTCCTCGTGAAGACGCAACGCGTATCGGATCCGCTGGAGTGATCAGGAGGCAGGCCGTGGATATTTCTCCATTGAGGAGGGTGAACCAGGCGATCTACTTGCTGACGACGGGTGCGCGAGAGTCGGCGTTCAGGAACATCAAGACGATCGCGGAGTGCTTGGCGGACGAGTTGATAAACGCGGCCAAGGGTTCGTCGAACAGGTAGGAGGTGTTGGGATTGGGGCGAGGTGTGTGAGGGGTGGGATGCATGGAGGGAATTGAGTGATATGGTGGATAGTGAATGGATTTTGTGGTGGAATGGAAAAGAAATGGGATGTTGAGGGGATTGACATAGCGTGGTTGGTTGTGACAGCTACGCCATCAAGAAGAAGGACGAGATCGAGCGTGTGGCCAAAGCCAATCGTTAAGCTAGTATCAGGATGGTGGTTGCTTATAAAAGTAGTGTTTCATTACACAACGGTGTCTATAAATTTTTGGTGGTTTGATTTGACTACTCATATTTTGATTATTCAAGTTGTGGTTCGCCACATATGTTTCCTCCAGATATTTTTGTTTTATAAGGTGTTGTGCAGATTTGGGGCATCATCTGTGGCAATTTAAGTAATATTTGCTTGGTTTGTCTTGACCTGCAATGTGTATGTACCGTTTAAATTTGGTCATTGTGGACTGGAGCTGAAATACAATCCAGTGTAGGAATTCCGAATTCACTAGTTTAATTTTTTTCTTTACGAGTGGTTTTGCGAATGTATTTTTCCTGCGATTGTCTGCCTCATTTTTAAATCATGTTCCCTCATGCCATGTTTTTCTTTTCTCGTTTTTGATGTTGATCTTTCCACTTACATTTTCTAGCTATGGCACGCATGAAAATAGCGTAAAAAGTATCTTCAATGTATGACAAATCGCTGCTTGATCATGATAGTTCCATATTATACAGAGCGCTTTACGTGCGCTGTTATCCGTGCAACCACAACAGCCCGGAAAGACAAAACCAGGGTGACACGCTCATATCCCACTTACCGACCGAATTTAAGGGGTGAAAGGTATTTTACACGTTTACACCCTTGCGTGAGTATTTCCATGTGCAATTTTCTCGTCAAGTGCAACTGACAAGTAAGCTTGGACGCTAATACTGGCGGGAAGTATTGCTAATCTACACCCACCTACCAACAGTGAATTATTGTTCTGGTTTCAAATATTCAAATAGCTTTTAGTAGTGAGCTGCACACGCTTATTTTCATAATACCATTCGGTTGCGCATTGAATGTATATACTTTCTGCGGGTTCGTCAGTATAACATGAACCAATTGCTCCTACTCATCCCGGAAACAAAATTGGGCTAACTGTAAAGGTTACAAGAGATTCTTACTTTTTAAAATCATAACAGAGTGACAAGTTAATTTTGACGTTGATTGCATGGAATAGCATGCCAGAAAGTTTTTACTCCATTCTAAAGTACGATCAAGATTGTTCAGATTGAATATTGCCAGGAATTTGCAAGTTTCAGGCCATTGCTCAAATGATCAAAAACATGGGAGACTGATCCTGTAACTCCGGTTATGTATAAGTCATACAAAGCCCAAAAATATCTGAATAATCAGAGACGACCTCCAATTTCACGGAATACTTCATCACCGCGCTCTTCTTCTCCATTTGCGTCGTCGTCATCGTCCTCCTCTTCCTCTTCCTCTTCATCTAATTCGTCCTCTTCATCTCCATCTTCCATGCGACGCGGAGCGCTCAGAACCACGTTTTGACCTTTAGAATCGTCAAGGTCTTTCTGCAACCGAGCCATATTTGCTTCCCGCCGTTTGGCCTCGACTTGAGCTTTTTCAGCTTTCCGCTTCTCGAGATCAGGCCTAAGTAGGAAAGCAAAGTTGGAGTTCAAAACAAGGGAAAAAAGGAAAAAAGGAAAATCTGCACGAAAGGTAATAAAATGAACAAACATCCTGCACTAGACAAATGGACTTTTTCTAGTGCCTCATGAGAAAGATTTCCTTGAGCTATTCACATGAAGTTTAAGTGTTCCTTCTTAAAACTTGTACTGTCAACCCTTCTTGCCATCTGAAGTTGGTGTCCTGTGTACACTCTGCTGGTGAGGAACTTCCTCGTATCCCAGTAGATAGCAGAACTTTCAGTAACGACACTGAATGCAATAGCAACCGACCCATCAAGATTAGAACAAACATTGTAACCAGCTTGGTACACGTACCTGTAAGACTCCATGTACTCATCAGCACACTTGTCCACTTGGTGGAAGAAATCCTCGATACCTTCCCCTGTCACAGCTGAAACTCCGGCATTGCTAAGATTTTTGTAAAACTCATCAAGAACCAAGCAAAGACTGCGGCTCAGACTCGAGGAATAAGACGAATCGCCCTCCACAGCAGCTTGAAAAGCCTCAAAGTCATCCATCCACTGCAGTAGACAAGCGCACAAATATTCAAGCAGCATTTTGAATGCCATTATCGAGGAACAGCTGTAAAAGTGATCCCGACCAAACTATAAACATGCACAACAAAATTTTATGAGGGCATCGAATTACGATTAGAGTACAGCAACATTGAAGTCCTCGTAATGTCCTATATATTTATCTGGTTCAGGGTTAATTTGTACCTCTACGGCAAACTGATGTTTCACAACATCAACCTTGTTGAACGCCAAAAGTAGTGGAAGCCGTGTCTTATACAGTATACCACATGCGTAAAGCATGTTACTCATAAAAGTCACCGGGTTCACGGATCGTGGTGTGTCAACGACGTAAGTTACAACTGTTGGGAAACAAGATGCGAAAGCTTCAATAACTATCGCACCAGAGGCCGACCACGTGAAAATTTCGATCTGTCCAGGGGTATCCACAAGTACATAATCTAGATCGGCCGCCCGTGCCTCTACCAATCCCACAACCTGGCACCCCAAACGCTTGTCAATATCATCCTCATTGTTTTCAGACATCATTGAGGGCAAATTCTGCCAAAGACAAAATTACAAGCACCAAACAACACAGTTTCGAGCCACAAGAAGATATCCGAAATGAGTCGAACAATTTACCTCATCGAACTTAGTGGCAAATAGATTGAGAGATGTCAGGATTCCCCCATTGGGACCCAAGTGGTATTCCTTCATCACATTCTTATAGTTTATAGTATCACGGATATCAATACAAGAAGATATCCTTAATGAGTCGAACAATTTACCTCATCGAACTTAGTGGCAAATAGATTGAGAGATGTCAGGATTCCCCCATTGGGACCCAAGTGGTATTCCTTCATCACATTCTTATAGTTTACAGTATCACGGATATCAATGTTTGCACTGAAAGGTAGAGACATCACTGCAGGGTCAAGGTTCAATACGTAGCCTCTGCTTTTGGAGGTTGATAGATGTGATACCAGCCGCTGCATCAAAGTCGTCTTTCCACTACCTACATACCCGGTTGCAAACTCAAATCAATAGTCATTTCTGAGCTCACAATAAGTAATTGTGGCAGGTCTAGGAATTGGGCGTTTCTTTGGCGAGCACGAGAGAAGACTCCAAACCAGGGCTGGGGCTTTGAAGGAACATGTTGCAAAAGTGGGCACAAGGAGTACACTACTGCCTCTTCCATGAGGCAAAATCATATATCAACACACAAGCTCATGCAGCGAGTATCTTTTGAAAACAAAGAGACTGACGCCCAACTATTCAAAACAAAGAACTTCAGTGAAGAGCGCACCTGCCATCCCGATGACAATGATCACAACCGGCTTTTTGTGCACCATATTACCGGGGGCTGAGCTAGCACTACTACTGGATGCCTCTTCAGAATCGTCAGCTGCTTTGCCTTGTAACTTCCCTTCTGCAGTATCGTCCATTCTAAATCCCTGCAAGGACACGCTCAATACGTCTCAAAGACCCAACCAGGAAGACCGCGCCGACTAACCATTCCCACTAACAGCACTACCGTTGTCCTACGACAGACATAATCACGGCAATCGATACTTCTATCAAAACACGATTCCGCAAGCACCGATCAATGTCATCGACAACAGCAAACCCTAAACCTCAACCAGCCAAAACCCCTCCATCCCAACAGTCATTCAAAGCTCCAACCTGGCCGACTAACCGTTCCCACTGGCAGCACTAGCGTTGCCCAATCACCACAAAATCCCCATAAAAGACGAACCCAACTGACGTGAATCAAAACTGCACCTGCGAAACAAAGGATGCAAAATTTGATGTTCTGAGCGATTACGTTTTCGTGAGACAATTGCCAGTCTTCGCTTCCGTGCCAGAAATAGTAAAAGCGACGCTCGAGATTATTGTCTTTAAGTACGCTATGAATTCGTGTAACTAGACAGATCGAGCTTCTCGATTCATGAAGGCGAAGTGAGAATCATGAAACCTCGTCAGTCAGGCCAACTGAACTGCCCTTCAAGCAATGAGAAGATAGTTAGGGTTCTGAAGATCACGGTTATGAGACCACCGTCTGCATCCCTGTGACCGTGAACGCGGTAGTAGGATTAAGTAACGAGCTAAGTAAGATGGACACCATGCCTCGAGTTGGGGTAAGAATGTAACATTTTATAATGTTCGGTAGTCTTAATTGGCATAAACATATCACAACTACAATTTTTATTTTAAAAAATTCAAACTTGGAGGTTCTATTGAACTTAGATGCAAAGTTTTAAATAAAGAAATAGGATTGTAGGTATACACATAAATCACATATACAATAATAAGTGGAGATTTCCATATCTTACAGATGTATTTTTTTTTCATTCATAAAAAATATTAATAATGATATGATATGATATTAGAATATCAAAAGATATATTTTGGAAGCGTGTATGTTTATATATATATATATATGTATATAATTTTAAAATATAATTAACATAATGAATATTTAATCTTACAAAATTGATGAAAAAAAAAAAAAAAAAAAAACATATACTTTACACTTGTCATAGTTTCAAAGATAAATGCATATATTTTTTTCAAGTAGATTCCACTAATTGTAGAAGATCTTTAATAAGAGATCTTGCATACTGATAAATAAACTTACCAATTAAGGTAAAATATTATTATTTTAAATTAATAAAAAAAATAAGATTACTAAGTTAATAAATTTTAATATTAACATAACAAAATAAGATGATTTGATCATTAGAGTGCCAATAAAATCTATCAAAAAAAATGCTATTTAAGAAATGTAATGATTAAATCTTCTTATAAATACAAAAATATAAAAAACATGGTTTAAAAGTAGTTTAGAAAATTTAACTTCTGTAACATAGTCTTATGACATATCTTATTAGTACGTGAAATATAAACTTACTTCAAAAGTATATAACTTGTTATATATAAGTTTGGTAATAAAATATCAAAATATATATTATTAATTTTTTTACAAATCACTGAATTAATTTACTAAAGCTGATCTGCGATATTTTAATCTGCTTGTAAAATTTTAAAATTTATTTCTTGTTTTTATATCATACCAAGTACTTTATGTTTGTTTTGATTTGTTTTGTGGCCTTTCACTTCTTTTCTTTGTATAAAGACTTTTACAACTTTGAGAAGAAAACATAATTTTGATGCAATAACACCTTATACACAAAATCTTTGTAAAATTCTACAAAGAGTATAAATATTTTAAATATTTTAAATTATTTTATTTAAATACACGTCTTTATAACAAATGTAACAAACTTGTTTGTATCAATTCAGTGCCAATAAATTTAGAATATATTTATAATTTTTTTTTAGTTACTAATTTATTTTTTAAACACCTTAATTTCTTGAAGTCTCTTTCTAGTCCTATCTATATTTTTTAAATAAACACATGTAGATATTGGACTGTATGTCATCTAAATAAACAGTTAGAATATTCTACTAAGCTTGTGTAAACAATCTCATGAATAATGTTTATTAATTTATCAAAATAGGCAAACAACACCTAATTCTAAAAATTATGCAATTTATTTTGTTTTGTAAGATTAATATGTTTTATTATCTCATATTTATATAAAATACATAAAATTTATAAATATTCTTTCTAAAAGATTTTGAACTTAAAACTTTGATTTGTGTTCTTTGCTTAAACAACAAACCACTTTTATTTCCCCCAATCCATCACAATTTTGCATTATAAAATATTTGTCATGCAAATAAACAAATCTTTATAACATTGGATTACTATAAATTTGGAGTTACAGCACAACAAAGTTTGCAGGCGTTGAGGATGTAAAATTGCATAATGTTGAAATTTGTCCAATTTATTCATCTCTATTTGCAATTAATCAACAACACTAACAAATCATCAAAAAAATACAAGAAAACAAAAGAAGAAAAAAATGGGTATAACGCATCGGTATAAACTCCACTGATGAGAACCGGACGCAACATGAGTCGAAACATGAGTCGAATTCACAACAAGTAGAGAAAAACAAAAACCAAGTCAAGTAATGTCAAAGTCCAAAAGAACAACAAGTAAAGTAAAAGTAAAAGTAAAAGGAAGTATTAGGACGGCCTTCATGGCCTGCATGCCCGTTGATTGTTCGTAGCGTCGAAGCGTCAACCCTAATTCTTGAATGGGAAGATGAATGCGGATTTATCCATGGATGAATTTATCTCCCGGAAGAGGCGGTTTACCACCGGGAGAGTCGGTAACCCAAGGGAGTCTGCCTTCAATTTGTAGCGATGACCAAGGGCTGGAGAAGAAACCGCGTTGGTAGGTGTTAAGCAGTCACTAAATGTGTGCAAAAACCCTGGAATCGTGCATCGACCATGCGTGCGCATCTTCCGTCGTTTTTGTCCGCGAAGTGGATGCGCAGGAATCTTTGCATTACATTCCCAATGCTTCCCCGCATAGTGTCTCGATGGCCGTGTGAATCATCTCTGTGGATAGGCTCCGACGACGATGGGCAAGCTCGATTTGGAGTTGAGTTGAATTGAGCTTTGTCGTCGCGTTTCGTGATTCCTGGCTTGGAAGCATCTGGTGCGGCGAATAATTATTTTTATTCTGTTTTGTTTTTGTTTTTGTTTTCTTGTTTTTTGAGGCAATCCTTGGACATGTCCTTGTTTTTGCGTGGTTAAGGGGTTGGAAGTGGTTTGTGGCAAGTAGAGAGACGAGCGATTCCGTGGAGTTAGGCGACGAGCATGTAGTTGAAGATTGTGGTACGCTGGCATTCGGTGTATGTATAGCATTCTCGGCTGGTTAAGTTGAAACGGGAGGTGTACACGTGACCATGGAGGCCCTTCGGTCGCGGTTGATGTCGTCGACGCCACAAGGGTTGTCCACGAGAGGCTGCGATGCTGCTGTTGTGCCTTTGCAGAGGAGTGTGAGATTGGTTGCCTCAAGGTCGCGTACGTCTCGCCTCTCGCCGTTTGCTTCCGTGAGCTGTGGATCTGGCGTTCCATCGTCCCGCAAAATATCGGGGTTAGCGATGGCAATGCAGGCAGGTCCTGGAGAAAATGCTACGTTTTCTACGAGTTCGACAGCAGGTTTGTGCTTCAAGTTTTGTTGCACTATTTCACTCTCAGCACGTGATTTGTCGTTGTCTGTTTGATTGCTTCTCGTGCTTGGCGTGCGGAGAGAACTGCGCGATCGGGATTGTCTATGTTTGCAAATTGAGAGAGTTCGAGACAATCATCAGGGTTTTCTTGATTATTACTGGAAACATTAGATCAAATGGTACAGCGATACTGTTCAATTATGAATTTATCTCCATCTTTCCTAAATGGTAGTAAACCAAGCGGTCTTATCAGTATCTGTAAATATATGGATCGCTTCGCTGGTTCACTCCATCGGCGTTAGTCTTCAAGAACTTGGAAATTACGTCATCCAAAAGCCATTTCCTTGGGATCCAGGTTTTACATTCCGAGAGTGGTGGCAAGAATCTGCGAGATTTTTCTTGACATGATTGAGAACATTAGATTCCAACATCTGTACAGGATGGTGGTTTTAGTTCTGTTTACCAATTTTGCGGTTCATTCTAGGGTGGATCTTGCAGACGTGGTAGCGACGTGGCGGAGCGCACAGGCGGTGTGCTTCGATGTTGATAGCACAGTTTGTGAGGACGAAGGAATTGATGAGCTAGCAGCCTTCTGCGGAGCAGGGGAAGCAGTTGCTGCATGGACGGCCAGGTCTGAGCTTCTTTCTCCCATTGTGTATGTATTCTTTCAAGTGGTACAAATGCTTCTCATCACTTTTCTTTCGTGCTATCGACCCAGGTAGACCACATGGCCCGCAATTTTTGCATGATTTGTCACAGGAACAGTACTGGTTTTGTGAAAAATGAATACTTATGAAGGTCTTTGCAACAATTCCTTCATCCAATTACAAAAGTGTAGGCACGGGCACGGTCTCAGCAGGATTTTTCTCTCGTGTGTTGATACCAATTCCGTAGCATCTTTGACCATATTTGTAGCTCTTTACTTAAAGACAATGATACTGTTCATCTTCAGGCCCATGTATTTGGATACTCTCTGTCCGAATGCTCTTGCATTATTAGAAAATTTATAATCAATCCTGAAATTATATGTTGATTCTGTTGTATGGCAGGGCTATGGGAGGTTCAGTGCCTTTTGAGGACGCACTTGCTGCTAGGCTTGCATTGTTTCGTCCCTCTGTACAAACTTTGGCAAAGTTTCTCGACACCAGACCTCCACGGTATGTTATCTCAGACCAAATCTACAATTGTATATTTAATTTAAACTATTGAATGCTAGATATTATTGATCTGTCTATACGTGCAAGATGAATCTGTCTTGAAGTATTGAGATGTGTAGTCAGGTTTGTGCTTCGAATGATCTGTCTCGATGCTAAACCAGCCGTACTTAAGATTTGAGCTCAAAAGTTGGGAGTAGGGTCGAAGTTTAGCTCTTATTTAGAGCTCACTAGTATTTTGCTTATAGTAAAATGTCTGATGATGCTGAGATGGATAACTTTGATCCTTCTGTGCAGCTTAAGCCAAGGCATACGGGAATTAGTATCTAAGTTGCACTCACGTGGAACCGATGTGTTTCTGGTGTCGGGGGGTTTTCGGCAGATGATTGCGGTAGTTCTTCTCTCCTTTGGTTTTTGTCTTCTGTTCACGGGCATGGATACCGATGAAGTTCATTGTTATTTGAGATGAAATGTTTATAAAAAATTGTATGCATTTTAAATGCTCTTTATCATACATTCACTTAATCTATAAATTTCATTTCTAATATTAATTCTTGGTTGAACATAGCCTGTAGCTGCTCAGTTGCACATTCCAAGCGACAATGTGTTCGCTAACTCGCTTCTCTTTGGCGACGATGGCGAATATACTGGTTTTGATGCTACAGAACCTACTTCAAGAAGTGGGGGCAAGGCCCAGGCTATAGAACAAATCAAAAAGGTAAACTATTATTTCATGAAATCCTACTTTTCACATTCTTGTTGTTTTCGATGGAAGAAGGATTTAAAATGTCGTCTCAAACCACTATTTCCCAATGAATGTGTTACTGGTTTTCAAGAACGGCAACATCAATTCCAGTGTTGAAATGCACAGTCATCTGGTTGACTGGATTCTTCACCTCTTTCTTGTGATTGTGTTGGATGATCACTGTAAAATCTGGTGTGAAGATACTTGCACTTTGTATTTCAAATTTTCCATGATGTTTCTGAACAATAATGCGTAATAGAAGTTTTCAACCGCCAATAAGTCATTTGAATGAACATTGTGTTTGTTGGACACATAGGAACACGGATATCAAACTTTGGTGATGATAGGAGATGGTGCTACAGACCTTGAGGCAAGATACCTTTTTCTCATCAGTATTCTTTACTTATCCTGAAGTCGAAAAAAGGACCGAAAAAGGACTTACATACTTCGATTGGGATATTACTCAAGATTATGAAATGCTATTAATTTTGGAGCTATTTCTATGCTGGACTTGTATTCATCTGGCAAATTCTTTCTTTGTTTAAGTGGTTCATTTGTCTTGGAATTTTTCAATAGTTCTTTTATTTATTTATTAATTAAATTTCATATTTGCTCAATACTTGTTGTTTTCATCGAGTCGGAAAGCAATAGTCCATATCATTTGTCATTCCCCACTGGTTTTCATCCAGCAATATTAGCGTAATCATTTACGCTCTGGTGTCTAAGCAAAGACTTTTTACTTGCAGGCCCGAAGACCTGGTGGTGCAGATCTTTTCATCTGCTACGGTGGTGTCGTGGCACGCCATAGTGTGGTGGCCGGAGCAGACTGGTTTGTTACTTCATTCCAAGATCTCATTGAGTCGCTCAACTGAAAACAATCATCACCTAAAGTAATCCTTTCTACCTGGAGCGTGGTCTGCTGTGTGCTAGACTAAAGCCTGATATCTGTTGACGATGTTACAAAAAATTCTAAAAATTCAAGATTTGGACGTGTGAGAAATTCTCAAAACCTTCATGTGCCACTTTCTTGAGCATATTTTTATACAGAATTTTGGTACATATTAGTCTGAGAGTTTTGCATGCTGTCTCAACCTGATTTTCGGTCGCATTATCATACTCATAGTTATGTTCTTCCTAATATATTGGTGTATTTTTTCTCGTCCAACAACTCCAGTTCTTATCTACCCCTCAGTTGCAAGTTGCCTATTAAGTACCGTCAGGCTTCAGACTGCAAATTCCGCCTCCAATCCAACTTTCGTCCAACCTTGTTGATTCAGGAAGCCCCATTTGAATTGAGGATGTTCATGGATGGTTGTGAGGACGTTCATGCGTGGTTTATCTTACAGAATGGGAATTGAAACAACTAACTAGAAATTGAATGTTTGAACTCGAAATAGCGAAAGAGAATTAGATGAAGCAATACTATTTTGTGAAGTTGACTCCATCACAACAGTTGTCTCTATTCGACTCCTTGAGTCATGGTCGCATGTCGTCATGGATTATCTATGCTCTAGAAGGTATTTTTTCAATTTATTTATGCATGTATTTCTGGAAAGCAGACAGTAGTATAGTGTCAGACCTGTATCAATAGTAAACAATAGAAAACATGCTTGAGAGTCTTGAGGGTTTTTTATGATCATTCATATACCCACATGGTAAATTAAAACAAAGCATCATCAGCTTGTTTGAGTAATTGTATTGGGTCAGGGAGAATCCATCCACTAATTGGGCATAGACGAAGATTAATATTTGATGTTTAATAAAAATGATTTTAAAAATATTTTATGTCTCAAAAATAACTTTTTCTTTTAGCTTTTTTGATGCTTTTTCTTGTAATATATTCTAAGGTATTGATACTTAAGTATTATTTCTTCTATAAAAAATTATATGCTTAATGAATTGTATTTTTTATTCAAAATTTTAATTATTAATTAAATACATCATATATTTGGTTTTATTTAACTTAGATCACATAAATAATATATATATATATATATATATATATATATATATATTATTAAAAACTCATATTTGAATTGTTGTACTTATTTATGCAAGAAAAAAAAGATGTTCCTATGCTATTTTACAACACTTTGTTTACAACTTTATGTACATATTAAATAAATTCTATTGAAATTTGGATAAAATTTGAAAGAAATCTAAAACTTCAGTGGTTTTATTAATTGTAATTATCATAGTCAACAATGACCCACTATATATTTTATGTGTCCTTTCATTAAGCCTTGTATTACAATCAACATATTAAAAAGAAAACAATTACCAATACATCATAATGAAATAATAATAATAATTAAGAATCTAACTGAGAAGAAGTCAAATTCAAGGAGGCGCCAATATAAAATTGAATTTTTTGTATATTTGTGTGTATATAATATTAATAAGCATACATAGAAGCTATGTAAGATTCTTTCAAGTGTATCAATATGCATTACAATATTTGATTAATGACACCCATCAAAGCTAAAGGTCAACTATTGAAAACAAGACAGTATGAATTAAAGAGAAATAGGTCTAAAAATCAATTTTAAAACTTCTTTGTAACATAAAAAATCAACAATTGATAGATTTATTTTGAGAGTTGTTATTTGTTGAATTACCATACAAAGCACTTGAGTTGTCTCAATTTGGACAATATTAGAATTGTAATAAATATCCTTTAGACAGATATTTGTTTTCAAATTTATAGCAAGATATAATCCATTTGGTATCACAATCTTCAGAAAGATTGTCAATACATAATAATACTATTGGAATTGGATATTACACTTGATGGCATATAAAATATGTTGTATAAAGGTAGTTATATAGGCCTCAACAACAATCAAATAACTTTATGATTTTTTTGCCTTGATGTAGAACATTACCAACAATTAAAGGAACTTATTAACCACCTTTATGCAAAACATTAATTACAACTTATTTAGAATACAGATCTTAGACTTTATTGACTTATAAATTAATTTGATTGCTTCTTGTGGAACTAATTTATTAAAAGAAGAGATAGTATAATGAATTTACTTATAAATTAAGTAAATATAATCAATTAAAAATAAGTATAAGTAGATAGAAACATACTAAAAAGATAATATTTATATTAAGAAGCTTCAATGATATTATTTGTGTGCATATTATATATATTTATTTTTGTAGATATATCAAATTGCTATTGAAAGTATAAGTAGTTTTATAAGAGTTGAAAAAAATGACTATATATATATATATATATATATATATATTTTAGAAGTTGATTGTATGAACAAAGTAATAATTAGATAAAAGTTCTTAATAAATATTTGATAAAAATTTATAAATTCTAAATAATATTGGACATCTTGTATAATTCTTGGAGTTGTTTAATCCATAATAGACTATATTTTTTTTTAATAATCTATTGAAAAATCTTTACTTGAAATAATATATTTGAAAAAATTGACTTGAATTTGGTAAAATTTATGTTTTCTAACTTGGAATATAATTCTA
This sequence comes from Physcomitrium patens, assembly GCF_059467195.1. Lineage (NCBI taxonomy): Eukaryota > Viridiplantae > Streptophyta > Bryopsida > Funariales > Funariaceae > Physcomitrium > Physcomitrium patens. The sequence goes on from NC_143417.1 coordinate 11,420,710, forward strand.
AACCTTTAAGTTTTTGTAATACAAAGCATATATGTTATTCATGCTCCTCCATGCTCTTTAAATAAATAATTATTTTGTCTAAATAATATAAAAGATGATAATCCAAAAAAATAAAAAATAAAAAATTTATAAAGTATTAATAAGTAGATACTTATTAATATTAATCCTCAAATCAACCTCAAAGATTACTTATAAAATTATAAAACTAGTATTTTGGCAATATATTAACATTTATTTTTAGATAAAATTTGATATTATTTATATTACTATAAGATTACAATAACAAATAAAGATCAATATGATTATTGGCATTTAGACTAAACCTTAGAATGACCTTTTTAATTTCCAATTTATATTAAAAATATATAAATCAAAGAAGAAAAAGTATTATTAGATTTGAATGATAATGAATGATGTTGGAGAGAATATTGGATGCTAATTTTTTAATATTACTTTCAATGATTTGGTTTCTTCTATAAATCTCTACAAATAAGTAGTCATGTAATGATAATATCTACTAGATCTTATCATTTTTGCTACAATACAAAGTCTTTATCTGTGAAACATATTGAGGCTTCAATATCTAAAACAAAATAAATTTATTATTTATAACTTGAAATTTTAAAAATTATAAGAACTTTTTGAAAACATATAGGATTTTGTGGTAGAATAAAAGTTTTGTTTGATGGTTGTGATCTAAAATTGTCTAATTATAAGATTCATATTACAACTAGATGTTTTTAATTTTTGACTTTTTCATATTTAATTTTGTGCTCTTGCCTTGTATCCTATTAATTTCATATAATCTTGTCTCTTATAATTTCATATATTCTTGTATCTTATAACTTGATTTTCTACAATATAAATACAAATTTTCATAATGGAATTCATTTTTTTCTTTTTATATTAACTTTTTAAATTAAATTGTATTAAATTATATTAATTTAGATTTAATAAATAGATTAGTAATGACTTAGAAGTTATTATCATTACATATTTATTTATCTCCAACCAAATTTTTATTATTGGTGCATTTTAAAAGAAACAATTATTGCATACAATTATATGATTGCTAAGTTGTTCTAATTTATATTTTTAGTATTATCAATAATATATATTTAAAATTGTATTTACAGAAAATTAAAATTAATTTTTGAAAGCTTTATTTTTTAGTTTAAATAGAAAACAAGTTATTAGAATTTAATAAACAAATAAAAAAAATGGCAACTAAACATGGTTCTTTTTCTTCTTGTTGTTTTATACTTGTTTTGTGTTTGTTTTTTTTGTTTTTTTTTTTTAAATCTCTCTAAGTGCAACCATAAATAATTCTAAAATTAAGATAAGATTATAAAATATTCACAAATCCTTATTTAACAAAGATACAAACTAAATAGAGAGAATATTTTAAAATAGAGAGAGAAAGAAAGATACAATCAAGAAAGATACTTACAACTTGATCTTTGGTATACAAATCTTAGGGTTTTTATAAAGTTCTATAAGGCTTTTATGATGGCTAATATATATAAATGCAAGAGTGAGACCATTATTACACTTGTTAATGCATTTCTTGTATTCTAACTTTAATTTAAGAATCTCTAATTTTTTAATACTTGACTATAGTCATTCACATTTTTCATTATTTTATGGCAATTACTTCTATTTTGAGTTATTTTTTAGTGTTACATGTTATTTATGTTTTTTCTGGATTTAAATCGTTATAAATTCTATAAGATTAATATGCATAAAACAAAAGCTTCATATTTATTAATATTTTTTTTAAAACATCAAAGTATTTTGAAGGTTTCAGATTAACTTGTTCAAAAATTATTACAGTTTCAATAATTTTTAATTTTTAAATTCTTGTATAATTTTAATATCTTTAGTTTAGAAAATTTAATATGACTAAATATTTTTATAGTGTAGAAATAGAATATATATATATATATATATATATATATATATATATATATATATATTTGAATTTTTTAATACATCAAATTTGTCTACTACTTGAATAAATATTAAAAGTGATAAATCATAAAGACATAAAGATAACAAAAATTTCTTTAACAATTGCATCACCTTAAGTAATTCATTAATTGCACCAACTAGAATTTCGAAATTTCTTCTTAAAAAGAAGTGGTTTGGTACTAGATTAAGTTTCATAGACATATCATTTAAGGACAATTTTTTATTCATCCTCAATCTCTTGATTATCTAATCCAAATATTCAAGGTTATATTTATTAAAACTATATTCAATGAAATTTTTTAGTCTTAGTTTTTATCATTTTCAATACAATAAGATTGTATATTAGACAAGTTAAATACACTTTTGGTAGAGTTTTAATCTATATATAAAAAAATGATATAACTTGTACATCAATCATTAAAGTAAAACAAAATTGACAAAGAAATCAATTTGTGTCAACATATGCACTATAATTTTAATAATAATTATTTAATATTATGTAGGATAAAGATGCATTTATCAATTAATTTTCCTACTTAACATCAATATGATGTAAAATAAATCATCCTTTAAATTCATTAATTTTCAAATATGCAATCAAACTCTTTATTTTGATATCAAATGTGACAACCAAATTTTAAAATGTCAATAAAAAAAAACTTGCATAATTGAACCTCAAAAAATTTATATCTTTTTTGTAAAGACTTTTATCAATCAATCCATAAAAAAATTAAATTATTAAATAAAAATATATAAATTGATGTGATATGTTTCAATTTACTTACAATGTAAGAAAAAATTCAATGTTAATAAGAAAGACCACCTACATTGTAGTGAATTGAAAAAATATATATATATATATATATATATATATATATATATATATATATATATATTATTTCAAAAAAGTAGTAAAATCACAAGAAAAATAATAAAAGTATTAAAGAAGACAATGAATTAAGAGCATTATATATTCAATAATATTACAAATTATGCAATTAGATTTTTATAGAATGTTATCTTTAAATATTATATATTATCTTTTAAGTTTTCTACGTATTGTTTAATATAATTTTGTGAAGGATCTAAAACTTCTATTGTTTATACCTTTGCTTTATTAGATTTTGGTGCTTCTACTTATTTTTCAATGATAAATTTGTTAAATTTAATAAAATATAGTTAGTAGTACAAAAAGTCAAACTTATATATATAAAAGTCATAGATAAAAGACCTTCAGTCTCACAAGATTTTATTTATAAAATTTTATTACTAAAAGTAATTTTTAAAAATTATATATATATATATATATATATATATATATATATGTGTGTGTGTGTGTGTGTGTGTGTGTAAATATATAATTATATATATAATTATAAAACCTCCAATTAATCATGTTTCTTTGGAATTATTATATTCAAAAAAAAATCCTTAAATAAATTAAATATCTTGTTGTTTTGAATTTTTTCTTGCCTTATCTAAAAAATAAATACATAGAAAGTGTATGTTAGGTCTATAAAATCGAACCTCTATTTGTAGAAGCTAAGGCATTTATATAAGCAACAACAAAAAATTAGTAAAAAATAAAATCATTGGTTATTTTTGCAATATGAAGGCTTCATTAATGTAGAACTTAGTAATCCAAAGCAAAATAAAGTATTATAAGATGTTTTCGAAAAGAAACACATGAATATATTGCCAAAAAAATAATTTTATGATTGCATCATTGATCTTTAAGAAAGAACTCAACCACCTTTAGGACTAATTTACAACTTGATTAAGAATGAATTTATGCCTTTGAAAAAGCATCCCAAATATTTATAACCAACATAAAAAATCTACCACAAGTTTGCCAAATATCTTTGTGAAGAGAAAAGAGATATCCTTATAAATGTTTGTAGATTATTGACACTCAAGAAATTCACTATTAAGAATTGTTTTTGTATCCCTTTGGTATTATGGGTCTAAAACCAATTAAGTGAAGCTAAGATCCATAATATTAAAAATCTAAAAAGAGAGTACAACCTAATCTAAAATAAATAACTTAAAAATAAAAAAAATGAAACAAAATAGAACCAAAGATTTTATTATAAATGAGATAAAGCCATATTTCAAATAATATCATATCTTTTGGATTTAAAAATAATCCAACCACTTTCTAAATTTAATAAACAATGTGATTTGTAGATTTTAGATAATTTTGATATGTAATGTTTATACAAAATCATTTTTAATATCACAAATATAGAAGAACTTAAACAATTTGTTTGTCCTCAACTACAAAAAATTTAAAATGCATGATAATAAGCCAAGATGAAAATATGTATATTTCATATAAATTAATTAGAATATTTGAAAAATATCATCTCAAATAATAGTTTGTAAATAGATTTTAAGAAGATTTATTTCATAATAGGTTATAAGTTTTTAAAACTAGTAATTATGTCCAATTCTTTTTGTAATGCATAAACTAGTATCATATATTTATTAAAACAAATTCTTAATATTTTAGTATTATCAAAAAAATAAAAATATAATAGTAGTTTGTTATATATATATATATATATATATATATATATATACACACACATATTAAACGTATAATTATTTTTTGACTATTATTTAAAAGGCTATATAAACCATCTTATTTTTTATTAGAATTATCTTTGAATATTTTTCATATCTTAATAATATTTTATAAAATTTACTATATAATTATTACTTTCATAATTTTCTACATTATTTGGTAAATTAAAAATATATGTATATATATATATATATTTTATACATGTTTTATTGAAATATTAATACTTGGTAACATCTTTAGAATTAGATGATATATTTTATAATATTTTAATTGAATTTAGTTTTAAAAGTATTTGATGATATTTTGATTATTAAGTAGTTTTTTATTTTGGATTATAATATAATTAATGATTTAAATAACCTATAAATTATAATTTTGTGGATATATAAATTAAAACTTATAATGAATAATATTTGGTATATTGTAATCTATAAATATCACGAATTTCAAATTTGACAAAGTTTGAGCACTAATTTCTATCTTATTCTTAATTGTACACTTTCGTTTGTTTTCTTCTTTATAAAATTTTATAGATACATATTCTTTAAAATTGATGTTAAATTTCACAAACTTACACATTATTCTTTTGTAAGTGCCTTGTTTCTAAGTATTATTATTATCATTATTATAGATAGGAAAAATGGTAAATAGTTCCAAACTTTTACTAAGTTGTCACACCCATCCTAATCATCACAAATAAAAAAAAGAATAAAAATGAAATGACTTCTAGATTTAATTCTTTACTCTTGAATCCAAAACAAATGAAAACCACCCACATTCATCACGATTATCATATTCTTCACCATGGATAGGTCAATTTAATAAAAACTTGGGTCTATCTTACATTCTCTTATTCATATATATATATATATATATATATATAGATTGTTTATGAGTCTCTCAAAGCAATCTCAATGCACAAGAATTTGTCTGTATTCTTTTCCTATCCTTTTTCTCCTACTGCTCAGGAGCTTTCAACAACCATTCTCAACAATATAACTCGCAATGTGTGCAATTGACAACTAACTGATGACCGTGCTAGTTGCCATCTCCGCAACAGACATGCCGTGCGACACGAGCCGATGGATTGCATCGACAGGCCTCGCGATCTGGGCCGTTTATTGCGCAATCCCTTGGCTATCTTGGGAACGGGCCCTCCGTCCCTCTGCCACGGTAATGGATGACATGGCCCTGCTGCTGCGTTCTCATGGTACCCAGGTACCCGAAGGCGTGGGGGAACCACCAGGGCACATTCTGGAAAGCCACTATGCCCTTCCGGGGGGAGAACTTCTGTTCGAATCAGCAGACGCGGTAGAATGCTATTCTCTTGGCGTGCCCTTTTCCACACTGAGAAACTCATCATTCTTGTGAGATTTTATCTGATTTCAATGAAAAGGGAATTCACTATTGAAACTGGGAATAATTTTAGTAAATCTGAGAATTGTTGCTACCATGAAACTGTAGTACACTATTTTTATTTTATTTTATGTTATTCTTTTTGCATCTTCGTTATCGTTATTTTTTACGATTCCAGTGTAAATAATGTGATGTCTATTTTTTCTTTTCCTAACTTTGGTAATTTATGTATGGAAATTGGAGGCCTTGGGATCACTTCAATGATATTCTCCAAAGATATCACGGATGTAGTGTGTTAGCGAATTGAAAAGGCTAATAAATTTTATTACAACCTTAATGCTCTTGTGTAAATATATATATATATATATAACTAGTATAGTGAAAACTCGTTGATGGAAATGGAATTTGAGCTTTTTCTAACAATGGTGTGGGTTGACCTAACGGATGCTTTACACTGGGATCTAAAGGCACCAATTTTACTCATACATATGTGTGTGCAAGTTTCTCTATATATACAAATACAAATATATATACGTGGGGAAGGAGACAAGATTGAATGCAATCCAAATGGGGCGAAGCCACAATCGACTCTTTCTTGTTCCCCGAAACCCACAAACCAGAGAAGATTTTCCGCAATTTTGTGACTCTATTTCTATCAAAGTAGCCAAGCCAAGCCAAGCAATGCATCACCGTTGTCTGCCCTGCTCACCCTTTATCTCCAAATCCACTCGTTTACTCCTTCATTTATTCCTGCTAACAACGAGAAAGACAGACAGCCAGACAGACAAAGAAAAAGAAACCCAAAAAATGAACATTAGTAAATAATAAACAAAAATATGCGAAGGGAATAAGAATGGAGAAGGCTGGAGGAGGGAAGATTCCATGTAGTTTCGAGGCCGAAAGGAGGGGCAGGAGGGTGAATTAGGCCATAATTAGGGGAAGGCCTTGTGGGCTGTATCTCATGAAATCGCTGTAATCCGGGATGGATGGATGAATCGGTATTTGGATTGATGATATGCAATGAGATGGATGGATGGTAATTTGCGGCTGGCAAGGATTCGGCTATTCCCGTCGTATTCCTTGCGTTCCTACAGGCTTTGTGGTTGGATTTGTATCATAGCCCATTATTATGCGCATCATGGTCATGCTCTCCACTCTTATCTCCCTCCCTCCCTCCCGATTACCAATCAAAATATAATAGTAATAATGATAACAGTATAAGTGTTGCTACCAAGTAGTTTTCGTATATTCGAGAGTACAATGTATGTCGTGATTTCATTTATGGTTCGTGATTTTTTTCTGGAATGTTTTGATGTGGATGGATCAAGACAAAAATAATTGGAATACGAGGTTGACTACAATTTATTCCAGCCTGTTTTCCAAAAGTGTTGTCATTTTGAATAGCAATACACTGGCGGACCCACTACAACAATTATATATATATATATATATATACACACTAAATGACATGCAAATATTTTGAATTCATTGTATGACTTGTGTTTATTAAAATAGTTACAGTAAGTATTTAAAAACTTTTTTATGTTTGCAATGACACTGCGTGTACTACTTACTCGTTAATAAAATCTAGCCTCCTTAAAAAACCTCATAGAAAATAATTCCACGAGTTTGCAGAAATTCTAAATGCTATAATCTAAAAGGCGATAGTTTAAGCTAATCAAATTAACATAAATTTCAATGATTTGCGTCCACATGAAGTACACGATAATTTCTTGACAACACTGGGTCAAATTTACCATATCGTATAAGTATACTTTGATTGCTGTAATGATACTCTGTCCGTATATGTTTTACTTGATAATATATTTTTTTGATTTTTGATTTTTTTTTGTAAAAAAAACATAAGAACAGTAATTTAATGTATTGATTTTTTTTATTGTTTTTGGAAAGACATGTAATGTCTGTACGCAACAACAGAATGTTTTGACAGATGCCAAAATCTAATGAAGATAAATATTTGCTTTCCCATCATCGTTCATGCTCAATCCTGTCCTTTGCCCTAAAAGACCCACTCATGTACAAAGTTACGACGACGATATTCATTTATTTTTCATTTCGAGTCAATTGTGGGTCTTTTTCTTTTGCGAATTGGGATGCATTGTTTGATTGATAACATTGAAGAGCATTGAAGAGCTTTTTGATTGGTCAGATAGTAAAGAAAGACAGAGAAGGCGGATCCAACCAAGCACCATCACGTGGGCAAGACGCAGTGGCTTCGTTTTAACAGAGGCGAAGATTTGAATGCTCTGTGATCTGGAAGCATCAACTCCAACACAATGCTAATAAACAACAACAACACCCTCCACCAGAGAGGCTTCGAACTCGTAACGCGAAAAGAAGTAAACACAAAAAGGAACCAAAAGTAGGGAAAGAAAAGAAAAGAACAGATGAAGTGAAAAGAGTCGGAAGGGGAAATCTTTCCAGCAGCGGCTACGACTCTATCCATCCAAACAATAACTCATTCATCCTTCTTCATCCACTCATGAATAGGCCCTACAGTGCAGCCCATTTTGGTATCCATCCAAGGCGCATCCAACGTCCGTCGCCACCCGAGCGAGCGAGCCCATGCCTCGGGAATCGCGATGCCCGCCCATACCCCCTCCCCCCCGGCCTCTCGCATCCATATTCGAATCATCCGCCTTGCTTTTCAAGCTCCGCTTTCTCTCTCATCTCTCGTCTTGGTTGCTGCTCCCCCGTACCTCATTTTATTTATTTATTTATTCATTTCAGCGCTGGTGGTGCTGCCAAACCACGCCGCTCTGCTTTTGCTATTCTCGTACCTCCCATCCTATTACATTCTCCGCTGCTTCAGGGCACTCACCTACATCCTCCTTCTCCCTTGACGCTCCCCCCGCCCCGCCCCGCCCCTCCCCGCCCCTGCCTTGCCACCCTAATCCTCTCCATTGGATTGAACCCCTAGCTGGATGATGCTGTGGAGGATGCAGTCTCTCGCGTTGCTGTGACGGTTGGCTCAGGCGATAGAGTGTGGGAGATGTCGGGGGCGAGGATTGCGGTCGTTGGAGATTTGGGAGCTGCCATTGAGTCTTGGAAGGAGGAAGGAGTGGAGTAGTGGAGTGGAGTGGTGTGCGAAGAGTAGAGCGAACGAACTGAATGAAGTGAGAGCGGTGGAGCGAAGTGGGAAAATAACAGTAGGACGGATGCGTACGAGTTCTCGGAGTTTGTTGTCGTCACTGACGTGGTGCCTGGAGCTTGGATGTCGGGAGGGGAGTATGTGTTGCGGGATGTTTCGCTCCTTGAGATTTAAGTGGTAGTGTGTGGGTTTGCGTTTTGGCTCTGGTGAGGCGGGATGTCGATTGCGCGAGGCTCTGGCGGTAGAACAACCCAGCACAACCTCCCGAATCAGTAGTTCCTCGCACGCAAGTCATACGTAGGAACTTCTCTGTGCTCTCTCTCTTCAGGTTACTTGTTGCTCTGGGCCCAACGTGATGCAAGTCCGCATGTTGTGGTGAGTCGGTGTCCCGTTGTCCTCCGGATTCAATTCTCATTCACGCTGCCTGCTTTTGGGAGGTGGAAGTGGCGAAGCTTTTCGGGTCCTTGGCTCTGTATTTTGCATCTCGATCGACGAGGGTGAGAGCATTTCTGCGATCTTGGAGGCTCTTAGAATTGGATTTTGCTCCGGAGATTCCCGAGAAGTTAGATTTTTAAGGATTCAGATTCTCGTTGTGAATTTCAAGCAGTTAGAATTCGAGTAGACAACTCTCTAGGAGCTACAGGATGCTTGGAGACCTTGGGAAATACTTCGTTGTGCTATCTGATTCATGACGGATTGTCCTGTCTCCTCTGGTGGCTATTCGGGGTTTATTGTTCTTGCGCCGGTTGCTACTCGTTACTCTCGATCTCTTGCTTTCGGCTTCTTCTTTTGTGAATTAGAATGGAGCGCAGAAGTGCATGTGACAGTCACGCCTTCTCATGCCATTTAAGATATATTTACTTTCCAGGTAGCCTGCGATTGGTGCGGTCTCCTCCTTCATACGGTTGAGTTCAGTTGAACTGTCTTTTTTTAAAAAAAGAAATTTGATTTTACTTCCCCCTTCCCACCCCTCCCCGAGAACTTCTTCTCCGACACTGTTGCATTCAGGGGTTCTGCCTCTGTTCACGCCTTTATTCGCTTTTTGCGCGGAAGCTTTAACGTCTAAAGTCTATTATAGACTGACAAGCTACAGAAGGAGAAAGCTGCTAGCTTACAATGCAAGAGCTCAGTCCGGATAAATCTATGAGTGTGTCAAGCTCCTCCAATACACATTCTGGACCGGACTTGGCGCTTCACATCAGCCCACCAAGCAGTAGCAGCTGTGACAGACGTCTAAAGTCCTCCTCACAGTATTCAAATCTCCAAGTCGTGCCCGACCATGTCCATGGTTTCGATCTCTGGAAGCAGCCCACGAAATCTATGAGCTGTATCACTGATAGCGAGAGCAATGTCTCTAGTCCTGCAGCCGAGGGGTACAGTCCTGCTTACGTCAACAGCATGGGAGCGTCAACAGTTCTGTGCCTGGCAAATCCACCCTTGGATTCACAGTATGTCAAACGAGCTTTACCGAAATCGACAGCCGACGAGGGGATGGTCATTGGACGTAGGGAAGAAGTTCAAGAAAGCGTGCAAGAAAATGGATACATCTGCAAAGGTCTTGCCCACCCATTCTTACTGGACAATTGGTCAGAGTCAATCCGCATTAGCCCAGACAGGGTGTCCTCACCATCTGATCGAATTCGCAAAGACTTACCAAGAACGTTCTCAATCTACCCGAATGAGACCCAAGAGAATTTCACTAGGCGATTGTCTGAGAGCTCAATCGATGATCTTTATTCCCAGCAGAGAGTGTTTTCACGACCTAATTACACCAGCTCACATCCTTCTCCTATTCACGAGCTTTCTCTTGGTAGATGGAGCGATCCTGGAGTGCACCCCGAGGCCTTGCCCAGTAGGGACCTACCGAAGTTTCAAAACTACTACATGGTTGGGATGGACTCCTGTCATAGATTCTCACATCAGTATGGTCTCGAAAATGGGAAGAATATGCTTGGCATGCAGGCATCGACGTGTGGAGGAAATCTGTCAACTTTGCTTGGGAATTATGGAGCAGGCTACAATGCTAAGCGGGAGGGTGTTTATGCAAACGTTACCTCGTTTCGTTCACACTTTCCGCCGAGATCGCCAGCTAAACGCTCGATACGAGCTCCAAGAATGAGGTGGACTAGTACATTGCATGCTCATTTTGTCCAGGCCGTGGAGCTTCTTGGGGGCCACGAGAGTAAGTGTAATTTGTTATATTTCTGCGCCTCCTGATTACAGGGACACCACAAATCTAGATTTCATGTTTGTGTACATTGAGACCATGCAGCAGTGAGTTTCATGTAGGTATTCCGTAATGCTAAATTGATGTGTCTGGATTTTTTTTTTTTTATTGAGTTCCACGTGGGGTTTTCAAGCTGTAATACTTATTGTGAATCGTTTCCTGATATTGCACAGGAGCAACACCGAAATCTGTTTTGGAGCTCATGAATGTGAAGGACCTTACTTTAGCTCATGTGAAGAGTCACTTGCAGGTGGGGAGACAGGCCATTGACGTTCTTTTCATTTGCTAAATTATGTTGCATTACTACATCACCTAGCTGAGTTAGCACTCTTGTTTTTTTGCAGCTAAATTTCTCTAGAATTTTTTTCCATTATAGAGAAGTAGCATCCTATGCTGATCTTGGACCCTGTTTTGATCCTTGACTTGGGTTCTGACTAACCGCTCTTCTGTTTGGTTGTCTATGAAGATGTATCGGACTGTCAAGACTTCGGACAAGTCAGGTCCTCCTTCAGGTACAATCCGATTTGATGAATTCCAAACTGATTAACTTAGCATCTTGTTATCTTGTTTACAAGTTGAAGTTGGATTTCAAAGTTTTTTTACGCATTTGGTGAGTAACACATTCAGAGCTTCTCTTTAATTCTCAACTTTTCTGGTGCCGCAGGATCACGAGATCCGTCCCCAACGTCGTCCCTAGATTCAAGATTAACAACTGAGGAACTGCTAATGAGTGATAGCATGTCCCAGACAGGAAGGAGTGTTCACATGTCGAATTCTACTATGCACAATCTAGAGCTGGGCAATTACCGTAGTCTAGGCGACTCTCAAGACGCGACTGTATCAATGCAGAACAGAGTTTGGCTTCCAGAAAACCCTCAAAACTTCAACCAGGCTCAGAGAGGTAATTTTTTGAGGCCCTGTGTGGTGTTGTCCATTTGAAACCTTCTCGTTATCATATGACATTAAACGGATTAGCCTGGAACTTGTGCTCTTATTTCACCACTTGCATGATCTATGATATCCGGGACCTACCCGCTCACCTTCAAAGATCACAATAGGATGTTTTGTCATTATCTCATTGAGTTTTCATGACAAATCGGGTCTAAGAATCAATTGTTCTCATCGCTATCATTCTGTGTAACTGTAACAGGTTGCTGGAAGTTTGGGACCTTGAGCTGTTGATGTTGTGACACTTGGCCCAGATGCACATGCTGGACATTGTCAGCTAGGGAATGCATTAACTGAATGTTTCGTATGAGGTAACTTCTACATCACTGTTCTTTCCTCCCTCGTTTCCCCGAATGACGAATATATATATATATATATATATATATATATATTTTTGTCAGGTTTAGTGCCCTACACTTTTGAAAGGAAAGTAGCTATAATAAGAAGTGGGTTTCTAAATGTCTTGCCAGTGACCACTCTGGCTATATCTTCTTAGATTTTCTGTGGTTATTCACGTATACAAGTATGTGGACCAGGTTACTAGGGGTCCAATGTTAGGAACTATAATGGAAACTGAAATAGGACCTGTTTTGGTCTTTTTTGCACACGGGAAAGGAATTATTTCATTGTCTTTTTAGTATATGACAGATCAGTAGCTTAACTTGCATGCGGTTTTATAGCTTCACTTAACCACTAGGCTATTTGGAGATCGCATCAAGCAGCATACCTATGTTTTCCAGGCTCCCGGAATTCCAGGCCATTTTATAAATAAAGCAATTATGGGCAACCTTATTTGCAATTGAAGCAGATGCATAAAACCAAAGCTTCACACATCCCTGTCTGAAGATATGAGTGATGGAGTGCTCATTTAGATGTATGCGTTTGAAATGATCGTTTCATTGGCTGATTGTGGACAGAACTGTTCCTCTTTTCATCTCTTAAGATTCGCCTTCTCATTTACGACTTTTGCATTGAACTGAAGAAATGAAGGTGAACGAGGTCGAAAAACAAAACGTAATGAAAAAACCTGAATCTTGGATTTTCTGGGATGAAACGAATACGATAATCTGGAAATCAGCACACAAGTAAACGGATGTGGGTGTATATATACACATGAAAAGAAAGACTTTCACACCACAAATAGTGAGAATTACATTTTCTTCCTCTTCGTCCTTGTCACTAAGTCGCTTGCTCCACCTGGTATCCCACCTGGCATCCTACATGGCACCTCCTGCCTGGATGCTCAGGGAATACTTCTAGTCTTTCTTTAGTCCCATTAATATTCAAAACACTCTGACAGCAAGGACATATCCCCCCTCAGATGGAGCAGAGGCCATGATGATGATGATGATAATGATGATGGTTATGATAATAGTGCTGCTTCGACACGATTGGCTCCGCAGAGCCAGAGCCCAAATAGCCCTGTTCATCATTCCATCCTCCCCCCTATCTCCGCTATTCATTCGTCCATCCATTGTTTATTCATTCTTCCTCTGCCTTACCACGTGCATGCTCCACCAACACACACAGTGTTAGATGAGGTGTCGCCGAGGTCCTAATTGGTCCACATCCCCAAATCTCTCTCTCTCTCTCTCTCTCTCTTCCTAACACATGGAACCACACCTCATTTCCGACTTGCAGATTTCATCTTGGATGAATGTTTTATATTATACGTCCGTCACGGTCTTGCCCCCTTCATATACCACGCTGAGTATGGGACCCAAAATTGAACACGTTATCTGTGAACATCCCCCAATTTGCTACACACATCTTTTAGAAATGGTGCCATGTTTTATGTAGTATTTTTAATGAAAGCTACCCATGTGTTGTTTGGATTTTCTAAAAAAATTTGTATTTAAAGGTACTAAATGAGTTGACTTTGGAAGTTTTTTGAGAATATATTTGTAAGTCTAATACTTAATGTATTGTAACTTAATGCAATGGTTGAAATATGTGTTCATGAACTTTATCACTTAAATTTAGCCTTTTTGGCATATAATCATGGTCATAATATGTTTTTCTTTTCATGTTTATCTCATCAAAGTGATTATAGTGATGAAATACATCTAAACTACATGACAACACATTTTCAAAAATGTAAAATATATGGCTTACACAATTTTTGTTTAGTGAAATGATGAATGCTGAGATCATACATACAACTTTTAAAAAAATAAAAAATAATCCCGACTAATTTTTTTAAACAAATAAATTAATAAATATATAATTGAAGAACATAATTTGGATTTATCAAATTTGAAGTACATGTTTGAAAATCATGCATTATATCTATATAAGTGAATACTAAAAGATAAATATATTTCATGCAAATATTTTTTTGTGGTGTGTAAATATATATATATATATATATATACACATATATACATTGTAGATGTTTTCCTTATCTGATTCACCTTAATCCTCATGCATTCTTAACCATGTTTTACCACTTGAGTCTTAAGCCATGAAACATCAATTGGAAAAGGGAATAAATAATTATTTTAAAATTTATCAGTATTCCCAAAAAACAAACAATTCATACAAATGAACAAAGAAATTGCCTCACTTGCATAAATAAAATACAAAGGATAAGTTTCAATTCTTTTAAATAATCTTGGAACATTTTTAAACATAATTTTCAAAGTATTTCAACATTAGAAAATAAAAAATAATATAATGGAGTGAAATATAATAAAATAAAAAATAGAAGACGTAGGAGGAGGGAGGTTGCCGAGGACTACGGGAATATTCTCTGTCTAGTCCCAGAAGTTTCTATACAGAATAAAAGCAAAAACAAAAAAAAGAATTAGAAACGTACAGATGACAATGAGATCTCATCATTGATAGCTGCAGAATGTTTTAATAAGTCAATAGAATGTCATTTTCATATTAATAGACGATGTCTTATGAATTCATTAGCAATGAATGATGCTAGTCTGATACTGATAGTGCTGGAGGAGCATTATTGCGTCGCCACCGCCACACAATGATCGACGTTGCATGAAAGTGGCTCGTCGATCCATTTCCCCAGAGCAACAACTCTTTTTCATTTCCTCAATGCTGCAAAGATCTAGACGCTGATTCCTGGAGGTCTTGCATCTCAGCACTGGATGATTCCAGGACTTCTCGGTGCCACTCCTGATGCTGAAATCCAGTAAAAACGAGCTTACTGTATCAACGAAAGGACTGGAATGTTACAGAAAATGCTGTAGACGCTGCATGTTGCGGTTACCCAGATGGTCGAAATGAGTCAGATACTAACCGAGATGAAGTCGAAGTAGGGGCAGAAGCAAAGGAAGACGACTGGAGGGTCCATAGCATCCTTTCGATACACACACACACCCACACACAGACTGCTTGTTGAAAGTCAGTCCATGTTTACTAGCTTCGGACATGCAGAAATTACAGGCCAAGCATCGACCATGCCTCCGACGGAACGGACTCCAAAGCGAAACAGTTCGATTGGTGGACTGCAATTTAACATTCATGCTTTGATTCTTGGCCTTGAGAGGCGAGGGCGACTCTGTCAGATGGTTCCAGGGGAAGTTCACGTGAGGAACTTCGCAGGGTAGCAGACGTTGTCCACGATGGTGAGACTCTCGTGCTTCCAGCCCCCGATGATCCATAATGACCTGAACTGTGCGTAGGCCTACTTGGGCCTACACTACCAGCGCAAATTTATCATGTGGGAGGTGGTGACATCGGCCTAGATCTGGATGAGCTGATCGAGCGGCAGTTGCACCAGGAGCCTTCTTCGAGGGCTCTTGCTTCCCTCAAAGTCATTTAGGCTGAAATCGATGGGACCATGTTGCGGTGCCGGAGCTGTTGGCATCGTTCTGTTGATTGTGCACCTGCGGGGACCTCTCAGAAACTGAGACCATACCTGGCACGGAGAGCCATTCCACGGCGCCACTGTGTGTACGCCGCGGACTTCGACTCTTGTGTTGAAGCCTCTCACCGCCACCGTCTCCGTGCCTGTTGCTTAGTAAGCTCCACACTTTTTGACGTTTTTTTAGCCACTTAAACTAATCAAAACTGATGAAAGCATGTGTCTCGCTTTCAAGGTAAGGATTTGATCGGATCAAGGGGTTTGGAAACAGTAAACTTGGCATGATGTCAAAACAGTGTCAAGATATGAAGAATCTGCAGATCTATTTCTCCATGCATATATATATATATATATATATATCTGGTAGTGCTATTGCCACCACAGTTTATGCTGTTACCACCACAACCCATCCACCATATGTCATCTTTGTTCAAAACCTTTCAAATGTTTTTACAAGTAGACTTTTGTAATTTAGAGAATGATTTTGATGTCTAATTCCACAAATTTACACATGAGTGTCTTAATGAATTTCCCATTTATTTTTTATTATGTAAAACAAATTTTGAGTGAGGAAAGAGAATTTAGGCCATGATTAGTGACGTTGAGATCCATGAACTCAACAAATTAATATGCTAAAAAATACGCACAAAATCAGGACCGAAGGTGTATTCCCCTCTGTTTCATGTAGTTTAATTTTAGTAATTGAATAATCAAACTATCAATTCAAACTTGAAAATACAGTTTTTCTGAACACGAACCCTGATTTTATTGACAAAAAGTTTGAACACTCTTTAGTTAATCAGAGCCATGTGGATTTAAACTCAAATTTAATCCCACTCTTCGCGTCAGCACAACCATCAGTTGAGAGTATAATGCCAGGGGGGCGGATGGACGGGAACGGGTCGGGCGAGGGCCTTTTCCAACCCCGCAATGTGTCCACCCGTCCTAGTTCCTCTCAAGGAAAAGCCTCGCCTCCTTCGACGCCTTAGTTGTGGTTCGAAAATCGTGCGTCACACTTTCGAACGCCATTTGGTTCTGGCAATGGAATGAGAAATTTGCGCTCATACACCCACAGAGCTTCAGATTGCAACGACGAATGCCGCAGTCCATCCGCTTGAGGAAGGTGGTGGATAGGCGTTGCAGCCGGTGAGATCAGGAATCCAGATGGAATCACGCTCCCGCTGCTCTCGGCAACTGGGGAGAGCGGGATGACCGCGATTGCATTATTCCCAAGTTGGTGTGCATTCTCTAATCCACTGATCCATTCGGAGCTGCAGTAGGTGGTGTCAACGATTTTCATTTAGGATTCGAAGCAGTTCCGAATGCGGTCCCTGACCTTCCCTCTAGATCTTGAAATGTTTCTGATGAATCTGCTCTACGGGGGTTTCGTTTGTTCGGTTATTAGTTGTGA
The DNA here is from genome assembly GCF_059467195.1 of Physcomitrium patens. Classification (NCBI taxonomy): domain Eukaryota; kingdom Viridiplantae; phylum Streptophyta; class Bryopsida; order Funariales; family Funariaceae; genus Physcomitrium; species Physcomitrium patens. Next base: position 11,438,151 of record NC_143417.1, read on the forward strand.
TGATTCGTTATTCGTGTTTCAAGATCACGCTCGGAGCATGATAGTCTGAAGTCTTACGAACTCCTTCGTTGCATTTGACCTAGGTTTCGGAGTGTGTAGAGAGTCTTTTGTGTGAAGGTAATAGTCATGAAGGAGGACGCTTTGGAGGCTGCACCGGAAGTGGATGTTCCGGAAGATGCCTCGCAGCCAGACATGGAAGCCCCTTTGATTCGGAAAGGGGTGCAGTTTTCTGATGTGGAAGATGACTTCGATCCGGACAAGGAAGAGCAGAGGGCGAAACTAAGGAGCAAATACAAGCGGGTCTTATCCAATCCCAAGGATGAGCTGCGGCGGTTTCGTTCGGGATTGTCATGGCTAGGGCTCGACCAGTCCACCACGATCAAGGTCGTATGTTCGCGCATCCTTTTCGTTCTGCTAGCATTTGTGGTCCCCATATTCAATTATTCGTTTGTGTCGTGTGAAAATTGCGAGGAGAGGCGCAGGCATCCTTTTGAGAAGCTGGTGCAGATGTCCGAAACTGTCCTCGCTATTGTGTCGTTTTTCTGTCTTTCTCACATTCTCCACAAATACGGGTTGAGAAGAACGCTTCTCCTGGACAAGATCGTGAAAGAGTCCCCTGAAGTACAGCAAGGCTTCCAAGCCAAGCTTGATAGCTCCTTTTCGATTCTTGCGTGGATGCTCCTGCCAACTTTTCTCGTAGCATTAGGGCACCGAGCCTGGTGGTTCTACTACGTCACCGTCAGCATCCCATACTTCACAGACATCCCCAGGATCAATGTGATCCTCTTCATTGCATCCATCTTCTCGTGGCTGTACAGAACGAGCGTCTTCCTATTCATGTGCGTCCTCTTTAGGCTTATGTGCTCCCTCCAAATCCTCCGCCTCAGAGGCTACTACAAACTCTTAGAGGTGACCTCTGAGGTGTCTATTATCCTCAAGGAGCACATGAAGCTCCGCAACCAGCTTACGACAATCAGCCACCGGTTTCGTATATTTTTAATCTTGGCGCTCTTCACCATTATCTTCAGCCAACTCTCCTCCCTCTTCCAGATCCTTTTATATGCGAAGACGATCAATTTCTTCCGCGCTGGCGACCTGGCCGTCTGCTCCCTTGTGCAACTCACAGGCTTGGTGCTGTGTCTGCAAGGAGCGGCAAAGATTACACACAAAGCACAGCACATTGTCACTAGTGTGAGCAAATGGCACGCCCTGGCGACGTGCAGCCCGGGTACTATTATTGAATCTACTTCGAGTAGTCGCCGAACATCCTTTTATGGCCCTGCACATCCGCTACTGCACAATAGAAGGAGTTCCTTCGACGATTTTGATAGCAGGGATGCGTTTGAAGAGGTTCTGACGCATGACTTGGAAGCGTTCCAGAAGAGGCAGGCGCTGGTTACGTATTTGCAGCATACTCGCGCTGGAATATCATTATATGGATTTGTGCTTGACAGAGGGTTTTTGTACATGATTTTTGGTGTCACATTTTCGTCGACGCTGTTTGTGCTGGGAAAGACTATTTTGGCATGAGTAGTAGAAGTGGATAACAATGAGAATAGCTCAGGGTTTAGAGCTTTAAATATTTGGGTTTTGGGTTTTGCAAAACTTAGGTGTGTACATGCAGTGTATTTGCTGCGATGCATTCGTTTAGGGAATGCAGATGTACATATTGAGAAGGCTTTTATTGACGATAAACATGTGCATAGAGGCATCGCCACTGCTATGATGTCTGTTGCATCTTTGCAATGGGACAGTGACAAGTAATGATCTGATCCATCATAGATTTTTAATTAAAGATTCATACTGAGGTATTCAATATTTGATTCATGAATCTAGTTCAGACACACGCTCTCCTGGAAATGCCGCTTGTTGCAACTGCCACGAGCGCTTGTCTGAAATGCTACTCAATTACAATTCCCGGTTTCATAATAAAAATGTACACGTTCTAGTCATTTCACAAGAATCATGTCGCAAGAGCGTACGCCGGAAGGCACCCTGGTAGTAACTGTGGCACAAGACAGGACAGTTGTGCTATCCCCATCCGAGTAAAAGTACTATCTGCAATTATCATGCGGAGCAAACTTTTCAGATATACCTCTAATACCGATGGTTCATAGGTTGTAGCATCCTTTGGTAAGTCATCAACACTTTGTTTGGCCCTTTGGTGATTATTTTCTCTTCCCACGTAGAATCTAACGGTAGATCATCCTTTTGGAAGTTATCAAAATAGATGCTCACATACCCACGTCCTTACATTCTACAAGATATGTTGGTGCAGGTGGCTAACACCCGCAAGGGAGTTTGCAGGTCACTATTGTGGACCCAACAAAGAGCCCGCTCAAAAAAGGACATATTCTATGAGTTCTTAAGGAAACCAGCTGAAAAAAACACATAGGCTCAAGTATCACAACAGTTCTGTATCAAAACTTCAGAAACGGTTGTGTAAATCAATTTCTTTTCCATAACGAGATTGCTCTCGATGGAGCTTACAAATAACCGTGACTCCCAAAACTTAACTACAGAGTTCAAAACAATCTTAAAACTACACTAGGTAAATAAAAACCACTCGACTAGATCTACAGACGCCCGTACTACCCTAAGATCCTACATGCTGCCTTTGAGATTATTCAAAGAAAGCTTTTGACGCAGAACGTCCATGATAGAGCCAAAGTCATCGGCTACTGAAACAGGAGGATTAGCGAACTGGCTTACGATATCTGGCAGCTCACTAGAATGATATTCAACTTTCGATTGAGTAAACTTGAGTCCATGAGCAGTACTAACGACCACGGTCCTATCATTGGGACCAATAACGCCCCTGGACCTGAGTTTCTCCAAAGCAACTAAAGCAACTCCTGTGTGTGGGCAAGTAAACATTCCAGACTTGTCTGCTTGAGCACAGACATCCATGATCTCTTGCTCTGTTGCCTCCTCTACAATACCATCACATTGGGTTAGAGCATAGATGGCTCTGTCGATAGACACGGGATCACCGATCTGGATGGCCGATGCAAAAGTTGGGAGAGCTTTGACGGGCTTAAAATTTTCCCAGCCATCCTTGTAGGCTCTGTAAAGAGGGTTAGCATTGTGCGCCTGGGCACAGATCAGTCTCGGCATTCTGTCGACCAATCCCAACTCCTTACACATGTAGAACCCCTTGTAAAAAGCATAAATATTCCCAAGGTTACCTCCAGGAACAATGACCCAGTCTGGAACCTCCCAATCGAATTGCTGAAGGATCTCGATGGCGGCAGTTTTCTGACCCTCCAGACGAAGACTATTGAGTGAGTTAGCGAGGTAGATGGGAAGCTCCGAGGTTACCTCCCTGATGAGTCGCATGCACCCATCGAAGTCGGTGTCCATGCTCAATACCAAGGCTCCGTTAGCGATTGGCTGCACTAATTGGGCAATGGAAATCTTGTTAGCGGGAAGAAATACAATGGCTGGAATTCCGGCAGCTGCACAATAAGCTGAAAGAGCTGCTGACGTGTCTCCTGTTGAAGCGCAACCCACACCCAAAAGAGGTTTGCCCAGCCTCCTAAGCCTGTTCACTTGAGAAACTAATACAGTCATTCCAAGGTCCTTGAACGAGCCGGTGTGGCTGATACCACAGTGCTTCACCCACAAGTCAGTCATGTCCATAACCTGCAAAAGCATTACGACGTTGAATAAGTACAGAAGTAACAACCAAATCACAAATGTTGCGATCAATTCATTTCCTCACAAAAAAGGCTAGCAACTATATAAAATTACAAGAGGGCTCGAAAGCAGAGAACATGACAGGGGTCATGATAACGTAGTAGAAAGATAAACCACCAACGACCACAATTTTTTGAAATCTTTCACTACTACGTGACCCATAGGCTCTTGAAACGTCCACAAGCCTTTGAAAACTTGGACGTTGGTGGTTATTCGAATGCAATTCTAAAAACATCTAAAAACAACCGCCAGCCAAATACAACTTCAACTTGACAGAAGTATGAAACATCACAGCAAGCCTAGGTATTGTGCCAAGAATGACGAATGAAGAGAATTTTTTCAATCGATAAACGAAGTAACAAAAAACCAAGGGATGTACATATCTCTGACTGGCCCATTACCAACATTGCGGACCCAAAATTTAAACTACTACAAAAGACCAATTGACATGAGTAACGAACCTCTTTGCCAAATCGTTCCGCCCAAAATAAGTTGGAATTTCCTTCAAACACACTAACAATGTCGTCATCGTCAATCTCAGGCAAAACCCACTCCTTCTTGCTCCACACCCCCGACCCATACGGCCACGTCGTCTTTCCCACCCGCGAGTCGAACAACTTCCTCCAGTATGCGCCATCTCCCGCTTTCTTAAGAGCCTCCATATCATGCTGCACATCGAGCAACGCCCCAGTCTTGCTCCTGTAAATAACCTCGTCCAGCGAGTACTCCTCGTCGGACTTCACCCCGGGCGTGAACGGCACGTACTTGGCCGAGAATGTGGTCGGCGAGCTGCCAGCGCCCTGCCGACGCGCCTCCTCCCTGATATTCTCATTCCTGCCCTTCTTCGGCGACATGGGTCCATTGTTGGGCGAATTTGGCTTGGCCGAATCGGTCGCAACCTCCTCCAACGTCAAGGCGGTGGCTCCAGGCACATTGTCAGCCACCTCCTGCGATGACGGCAACGCGTCTGCCCTAATTGCTCCCAAGCCTCTTCTCCTGCTGCTGCTCAACAGCATCTTGGATCCTCTCGCTCCCTTCCTCAATGACACCTGCGATGGCAACCCCTCGCACTCTGCAAACCTCGAAGGCTTGGTGGCAAGGTTCACAACCCCGAGGTTGGATCTCAAACCACTCGACACCGCCACCGCACCCACCATGTTGACGGTACAGTGTGCGTCAAGAAATTGAGAAATAGGTTACAAAGATTGAAGAAAGAAGGGACGAGCTGCGGGGCGGAAGTGCAAAAGAAAACCTCGCGTTGGCGATGGTGAGCTATAAGGCTTCAGGGACGATGGGCGTCCGGCCAAGCTTCTTGGCTGGGACGGGATCCGGTTGGCTTAAACCCTCAACCCAACCCGGGATGGAAGGATGGATGAGTCGTGTATAAACATGGATGCATGTGGATGTGGATGAGAGCGCTGATCGGTGGATGTAGGACCTGGTGGATGATTTGATGGAAGGATGAGTGGATAGGTGTGGTCGTCGATGGATGGGAGGGGGTTAGCGACGTGGATGAGGGTTAGTATTGGATGATTCTCTTGTGCTGTTTCTAAAAACACAAGCTTACAAAATTGTAGAATAAAAAATAGTGGCTGGCATGGGGGCACTTAAGCACCCACAATGTTGTGATTTGGGTTTTAGGTTTAAGTTCGACCCTCCCGAATTGGCTAACTTGGGACTCCATGAAATCTGGAGTTGCATTCTTGATCTAGATCTGAAATTTCAAGTATAGTGCTAGAAGTGAATTACATGACTTGAGTGAGTTTTTGTGTAATATTCTAGCACCAATGTTGTGAAGTGCATTTGTAGCAAAATATTTTACATCCAATAAGAGTTGATTTGACTAGAATGGACATAAATTTGATAGTTGGTCGAGCTAAAGCAATGTTGAAGGACAAATCTATTGTTATTGATATAGTTGTAGGGCCATTTGGTAGCTTAGGAGGAAAACCCTTACATGAGAGAACAATAACAATCCATGAATCCATTAGGAATAGAAGTTCAAATCACAAATATAGAATGGAGTAACAAGGAGCTTGAGAAGTGTATACAAATAACATTTGTACTAGAGGCATCTCCAAGGAATCACAGATGAAAAAGAATCAACATTTGCACAATACAACATAAACAACAGGCATCTCAAAATACTAAACGATATCAAGTTCACATATAAATTCCAATCGTTTCATCCAATAGCCATCTACATTAATTAATTTGGAGTACTTTGAATAATATATGCTAGCCTAAAACAACCAAGTAATAGGAGTTTAATCTTTTTCAAATACAAAATATACAATAAATACTATAGCATATCCTCCTAGTAAGGTGGATAGTGATACACAAAGCTATGGAAAAGATTCAAATCTTACAATATTCAAAGCCATTAAGAACCAAATACAAAAAAGAAGACTTATCAAACAAATCTTTTGAACAAATATCCTCACTTAAGTTTAACATTCACTAAATCAAAATATAAAAAGATAGTTATATAAGTAAATAGAGTAGTTCTCAACCTCAAATAATTCCTCTTAATACATTAATTCTTCTATTACAAAGAAGACTCTTTTCTTCCCTCCTTGTCTTCCTCCCTAATTAAAAAGACAAAAAATATTTAATTGGACAAAATAATACTAGAATAATCAGATTCTATTTGTGTTTGAAAACAACAAGGCAAATGATGATCTAGTACAATCTCCACTCTTGAATATTACAATGGCATATGATCACCTCCACTTTTACAAAGAAAAGATAAACAATTTAGAAACTATATAGTTCTACAACATATTTTAGAATGAACACTAAGGGCAAGAAGGTTGTCTATATGGTCTAAAATAAACCTACATAGGTCCTTTCACCAATTAACAATCAAGTCCAATAATTATTTTGAAATCTAATTTACATAAAAAAAAAGAAAGAGGCAAAGCATGCTAGCCATTCATAGCTTGATTCTAATATATACTTCACAAGACTCTAAGATTTTAAAATTTGTATATTAATAAAAAATGTCAAAATCCTCTCTTAGTCTATTATATTATCTAGATTGGATAATAAAAGTGATATTGAGTACATACTAAAATATAATAGATTTACATCCCAATATAGTATGTGTTATTCTTTTGATTACATAGTACAAAACTATCATATATTGAGAACACTAATAATAGAATGCATGAGCAATAAGTGCTAATACTAAAGTAATAGCAAGAGACAATCACTTGCTTCTTCAAACAAAAATGGAGAAATACCTGAACTACAACCTAAACAACACATATGACAACTCAATAAAATTAGTACAAGAACACCAAACTTTATTCAATAATCAAAACATAGCTACCAAAAAAAATAATCCTTTGTCCTTGCAAAGCCACAAACTAAAATACATGGATACAAGACAACAAAGATATATACTAGTTTTTGGTTAGTACTTGCTAGATACTGGAAGGAAACAATTTAGCTACAATCATACTTTGAGTCTTCTATTGGCAATGAGATGGCATTCTAGAAGCATTGGTTGATATGTACAAAATTACAAAAAAATAATATATAATATTTTATTCAATTCACAGACAAGAAGAAAAAGCTTAGACATTTGCATCACTTTGCACATACATGGTCAATGAAACCATGTTATATCTTCAAAATAAATCAATCTTTAAACAAAAACATTTGAATCCTCTCTGTCTGAGGAAAGATGGTAGCTAGCTCTACATATGGTCGTATGTATGTTACTTTATCATATATTATTATAATCCTTATTAACTATAATAAAGATGTTCATACACCATGCAATAATAAAGAATTATTATGGTTGTTCTTCCCAATTACTTTTTAGAACTATCTTTTGAGATTTCTACTATACATATCTAAGCATGGAATATAGAAACTCACAAATTATTTGTCTTATTGAGATGTATTTCATTGAAACTACCTAATGAACTAGATCTTCATACATCCAATATCATACCATCTATGATAAGAATAATCAATAAAAGAGAGTCCAAAATCCATCAAATAAACAATTAAGATGTCTAATTTACTCACAATAGTATAGCTCAATGTATAAGGACTAAGTTGAAATGTCATTTGTATATGCAAGTGGTAAGAAATAAAAAAATTTATTTAGAAATTTTAGCCTCAATCAAATATTATTATCATTCAAGAGTACATGCTCTTACTAGAAGAAGAAAAATATCATATTAATTAAATTAAATTCACAAAATGACTTTTTTTCTAAATCAAACTATATATTGTGTCAAAAAAGATAATTTTAAGAATAATACGAGCTTCTTTTTATCAAAAAAACTAAAAGAAATTATTTGTAAATATAGAGTAATCATAAAGGAGAAGACCCAATATATCATCATGCCATAGACTTTTTATATCAAAATTAGTAATATTAATCTATATGCTTTTAATTATACTAGATCTAAAACTTGATTATAGACTAAGATTCACCAACACCCACTTTCAGTCGCCAATTGGATTTTAGGAGGCAACTTTAATATGATAATTCATTTAAAAGATAAATAGAGTAGCTAATGTACTACCACAAGAAGACAAAGAAATAAGTAGCATGGAGAAATCTTTAGGTGTATGTTGGCTTACAAGATTATCTTTGATTAGACAAGTTTTAAAAAATTCATCTAATAATTTTTGTAGAATAATGAATATATAGCCTATGAATTGATTTACTCTAACTTCGAAAAATTTTACATGAACCATATTTTAATATACATTGAAAGCTAAATTGTCATTTGGCCATTGCTAGCACATGTAACAAACCATGCCCATATTTTTGTGAGGTTACAACCCTACTACAACAAAAGTGAATAATAATCCATCTTCAATTGATACTTGCTTATGTATAATATCAAAAAATCTTTATTATTAAAAAAGTAGCATAAAGCTATAATGACAAATGCTTCTAAATTATAGAATGGTAGATTTGCAAAAGACCTTAAGGTATTCAAACTATATAGTAATTAAAAGGTCTATGTTTTTCAAGTACAATGAAAAAACAAATTCAATATCCAACTTGCTTTTATATTTAAGATAGAACTTGCTTCATAATCCAACTCAAATGATTAAAAAATCCAAGACAATCTCAAACTAGCTTAAATTGCATTGCATATCTAAAAACAAAAACAAATAGATGCTAAATATGATTGGCACCTATGAAAGTGGATCAAAATCAATGATAGGAATAATTATAATTTTTTTTTTTTTTTTTTTTTTTTTTTAATTCCACATTGGTTTAAAAAAATCTATATTGATCAACAAACTAATTGATGAAAGTTAATTGCTTACTAATTATAATAAGATGCAATTATATGTTGGTACCTACTATAGTTGCATTTACTTATAGAACAAGAATATTAAGGCTAATTTTCAAGCCAAACAAAATTATTTCCAAAATATGTCAATTTGTGTTATAAAAGCAGAAGGCCAAGCATTCATCCAAAGCTTCTTTTTATAAGAAATAATAGAGGCAATAAAAGACCTCCCTATAGACAAAGTTCTTAGGATTGATGGAATTTCCATTGAGTTCTTTCAAGCCTTTTTAGACAAAATTGGTGTAGATCTTCTTAGCTTGGCTTAAGAAATCTTTGCCACTAAGTCATTGAGTGGCTTGCTTAAGACAAGTAAAATTTATTTAGTTTCTAAAGGAAGAGAATTAATCTACTTCACAAACTTCAAGCTGATATCCTTCTTAGGATGAATATACAAGGTAATTACAAAACTATTGGTAAATTAGATGATACCTTAGTTTTTTTGTCTAGATTTAAATTTCACAAACTATTTTTATTCTAAGAAGGTACAACTTTCATAATATATTTATAGTGCAATCAGCCATGGATTGAGTGGTAGAAAATAACTAATATCTAATTTTCTTCTAATTGAATTTTGATAAGGCTTATAATAGAATCAATTATTTTTTTTCTAAGAGATGATGTTATATATGGACTTCTTTCATGAATAAGTGAATTTAATTATGTTACTTTATACAAAAGATACTGCCAAAGTCATTTTGAACAACATCTTTATAGAATAATTGTCCCTCTAAAGTTAAATAAGGCAAGGATGCCAATTGGTATCCTACTTCTATCTTCTAGCACGTGCTGTTTTAAGTTACTTTCTCTCTAATCCAAATCAATCCCTCAAAGACCTTACTCTTTCAAATAGTTATTCTACAACAAATCAAATCTATGCAAATGACTTAGCTCTATAGATACAAGGCACCATAACAAATTTGGATATATCAATGAATATACTCATTATATATTATGAAGACAACAAAGCTAAAATAAATTGGAACAAATCCATAGGTATTTGGATATTTTAATAAATCCAAATATACCAATAGATTAGATATTATAGATTAAACTAGCTATCTTTGGAAACTACAACGAGATATCTTGGATTTTCTATAGGAATCATAACACTTGCAAAAGACATTACCAATAAGATTATACAAGGCTTTAAAACTAGTCTCATCTTTTGGAACTCAAAATATTTATCACTAGCAGAAAGAATTATGATGGCTTATCAAACCATTCTTGCCATTATATGATTCTTTTGTTTATGCTTGGCAATTACAAACTCTACTTTCAAAATAATACATATATTTATTTAAAATTGTATATGAAATGCAAGAAATAATAACACCATGAATGAACTAAAATAAAATCCTACAAGTTCAAAGTTTATCCTAATCTACATTAATTAATTACTTTATATTTTAATTATATATAAATTATACTCTAAGCCCTTCTTAAAAGATTACTTTAAGCTCTCTTGATTACTCTTATTAATTCTTAAAACACTTCATAACAACTCAATGTGTCAAATCAAGTAATTCTAATATGCATATATATTGGAAGAAGTTTATATATTTTCTTGATTTTTCATTATTTTTTATCTAGCAATTTGAGATAATTCTTGAATGAATTTTTATTCACAAATCAGTTTTTCCCTGTGAATGAAAATTTATCCACAAATAAAAATTCACCTACGTCCTGAACTCATCCAACTCATATTCATCTAATCTATTGACTTAAGTTCATCCAATTAAAATTCTATTCTATTGGTAAAATAACTATTTTTTTTTATAAGAATCGCGCATAGGAAGGCTCACATGAAATAATAGTGTTGACAGTTGAAGAGAACCGGAGTGAGTTTTTTTTGCTTCCCAGTCAGAACATAGCAAGAACAATCTCTAGCAACAATTTCTTTAGTGCATTGATCTTGTGGATTGAAGCACTTCCAGCTGCTCTTCAAAGAATCCCTTTATGATAATTCATCCTAACTATTGATGCTCTACTACTGGAACCTCAACAATCTAATCCACCTAGCCTTATAAGAGGTTTGAAGTTTCCTTGCTATGGTGTTTGGGTAGCCTCAGCACCATGACATTAATTCCAACACAAGGTCAATAACACTGATCTTCACGTCTTGGCTTGGAATGCGACCAACTTACACAACCGCAGGTCGCCAACGATCATCTATGAAGATGAACAGTAACCATAATGTTGAAAGGAAGAGAGAGCAAGCAACTGGTAACAAACTCAGAATTTGGAGAAGAGGCCATCAGATGACTTGGCATTGTAGGAATCAATTGGAACCTTGTAGAAGATGATCTCAAGATCATTTGTCCTTCTTAATCTGATTTTAGCACCACGGTTGAACAGCGCAGTCTTCCTTGGTTCCTTAAGGTTCAAGATGTCAAAGAATTCACATTTGTCTTAATGTTCCTAGTCTTCTTGGAATTTGAACTCTGCCTAAGATCTCAATTAGAAAAATACAGAGAAGCCAAGGAACAACATATATCTGGATCGACCGTGAGCTTGTTTAGAGCTCTCCAAGAAAAAAAAAGGAAGAAGTGACAGGGATTCACTTAGTTAGATCAGCGTTGGCTTTTTGAAGCTTCAAGATATTCAGAGGCCATCCATATTTGGACGTCAATGCAGATAATCCGACTATACCGCAACTTGACAAAACAACAAATAAAAAGAAGAACATCCAATCTAGTAGCCCACTGCAGCAAAACACCTAATAAAAAAACACACAATAGTAACCATAACGCGAGAGAGGAAATAATAAACTAAGAGGGAGTTGATGGTTGTGGTGTTGACAAACACACGCGGCACTCAACATGTCCTTCACCAACCACCAAAAGATCACGTCGGCAATAATCGAGCAAGATGAGGGAAGGAAATGACTAAACACGATAACTAAGAACGAAGACAATTTAGAACCACTGCATAACATCTCTAGACCTCCACGGCACCAATACTTGTCTTTTTCCAGCCGCCGCAACTCTTTGGTCCTAGATCTCCGAAGGAAAAAAAATTAAAATGGCAATAAAACTAGACGCAAACCTAATAGATGGTCGAACTCCTCCGCAGCACACCTCCACTGCTTGGATATTTGGGCTTCAATCATAGATGACCACCAAGAGGCATTGTTGCCGCACCACAGCCAAGAACACTCACACAGTCGCAAGGAGGGATACATAAAGCCTGCACACTGCACCGCAGAACCCAGACGGAACACACACAAAAAAAAAAAAAACAAAAAAAAAAAGGTTGAAATTTTGTACCCTTATTGCCAGCTTTGCAATTAGTGCACGTCCCGAGGAAATCAAAGCCCTCTGCTCCAGCCACAACAACCAAAAAACATGAAGACGTTGATAATAGAAGTGATGCCCACATCCAAAAAAAAAAAAAAAAAAAAAAAAGAAAAAAACCACTACTTCTGCTTGCTCAACTTGTAATTGCAACTTCCATCCAAAGATTAAATCATGCAAACATCGCCATTCCCTACATTAGCCGCATTCATACCATCTAGCAATAAGAATATGTTTACCACGCTTCCCCTCCTTAGATCAAGGACAAGAAAAAAATAACAACCTAGAACCACATTGCAATATTGACGCCGTGCTTACAAACCAGAGGTCCAAAAACAACAATGCCCTCAGCCGCAACACCCAAATACAGCTGACAGCAAAAAATAGATCTGCAACCTACACTGCGGGTTTTAATATGGAAGAGAGAACAACCACCATCGCTCCAAAGACAACAATGGTCTCATTGTTAATCGAGCAGCATTGTCCAACCAGTTGGAGCTTACGCAGCAATCCCACAGCTCTCCCAAAGCGAGAGCAGCATTACTGCAGCTTATCGAGTTGCCAAGCAGAACCAGAACCAAAATTTGGACGCCTAAAAGAAACAATACACACACAAGGCAGCAGCACTAGCCGAAGCACACCGAAGATTTTGGAGCTTTAGAACCAAAAAAATGAAACCAAAAACAATAAAAATATACTCTGGCAGCCAGACCTCTGTCAACTATGGCTCTTCAGCAAAATCCAAAATCCGCGATCAGAGCAGAAAGGGAGGAAAATAGGCCGCCTTCTAGTGGCCGGATTCCTGTCAACTATTTTCTTTTCTTTCCATTCTTACTTCTAATTCTTTAATCAACTAATTACTTTCTTCTACAAAATTAATATTAGAATTATTTTAGAAACTTACACAAAAAGCTTGAAGATGAATCTTTTTCTACCCTTATAGCTAATTACCTAAGTATTTAGAAATTCATGCACTCTCTTTAGCCAATACTTGTATTTTTGATATTCTAGATACAAGTTTTTATTCTAAAATTGAAGATGGGTCTTTTTAATGACTCACCCCGTGTGGGCCAAGTTTAGTTGGACAATATTCATACAACCATTGGATGCAAGACATGCTAAAGATATCGATCCTCAAATACAAACATATGCACTCATGACCAAGCTTGTAATTATGAGTCTAAAGCTTGGCTATAAATTGTAGAAGGCTTTTGCAAGATATAATTGAAGCTACACCAAACTTATTAGGACAAGGAGACAGCCTCAACATCTCTATTAAATCTTAGCTAGTTGCATCTTTTGTAAGGATCCTTTCTATTGTAAAGAGCTACATTCTAAGTATAAAACACATCAAAAATTGGTTTAGAATAAATTCTTTTGATACACACCTCTGAGATCCTTAAATAATCCATCTTTAGCAATCAACTTATCCAATAATTATTTAGAATCTTATTCAAGATTGAACTTGACTCTATATATTTAACTTTGGAAAATAGAAGAGTATTTTAGATTAAAGACATGTTTTTTGAACCATTAGATGAATGGTACTTTATAACATTTACTAAAATAGCCATTGACTTAAGCACAATTCCTTCCAAATGAGTTACATTTAAAAGAGCCATATCTTGGAAACCACTTAGTCTTATAGGTATACATATTTATTTCAATAGTTACTCATATAATTAGATAGAATTAAATAAATATAAATTAATTTCATAATATCTTCTAAAGAAGCTTTATAGATACGATTTTGACTTTAGATATATTTTTAGTTAATTGATAGGTTTTAAAATTTGATCAACAAGTTAACTACATACCATATGTGTCAATAGCTTGTAGAACAAGCTTATTATGTGGCATACATATAAATGACTTACCTTGCAAGTTAAGACATGTGTCTAGCAAAGTCAACACATATTGGAGGTCCTATAGAATATTGTCACATAACTTTTAATTAGAGAGTATATATGGAAGCAAGAATGAAGCCTTCTTCATTCTTGTCAATGCTTTTTTAGTCCTTAGTCTTATTTCAAGACTTTCTAATTTTCTTGTCTTTAGTAACAAATATTCTAGTTTAATATTATATCATTTTTGAATAATTATCTAGTCTTTTTAAGTAACATAAGAATGTATGGAGGATTTTTTTCTTTGAGATTCGTATCCTTGATACCTAGAAAGATTCCATTGAATAGTGGTAATTGGATCTTACTTTCTACATCAAATATTTGCATTATATATTGTTTACAAAAATGATTTGATTTTGATTAAATGTGCAAAACATTTGAAGAAAATCTATCAGAAGAACTATAGGTAGTTGACATTAGTTTTTAGCTACTTTTATTCAAAATCCTTCATCATGTTTATATTATTCTTATTATATATTTAAAATATAAAATTATTTAAGATAATTCCAAGGAGTATTCATATTAACACATAATATGGTCCTTCAATGCCATACTTATTAGCTATTTAAAATAAAATCTCAAGGACTAGCAATATTCAAAAGTTGAAATTTAAAGGCATTCAATTTTTACTAATTTACAACCAAATACAACTATCATATTGGTCTAAATAAAACCATAAGAAATATGAAAAGACTTCTAGACTTGGTAAGATAAAGATACTGTAATAAGGTATAGATAAGATATTTATATTATTTGCATATTGGAATAGATAATTGGAACTATGTTTGAAAAGTTATAGAAGTTTCTAAAGTTGGGACTAGGTTAGTAGACTATATAGGATCCACTGTGGAATATTTTAGAAAGAGCTTACGGTGGTTATCTAAGTAGAATCCACTATAGAAGCTTCTAGAAAAAAACTTAGGATGGTTATTTAGGTGGAGCCTACTATGAAACCTTCTAGAAAGAATATAGGAAAATTATCTAAGTGCGGTCCATCATCTAAAAACATTCTAGAAAGTCCTGGGTAATAAAATAAAGTATAAATAGAACTGATGAGGACTTTTTGGGTACCAGATCAAGTATGGCTTTGGATCTTCTTTATTAGTAAAATTTGGTTTTGCATCTTCTTGTTCAGTTCTATTTTATTTTATTTTCATTTGTATATTTTTGTCTTTCGTATCCTATTTTGTTTAGTCATGTTCAGTTTTGTTTTAGTCCATTTTGTCCTACTTTGTGATGAGGTTTTATATTGTTATAGATTAGAAGAGTCTTAGATTCTTGACATAGACTAGTCTTGTTTCAGATACACATTGCAACAACAAAAGCTTATAATTTTCTAAATCTATCATCTATGGCTTTTATAGGAAATAACAACTATACAATGGCTCTATTTAGTAGAGAGGCTACCAATTGTGGAATGGAGATCAAAAGCCTCGGAAACAAGTATGTGTGGTCTTTGCCACACTAATCTAATGAAAACATATGAGCATACTTTTTTCAATTGCTTATGGATCTTCTTCATATGCCAATACTTTTAGGTCTTATAATCTCAATATAGCTTATAGAGCTAGTATACTATGTGGCACAATATAAGATTTGGTACTATGCATAACCAAGAAAGTCTCAATATCTCTAAAATATCTTTGTAGAATTTTAGAGATTGGATCCAAGTAAATGATAATATACTATGGGACATCTTATAAACTACCATCAAATCAATTATATGGATCCAAAATATGAGGAAGAAATATTGAGACATATCTTTTTTTTACATAAGATATTATTCTATGGTTAAAAGACTATCATATACATTGTGATAGAGGTATAAAGGAGTATATTTAAATACAAATACTCTTTGAATAAAATTAATAAGATAATCGTTTTTAAAAAATAAAGTTTTAACAAAACAATAAGTACTTGTTATATTAGGAAGCCATTTCTTTTCTTCTTTCCCATTGGATGTGGCTTTTATTAAAAAAAAATTCTATTGGCTTTGACACAAGATATTCTATAAATAATATAAAGAATATTTTCTAAAATAGACTTATCAAGAAATTTAATAAATAATACATAAAAAATAGATTTTTTTTTTATAATAGATATATTATTTAAAAATATAAAATAAAGGAAGAAATGGTAGCCTCTAATACAAAAGTTTTATGATCTACCACAAGTTGATCTCAATATCTATTTTTTTTATTTGATATAGCAGTCTTTATAAGAAGAGAAGCTCAACTCTATCCAATTAAATAAAGTAAAAATAGAAAAAAGAAATAGAAGAAATATTGATGCACTTATAACAAGAAAAGAAAACTATAATAATTAATTTTTTTTATTTTCTATTAATATCAATGGCTAAATAAGAAAAGGCAATGCCACATTGATGCTATTCCAAATAATTTAAAAGATCTTCTTTACTAGGTTGAATGGATCCAAAACAACTCATCTTTTAAGAGAAGAATTATTGCTTTTGAAATTTACATGGCTCTTAGCCAATATTTCTAAGAAAAAAACTTCTATCTATAGATAACTACTGGAAGAATAGATATAATTTTTAATCTTTGATGTAAATAATATCACAAATATACACAAATACTTCAATAATTATTTGCATAATTTCAAGGAATAGAAGTATATAAATTTAATAATATCTTGTCATAATCTTTTACTTATAAGATGATTTCAATACAATAAGATCTTAAGATTAATTTCAATAAATTTTTAGTGGCTTCAAATATAGAAAGAAATTAAAGATTTTAGATGATTATGTGATATTTGTTCAAAATAAAAAACTCCTCAACTTCAAACTTACAAATTTTTCCAACCATTACATATATGAATTCAACCATGGTTTTTTATTTTATTTTATTTTATTTTTATGGATTTTATCACGGATTTTTCAATCTCAAGTTCTTATGATTCTATACCTATGATATTAGATTATTTTAATAAGATGATACATTTTATATCATATAAAAAATCTATCAAAAGTAAAGAAATATCTATTTTTTTTTAATAATATTTATTATAACCATGGATTGCTAAAGGATTTTATATCAAATAGAAGAACTCAATTTGCATTGAAATTTTGAAAAAAAATCTTTTTATGATATTAAAGATAGACATAAAAATATCTCTAGATTATTATCTTCAAAGGGGTGGAAAAAATAACAAGTAAATCAAGTATTGGAGCAATATCTAAGATGTATCATTAACTACCATCAAGATAATTGTACAATTCTTTTGTCAGTGACAAAGTTTTTTCATGATAATATAATATATATTTTTATTCAATGAATATATTTATTTTTTTAATTATAATTATCATCTATGACTTGATACTTTTGACTTCTCAAAAACTAATAATCATTAAAAAAAAATTGGCTATTTTTTATTAATTTTATATGCAACCATAAAGGTACAATTTAAAAAAGCTCAAGAATGACAAAAAAATAGTGTAAATGCCTAATGCAAAGAACAACCTCAATTTTGTATTGGAAATAAGGTATGGTTACTTTGTTGTAATATCAAGACTATTTGTCCTTGTAATAAATTTGACTATTGTAGACTTAAAATATTTTCTATATATAAATAAATTAGTTGAATTTTTTATTGATTATACCTATCAAAGTCTTTAAAGACCCATTGTGAGTTCCATGTATCTCTTTTTGAACCATAAAAGATAGTAGATACACCAAAAAAAAGACAAATGCCACTTTTGTTTTATAGAAAAAGATAATAATAAAGAATTTGATGGCAAAGAAATCTTAGCTTCAAGGTAGCATTGGAATAGATAAGAATATCTAATACGTTGGTGGAAATATTATATTAATAAATATATATAAAAGCTATTTAGGAATTTTTAAAAGACAACAAAGAGGATCAAAGCTTTTTATCAACAACATCCACAAAAACTAAATTGAAATGCCAAACAATTTCTTGTTATAAAAAAACAAAAATCAATAAAGATTATTTTTCATCTTCTATTTTTAATTATATTTTTTATATTTGCACTAAAAAGATAAAGAATCAACAACCAACATAACTTCATAAATATTGGAGTTGATCCCATGAGTATTCGGGATCGAGGGACGTCCAGCAAATCAACTTCGGCACGTAGTGAGGAGTTGACCTCCTCAGACAACGGCGCTGGGGATGGCCAGCGAAGCATATGGCCTGCAGCACGAGGTCCAACTGAATCGAAAACATAATACAGTGATTTATTGCGTAATCCGGGTCCCCGTGGCTGATTAGGAGGTGGACGGAAACGGTGGACTGGGCTGCTTAACTTAGCATTTACAGGTCAACGATGGCGCTACAAAGATTGAGCGTGAGCGACATGACCAAGCAATTCTCAATTATACAGGTGTATCCCGGTCAACAGCGATGATGCTCGGGGTTCTTTGGCCCTTGGTGCAGTACACTGCAGCTAAATATAATCCGATTCGGCGGTAGTTTTCCATGAAGCACAGTGGCCGTCGAGTAGCTGAAAGCAACTTTTAGTTGCGTTCTCCGCGACGCGAGGTTCTGGAACAGGAATTTCATACCCGATCGTACAGGCTGCAATGGTCGTAGACGCTAAAGAAAGCTTTCCAAAACGGCAACGAATTTAGTCGCTGCACATCTTAGATTAGCTCGGTCTTTCCGGGGACGCTTGATCCCATTGCTGCAGGGCTTTGGGGGAGAATGAGCTTCATCTCTGAATCTTCACTTGTATAATATGCCACGCATTCGGCACAGGTAACTCATTCGGTGTCACAGTTCCTTGGGTGTGTGTGGTGATCCGGGTCTCTCGAAGGTCTGCGTGCCAGCTACCTGCAGCAGAAGAAAGTTGCGGGATATAGGTGTGCAGCGAGGAGGTTTGTGTACGATGGCGCATCACGCGATGAGGGCCACTGTAATAGCCGTCGTGTTGGTCGCCATGTTGGCCGTGACTGGTGTTGATGCTACGCTGAGGTATGGCTTCTACAAGCACTCGTGCCCTAATGTGGAGAGCATCATTTACAAGGCGATGAAGGCGGCATATGAGAAAGACAATACAGTTGCTCCTGGCGTTCTCCGCCTCATCTTTCATGACTGCTTCGTTCGGGTACGCATGCAGCTGAATATTCAAGTTTTTTTAATTTTTAATATTTTGATATTTGTTTCTTTAGGGTCAATATGCCGCATTAGAGTGGAATTGGTTTAAGGCGGTTCTTTTCTTCGCACCGTGAAGCTCATCACACTGGGGTCGCTGATTCAGAGATATACACATTACAATGCCTGACTCCAAATGTGCACTTTTGACGTGAATCTATTTTCGCGAGCGAGATTGAGGCGAGATCCCGATCATAGAGATCGATACATTGCATTGATGGATCTCATAATGGCTGCAGGGCTGTGATGCCTCCGTCCTTCTGGCTGGAAATAACACAGAGAGAGCTGCCCTGAATAACCAAGGCTTGCACGGGTTCGAGGCCATCGATGCTGTTAAGGACGCAGTCGAGAAAGAATGCCCCGGAGTGGTCTCATGCGCAGACATCCTCGCCTTCGCTTCTCGTGACACAGTGATCCTGACTAAAGGAGTGGGCTGGGAAGTCCCCGCAGGACGGATGGACGGCAGAATTTCTCTCTCCACAGAGCCTCTTCAGGAGCTGCCTCCATCAACATTCACTAGCCAGCAGCTAATATCCATATTTGCTGGCAAGGGACTGACCGCAAAACAGATGGTTGATCTCTCCGGTTCTCACACCCTCGGAATCACCCACTGCCTTCATCTGCGCGACAGGATTTTCACCACCATAGACCCAACTATCCCGAAGAACCTACTCAGGCAGCTGCAGCGCAAGTGTCCCAGTAACACCTCCCTCACTCCCTTGCAGATCGACCGCTACACCGGAAATAAGTTCGACACCCAGTACTTCAGAAACATCGTCAGGGGACGCGGCCTCATGACCTCAGACCAGGATCTGTTCAGAGACCCAGCGACGAAACCTTTTGTGGAGGCTAACCTTAAAAGAGCCACATTCGACAAGAACTTCGCTGAGGCGATGGTGGCGATGACTAGCATCGAGGTAAAGATTGGACACGAGGGGGAGATCAGAAAGCACTGCCAGTTCGTGAACTAGGTCCGAACACTGATTTGCGCTTTTAGTCGGAGACTGTCGATGATTAGATGATGGAGATTGTTTACAGGGAGGCTTGCTTGCATTCCCGACGCCCTCTTCGGCCTAGTGTTGCATTCACAGCATTCCTTCGAATACTCTTAGTAGCTTACAGTAGATTGTTTTCTGTTTTGTGATTCCTTTTGGTATAAATGCCCATTTCGGCAGCTCGCTCCTCGTTTCAAGAGGCTTCGTAACAGAAAATCTCCGCTCGCCATGAGCTTGTCTCTCCCTGTTTGATGTTTGCGCGTCGGTAAAGTGTGCCATCAAGGTTGAAGATGCAATCACCGACACCGGCAATGTTTTTCTAATCACACAATCATGGATGGATGTCGGCAAGATCTCAAGAAGATCTGAGATACACACAATCATGGATGAATGATGGAACAGCGTAGATATTGTGATACTTGTATCACTGCATAACTTAACATCTGTCATCAGAAACGCAGTAATTCTCATTCACTCCCTCCACACCATGTTTGTTCGAAACTGTCCTCTCCGTGTCTACATACAAATATCTTTGTCAAACATGATGTTTGGAGATGAATAGGAAATGGTGGATTGTGAGCAATAGCCAAGACTATTCTTGTTTACTTTCAAATTTCCATTCTGTAATGTTTGATCCTGTGGTCTGTCTTGTTTGTCTGTGTGTGATTGTGTCTAAAAGGAAACAAATGTTGTTCATTGCTTGTTGAGACTTCAGGCAGTCTCACATAAAAAGTTCATTTGTTTTCGAATTTGTAGAAATTATGAGTGGCGGTTTTACAATACTAGTTATTTTCTTTGTAATTGCTTCAGCCTTCTCACAATGACAATGACTTGTGTTTTCTACTTACTGATGAAATTTAAATTATGTATTTTTATTTTTATTATATATTCTAAACACAATTTATATAAAATAATTTAGAGCACATTACAACATTTTTTTTTTTATCTTTTTATACCTTCAAAACAAAATGTCAGACTTTGTGTGACTTAATATAATAGATTTCAAAAGTTGGGTCAAACCTACTCCTAGACTTGATTCTTAGGAAAAATACTTTTAGAAAAACATATTCATATAATTCAAAGGCTTTAAACAAGGAAGTAGATCTTGAAGTTTCAAATTTGCTTGTTGTCTAGGAGAAAAGAGCCATAAATGTAATCTGTAGACCTAAAGGTAGAGAGATGGAAGAAGCATGAGTAAAGCCCATAGGCTTAAAAATGGAAGGGAGTATTAAAAAGGAGTGAGAATTATCTAAATACTAGTAACTCACTTATATTACTAGTGATGTTAGAAGAAAAGAATTCTTTGATCTTCTAGATGATGGAAAATAGAACTAATGTGCAAACTGTTACTAGAGCATGTTGATTTATTGGAAAGAATATTCACATGTTAGATGGATGGTTTCTAAGTATAGTGGTTTTTTTATTTGAAAATAGATAATAAATTAAGCATAAAACCTTGTGGTTCCAAATTCTAGCCTATAAAAAAATATTTAATTATTTTTTTTATATTTTTGGATTAAATCTAGAAGCTTATGTTCTAAAGTGTATTTTAAAAACTTATAGTGTATTTTTCTTTCACTTCAACTAACTTTTAATGCAATGAATAATTTTAATATAATAATATATTATTATTATTTTTTTATGATATATGATAATTATTTAATATAATATGATTAAAAAATTATAATAAATACTTTTAATTTTTTTAATTATAGATTTTAATAAATCATCATCATTTTAAAAAAATGATATAAAAATCTTATTATTATGTGCTTGTAAGGATGTGTGGAAAAAGAAGGTATCTATGAATAATATTAATAGAGTATGTAACTCATATTAGATATAATGTAGAATAGGCGGTTGACACTACTTTGCCAGTTGATAAGTCATAGCTATCATTTGTTGGTGGTTATACCATTTAAGCTTCATAGACTATCAAGCCATTATGCGACTTAATAAGACAAGTGTCAACATGTTAATTGGACATTGTTGACTAAACTAGTTGTTTGTGTATTCACACTAGTAAGTCTATGTGGTTTGATATTAGACTAGTAATATATGAATTCAAATCAAAAGCTCATTTTGGTAAGTGGTTTTAGACTTCTTCTCTTAACATATTTTTATTTTTATTTTAAGAATATTCTTTTTTAATTTTATTATATAATATTAGAACTCGATGCTTTTGAATTAATCTTTTTGGACTAAGTATATGTATGAGGTTGTTTTGTAGAACATGGTCTTTCAATCATCTTTGAAGTTTTTTTTTTTTTTTTTTTTTTTTCAATAGCTCTTATTAGAAGCAATGTAAAAAAGCGAGAAGAACAAAAAGAAGGGATTGGAGCTTCAAGAAAATTTGTCCATAGTCCATAGCTTCTGCAAGCACAATCTATAGTTTATATAAATCTATAGTGTAGTCAAGGATATGCAATCGAGAACAGACTATGGAGAATGTGCATTTTTGATCAACTATCGAGAATGCGCAGTCCAAATTGCCTTGCCGAGAACAAACTATTGAAAATGGGCAATCAAATTGACCAATGAAGAATTTTGAGATGCAAATCAAGACTTCAAACACCAAATTCAAAGGAATTTAGGAAATCTAAAGAGTCTAGCAAGTCCAAAGACTCCAAAAAGATTTATACATTAAGTTTTTTGATTTAAATTGGACATATATTTGTCAAAATTTATATATTTTAGTCAATTTTAGAAATTTAAAATTAAATTTTTTTAGAAGTGCTAGTGGTAGTATAATACAATGGTAGCACCATAATATTTTAGAATTTTTTTTAAAATTTCTATAAATAATCAAATAAAAGACTATAAAAGGTATTTTAACTCATTTTGATTCTATTTTTTTCTTTTTTTTCTTTTTTTTAGTCCTATTATTTCTTCTATCTTTTGCATATTTTTTGTATTATAGCAATAATATATTGCATGATAGAAAAATTTATCAAAGACAATTGGTACTTTTAGAAAGAGATGATTAGATTTATTCTAATTGATAAGGAATTGTAGAACGTTATATGTAAAAAATACAAGAAATCTATTGGATCACCCGTAGATCTAGTTGAGTTAGAAAAATAAAAAGATATAGATAAGCAAGCATTATTTATAATTTTTTTTCTTTAGTTTAGAGTTCTTGACAACAAGCAAAGCTATAAGTGTAGAGCCTGCATAGAAGAGTCTAAAAAAAACATATGAGGTTAAAAATACCTCAAGCCTATTATTCTTGAATTATAGGTTTTAAACTGCACAAATGAATGAAGGTAATAACATCATCAAGCATATAGACAAATTATAAGAAATAATTGAATAACTTTTTTTTATTGGAAAAAAATCTTGGATACATATTTTGTCATGGCATTATTAAAGAGTCTTCTAAAGTCATACCGTACCCTAATAGTATTGTTAGAAACATGACCTTTTTCTAAGTTGACATTAACTATGGTCACAACTTAGTTATTAGAACAAGAGTCTCATCACAAGAATGTAGGATCGACTTTTGAGGTGGCATTGGCTAAGAAAAGAAAATCCAAGCTACATTCTCATATTCATATTCATGTAGGATCTTCACATGATTATAAAAAGAACGCCAAATATAAATATTGTAATAAAAAAGGTCACTATGAGAGAGAGTATCAAACCAAGAAGAAAGACATGAAGTTAAGAAAGTTAAAAAGGGATTTTCAAAAAAAGCAAGCTAATACAAGACATAAAAAAGATCAAAAGGAAGATGAATCTATCTTTGTAATTGCATTATTTGTAACTATAAGTAACAAAGAATGGTACATCAATTTTGATGCTTCTCAATACATAATAAGAAATTGAAGTTAATTATCAAGTTACAAAAACCTACTAAAAAGGTCTAAAGTCTATTTGGGAGATGATACTAGATTTTCTATCAAAAAAAAAGATAAGATCTCTTTTTAATTTTCAAAAAATATTTAAAAAGATGTACATAATATCTTAAATATTGAAGGATTGGCCAAGAATTTGCTTTCTATTAACAAAATAATAAATTAAGATTATAAAGTCAATTTCAAGACTAATACATGTCTCATGAAATGAGATTATATAACCATTAAAGATATTAGGTATAATAGCTTGTACAAGTTAAAAAGATCTTTGGATGAAGATAAAAAGACTTTCCTTGTTACAAAGATAAAACACACTTTGAACAAGGCTGATATCTAGCACCAACAATATAGTCATCTTAGCATTTCAAGCTTAAAGAAACTACAAGTAGGTGATATAATCATTCATTTGGACATAAGTAAGAACACAAAATTAGAGTTTTGCAAAAGGCGTATTTATGAAAAACAACATCATGATACTTTTCTATTAAAAAGTGGTACTTGTGCAATAAAATTCTTGGAATTGATACATTCTAATATAAATGGTTTTAAGAGGATATCATCTTAGAGAGGGATAAAATACTTTGTCACTTTTATTGATGATCTTTGAAGAAAGACTTTTGTATACTTCATGAAACAAAATTTTGAAGTCTTGGATAAGTTTAGGATTTTCAAGGCTCTAGTTGAAAAACAAATAGGCTTAAATATTCAAAAATTATGCAATGGCAATGGGAGGGGGGAAAGAGGGGAGGTATACATCTAAGGCCTTCAAATATTTTTGTAAGCAACATAGCATTGAAAGATAATTTTTGATGCCTTATATGCCTCAATAAAATAGAGTTGTAGAACACAAAAATTGAATATTGTTTAAGAGTTCAAAGTGCATGTTATAGCATAAGCAACTTTCAAATGCATGGCAGACAAAAGCCATCAATATTGTAACATATGTCCTTAATTGAGCTTCTACTATAGATGTAGAAAGAAAAATACCTAAAGAAGTTTGGCCAAATATAAAACCTTCAATATAATATCTTTATATCTTTGGATGTGATGCCTATGTACATGTTTCAAATAAAAAACATACAAAGCTTGATGCCAAGAGCAAAAAATACATATTTTTGATCTATGTTGAGGATATTAAGTACTATTGTAAGTGCTATATTGAAGATATTAAGAGTTGTGATATTAAGTTTGTTGAATGTAAAGACTCTAAAAAAAATGGAAGGAAGTTTAGAAGTTTTTATTAATAAACCTCAAGAAATAAGAATTAAAATTGAGTCTAAGGAGACATCATCAAATTCAAAAAGTGATAGTGATGATACAATGGGAGATTTAGATACTAGCAAAGATCATCAATAACCAATTCTTAAATCTTCATCTTTAATTCAAGATATTCAAATACAAGCTCAAATACTTGAACAACAATATGAAGTTTTAATTCCACTTTTAATTCTACTTCCACCTCTAATTTTATCAATGATGATGTATACAAGAGTCTAATTTTTTGTACATCAATAAGTAATTGATGAATCAACATTGGCTTAGATTTCTTCCAAATCATTCATATCTTTAGCATATATGGTACATATTTTTTACACAAGTACTAAAGAATCAGCTACTATTACTAAAGCTATAGGAAGGAATGATACTTAAAAGTAGAAGAAAGAAATGGATTCAAAGTACTAGAGTCTCATTGACAATAAGATTTGGATTTTGACACCATTACTAGCAAATAAAAAATCAATTGATTGCAAATAGATTTTCAAGATCAAATATAATACAGATGGATTAGTAGAGCACTATAAGGCAAGAATCATTGCAAAAGTTTATGCACAAAAAGAAGATATTGATTACAATAAGATTTTTTCTCTAATGACAAAAATAACTTCAATTTGTATACTTCTGTACTAGCTATAATTGAAGATTAAGAAGATCATCAAATGGATATCAAGATAGCATTTTTGAATAGAGATCTTAAAGAGAAGATATATACAAACCAACTAAAAGGCTATATATAAAAAGATGAAGAATGATTGATTTATAAATTTTCTAAAACTCTCTATGGGCTCAAATAATTTTCTAAGACATAGTACAAGAAGATAGATGATTATTTTGTCTCACAAAATTTAAAAAGAAGCTATGCCAATCTTACTATTTATGTATTATGGACAATTGGTGGATTCTTCATCATTAATGTATTCTATGTGAATGACTTAATTTTTATATCTAATAACAAGGAACTTCTCTTAAAAACAAAAAAAAAAAAATTAATTGAGAGGTTTGAGATAAAGGATTTAAAAGAAATCTATTATATTTTAGATATACAAATTATGAAGAATCAAAAGATTTGTAAAATATACCTCAATTAGTAAAAATATATAGAAAACATCTTTGAAAGATTTGGCATAAAAGATTGTAAATCTTTGACTATACCTTTGGATTTTAACAATAAATTGACAAGAGACATGAATCTACAGATTTGTGAAAAAGTTGAAGCAATGAAGAAGATTCCATACCAAAATGCAATTTGCAGTTTAGTATATGCAATGATAGGTACTTAGGCCAATATTCCTTACCTAAAGGGAGTTGTTAGCCAATATATGGCAAATCCTAGCCCACAACATTGGATAGTAGTAAAATACATTTTGTGATATTTTTAAGGCACATTAGATCACATGCTATAATATGGTCAAAGCTCTTAAAGTTTACAGGTAGTTTATTAGTATAATGCACACTATGCAAGAGATATTGATATAAAATATTCAACCATTTATTATACATTCTTGTTGGCTAGTGGTGAAATTAATTGGAATAGTAAGAAGCAACCTGCAATGATATTATCTACTACTTAAGCAAAGTATATGGCAGCTATTCATGCTGTAAAAGAGACAATTTTACTTCAAAGGTTTCTTAAAGAAATTAGATTTTTATAAGGCAATCCTTTGATTATTTTCAATGATAACCAAAGTTCCATTTTACTTTCAAGGAATCCTACATTCTATACTTAGACCAAGTATGTTGAAGTTCAACATCATTTTGTTTGTGAAAAGATTGAAAGTGGCAATATCAACTTAGTTTTTTACAAGATTTAAAATATCATTGTAAATGTTTTGATTAAAGGTCTAACTCGTGAGAAACATTGTAAATTCAAGAAGATAATGGACATCATCAAATTAAGTTAGTCTAATATATCATTAGCTAAGAGTGTTAATAGAATATATATAACTCTTATTAGACATAATGTAGAATGGACAATTGACATCACTATACCAGTTGACAAGTTGTAGCTACCATTTGTTGGTAGTAATACTACTTTGCCGCCATAGCCTACGAAGCCGTCATATAGCCTAACAAGATGAGTGTCTATATGTTAATTGGACATTACTGACTATGCTAGTTGTTTATATTTTTACACTAGAAAGTCTATGTGGTTAGACATTAGACTAGTGATATAAGAATTCAAACTAAAAGTTCATTTTGAATAAGTAATTTTAATGTTATTTTCTTTACATATTTGTACTTCTATTCTAGCAATATACATCCTCATATTTTATTACAAATAAAAGAAGTGTCTACCAAATAATTTCTATTATTTGTTGTTATTATTATTATTATTTCTAAAATTAAAAAATTTATAGTATTTTTGTATACAATTAGAATATAAATAAATTTTTGTTATAATATACATTAAAAATATAAATGATGAAAAAAAATTATAGTTTTGTGAAACATGTTTTTATGTATAGTATTAAAATAATTTGAAAAGATAAAATTGAAAACATGCATTCTATTTCATAATCATCTTCAAAATTTTAAAACTATATAAAATATTTTTCTACCAAAACTCATTATTCAATTAAAATTTTAATTCACAAAATATAAAAGCAATACTAAAATTCATTATTCAATTGAAAGATTAATTCACAAAATGTAAAAGCAATACTGAAATTCATTATTCAATTGAAAGATTAATTCACCGAATGTATAAACAACTTTTTGATTAATAAGAACATTCATCTATGTTAAAGTAGAACCTAATTAATATGCTACCTTCTTATTTTATAAGCTTCAATTAGAATTTCATCCATTATCATGAACAAAACAAGAAGAGACTCTACAGCCTAGATAGTAGAAGCCAATGCTATTGTTGTGGCTTTTGCCTCATATTTGTGCATAATTCAAGGAGCTCACCATAATAGTATGCCTTGCAATAAGATCTAGTGAGATTTTAAAATACTATTGAAATGTAATTTTGGCAATTCTGATGTTATTGTTGAAGACTTTGTGGTATGTTATCATGTTGATGCACTATTTATGAATGTAAGACAATCAATAGTATCCTCTAAAGTTGGCATTGCATATTGATTTGTAAGTTTGTGGAATGAAGTTATACCAAGTAACTTTAATAATTTGGTTTTATTTTTATCTTTTTTAAGTCTCTATATGGACTTATCAAGAGTTTATATAAGAATGTCTACTACATAGTGGTAATTGTTGATGAAGGTGAGTTGATTCTCAATTTTGTTTTATCCTAGTTTTTATCTTTTTTTAAATGACGTAATCCAATATTGAATAATTTAGAGGTTTTTTAACAAAATTTTGACTCATGCATAGAAAACATAATATAATTGCATTGCAACCAACAAAATTTATATTTTGCAAAAAAGTTATCAATTAATTATAGTATATGCTTTAAAATTTTGACAACTTGTGATTAATATTAAATGAGATGATGTTGCTCTTATCAATCAATTTTTCTATCAATTATAATAATTAGTTTTTAAAATTTTGTTAGAGAGTTGCATTAGTTGATTTCAATATTTTTACAATTCAAAGGCAACACCAAAGTCTTCTCAATATATATATTTAAAAATAGAAGACATACAAATTGGCATCATATAATTTAAATTTCTTACTAAACAAGAAAAAATTCATCATTATAAAGATGGAATTTTACTTATACTATAAAGTACTTAAGTACACTACTCAACATCGCCTAAAGAAGTAATATAACTATTAAATAAAGAATATAGCTATTAAAAAAGATAGTGTATCAAAAAACAAATTTGTTCAATTGCAATAGAAACTATACAGTTAGAATCTAATATAACAATATTACACATTTTATTTCAAGAAGCTCTCTAATAATAACACAATAGAAAAAAAAAATGTCTAGTATCACTAAAGACCAATAAAAGAAAAGACTTTTGAATAATGATTTTTTTGAGAACAATATCAATTTAAAAGTAAGTAATCCACAACTTCTAATATGCTAATGTCTCATGAAGAAAAAATAGTAATCCGCTTTTAATCAAAAAATAGATAAAGCTTTGATATTATAAATATATTACTTCTAATTTGTTAAAAATTACAAGAATATAAATAAATAAGTGAGATATTTTTTGAAAAAAATTACAAAAATAAATAAATATGTATATTCAAGAAAAAATTGGAATAGCTTTTTCCAAAGATTATGAAAGTAGAGATTCTTGAAACTAGATTAAAAACAAGAAATGAAATGACAAGAGTGAAGAAGGCTTCTCTCTAGTATCTATATATTCTACCTAACGAAGAGTTATGTAGCAATACTTTAAAGACTTCTAACATATATCTAACTTGCAAGATAATTTTTTTGCATGTGTACTACATGGCCAACTTCTATCACAAGTCATCAATATGTGCAATATATGGCCAACTTGTTGGCTAAAATTTCAACCTAGTAATTACATGTAGACACATATAAAAGCAAAGTCGCATCTTTGAAGCTTTTAAGAAGCTTATTTACAAGATATCGGTAATTTTATTTAATTTTATATACTTTTATTTTTGATACTATCTAAATAATTATTGGAATAAAATATATGTCTTTGTAACATGATTTGAATAAAAAATTAGAAAATATATCAGTTTTTAAATTTTTCTTTTGATAATAAAGGTGTAATAATATTTGTGGAAGAAAATAAGATTTAAGAACCAAACTATGATTAGCTTTGAACCTTTAGAAAAATAATTCATGATAATGCAATTCTTTATATAAAAAACATGAAGATATTGTGGCTTTTTATAATAAGTAGATGTTTTTGAACTATCTATTTACATTCTAAGATGTGATATTTTTGTGATACATTTTGTGATATATTTTGTGATATTTTTAAGGCTAATCCGATCACATGCTATAATATTGTCTATTTATACATATTTTCTTTGATTTGTAGCTCTTATTGAGTTTTTTTTTTAATTTTTTTTTTAATTTTAATGTTGAATTAATTATAAAATAATGACAATCAAACCATGATACTTTGTATTTTAAGTTTTAATATTATTGAATACATCAGAATAATTTTTAGATAATGGCTTGGTAGACACCCTTCTTATAATGTGTGGAGAGGTCTCTGTGCCATGCATCCTTATATACACATAATAATGTTATTGTTTTATAATATTATTTTTAAATTAATATGCTATGACAATGATAATACCTCAAAGTTTAATTTTAAAAAATATTTTCTACTTAATATTTTTGTAATATTTGTACATAGGCATATACTTAATTTTTACAAACTTAATAAGTATATCATTGCTATATCATGTTACTTTTGATATTAATTTTAAAGTTATATGATATATCAATCATATTATTATGCATATGCAAGTGTGCGTGGCACAAGAAGGTATCTATGTCATAAAAGAGGTGCCACCTAGCAATTCCTATTATTTGTTATTATTGTTCTTCTTCTTATTTTTTTTTGAATTTAAAAAATTCACAGTAATTTTTGCACACAACAAGGATATAAATAAATTGTTTTTACAACATACATGGAATATATAAAATGATTAAAAAAATTGCAATATTGTCAAATCTGTTTCCATTTGTAGTATTAGTGTACTTTGAAAAAAAAACATTGTTAGCATGCATTCCACTTCATAATCATCCTCAAACCATTGAAACCATGTGAAATATTCTTCCACCTAAACTCATTATTTGATTGAAACATTGATTCACCAATTGTGAAAACAACTCCTTAATCAAATAAGATCATTTATCCATGTTAGCCCTAATTAGTGTGGTACCTTCTTATATTGTAAGCTTGAATTAGGGTTCTATTGGTCGTCATGAGCAGAACAAGAAGAGACTCTACAGCCTGGATGGCCGAGGCTGGTGTCGTTGTTCTTGGCTCTGCCTCACGTTGCGCACAATTCAAGCAGCCCTCCACAGCAGTATGCGTTGCAACGAGCTGTAGCCCGGTTTGAAAACACTGTTGAAGTGTAATTCGGCGAAGTCGGACTTTGTTTCCGAAGTCTTTGTGGTCTGTTGCCATGTTGTTGCACTGTTTGTTAATGCGTGCAGTCAACAGTCTCCTCTAATATTGCCATTGTATGCCGGATTGTGAGGCTGTCGAAGGTAGTTGCGCCGTGTGACTCCCAAAATTCGGTTTTCCTGTGTTATCCAAGCCTCTGTTCGCACTTGTCGAGAGTTGGTGTGAGAATGTCCACTGCGTAGTAGTCGTCGACGACGAAGGTCACTTGGTTCTCGGTTTTCCTCGCGTCTGTGAGCTTATCGGTGTGATGTTACAAGTTGACGATGTGCAGGGTATGTGATGGCTATGTTCTCTTAGGACAGAGTGATTCTCAAATTAAGTAATGACGTTATCCGCTCACCACTCGAGAATGATTTAACAAAATTACACATTATGTGGATAGTGGCATCTTCAGAGCATTAGCTCCGAAACTACTATTTGCAATAACTTGGACGAGTTAGTAATAAACGAACTGTTCAAAGACTCGCCACTGCAAGAATTTCTCGACATGACGGAACCGCTACGGAAGCCTAAAGTTCCTCGCAGGAAAGAGTTTAAAGAGAGCTTTAAGTTATTGGAAAAAGAAGCACAGGCTCTGCGTGAGACCCGACTGGAGCCGTTTGTAGCTTCACCTGATTTTAAGGGATCGTCGCAGACACTCTTGAGTTCTCCCGAAGCTGTTGGGATCAACGGACTCAGTTCTCGTGTCACCGAGGGGAGGTACTCGGATCCAGGCTCAAGTGGGCCTCCTCAACGAACTTCACGACGTTCGGCGTTTGAGGAGCAACTGAAGAATTCGGACATGTTTGTCGTATCTCCGGAGGGATCGCATAAGGTTATAGAGGTAGCTAGAACCTCTCAGGATGCTGACAAGCCATCGCAAAAATTATATCTACACTTCAGTGACCTCACTTATACTGTATGTAAAAAGCAATCCCGGTGGCAACGTTTTCAGGGGATGTTCTTGCCAGGTCTCAAACAACCAGCGCCCAAGCCACTGCGCTTATTGGATGGAATTTCAGGAGAGGCTAAAGGTGGCGAAATTCTGGCCGTAATGGGACCCAGCGGCTCCGGAAAATCTACGCTCATTGATGCACTTGCGCAGAGGATTGACGCTGTGACAGGCAGCATGACACTGAATGGCAATCAGTTCAGCGAACGTTTGCTTAGGAACATTTCGGCCTACGTTATGCAGGTGTGGACGATGCTGGAGAATCACGAATCGTATCTTAAAGATGAAGAATTATTTTTTCTTGTTTCGTGAAACCATTGATGTTTTGCTTGAAAGATTGTTCAGTTTGGCTTTGGACTATTTACCAGCCGTTGGAAAACAGTAATAAGACCCTTTGGATCCTTGCAGGACGACCTACTATATCCAATGCTTACAGTCAAAGAAACACTCCTTTTTGCAGCATTTTTTCGGTTGCCGCCATCTCAATCAAAGGCGGTCAAGAAAGCTCGGGTTTCCAATTTGTTGAATCAACTCGGTCTACTGAGAGTTGCAAACACAATTATCGGAGATGAAGGCCACCGCGGTGTCTCTGGAGGTGAAAGGCGCCGTGTCTCAATTGGTATTGACATCATCCATGACCCTCTCATTTTGTTCTTGGACGAGCCGACATCAGGGTTGGATTCCACAAGTGCTTATCTGGTGGTAAGATGACCATTTTCTTGTAGGATATGCACCAGAAGGGTCTCTTTAAACCCAATAACCACCTACATTCTTTATGAGCGGTTTTGCTTCTAAACTTTCAAACAGTGAAAGACATATTTAACGAGTTCATGAATTTGATCGACTTCTCAGGTGCGCACACTCCAAAGTATTGCAAAAACGGGAAGTTTGGTCGTGCTATCGATACATCAACCAAGCTATCGAATTATGGGCCTCTTTGACCGCTTAATTATACTGGCCTTCGGTCAAAAAATTTTTGGTGGCTCACCGAAGGATCTTAACCAATACTTCGAGCAATTTGGACGCCCTGTCCCAAAGCACGAGAATTGCACAGAACATGCATTAGACCTTATACAGGAATTGCATGGGTCTAAAGTAAGTCGCAACTTATCTGTCTCAAATTTTCTTCAATAAATTAAGGATTAAAAAATAAGTATTAAGAAAAGTATCGTTTAAAGATTTGATAAAAATTTCCTTGGAAGGTACAGCAATGATCTGGAGGTGTTCATGATTCGTCAACGCAGGATGGAATCAAGCAATTAGTTGAATTCCGCATAATTTGGGAAGAGAAATCGAATCCATCGGTTTCCATCGTAGAATCTTCAGAAGTCAGTGCATCAATATCAGGTGTTCTGTTAAATAACGAGTTGCTTTCCACCAACCAATCCAATGAAACATCGACGATGGAGGAAAAAGCATGGCGTCTCAAAATGAATTCAGACATGGAATTTGCAAATCCCTGCTGGGCTGAAATTATGGTATTGGTTAGGCGGTCTTTGAAGAACATTAACAGAACTCCGGAACTTTTTCTGTTGCGACTATCCACAGTCATGGTGACTGGTTTTATTCTTGCCACCATCTTCTGGCATCTTGATCACAGTCCTTTAGGTGTCCAGGTATTCCTGCAACTGGATCCATCTCCAGTTTCGTGAATTGCATTGATGATCGGAGTTTTCTGTAAACAAGATGAAGCGTAAATCTGATGTAACATTAGTGAAATATGATTGTGGCAGGAACGATTAGGATTCCTCGCATTTGCAATGTCAACAACATATTATACCTGTGCAGATGCACTGCCAGTTTTCCTTCAAGAGCGGTTTATATTCCTGAGGGAAACAGCAACTAATGCGTACCGGAAGTCCTCATACGTTCTAGCACATGCTATCATTTATGTACCATTTCTTGCCATCTTGGCTATGGCATACAGCGTCATCATCTGGTGGGCAGTGGGTTTAGCAGGTGGAGGCCCCGGCTTTCTTTTCTTTTTTCTCATTGTGTGGGCATCATTCTGGGCAGGTAATTCTTTCGTGACTCTGTTGTCTGCTGTCATGCCCAACGTTATGCTTGGGTACACAGTGACTGTGGCAGTGCTCGCGTACTTTCTTCTATTAAGTGGGTTTTTCATCTCAAGGCTGCGAATTCCTTGGTATTGGAGATGGTTCCATTATATTTCAATCATCAAGTACCCATATGAAGCGATTTTGATCAACGAATTCGAGAGTAGCAAATCATGCTTTCAAACTGGACAACAGATATTTGAGGGTACTCCAATGGCTGATTTAGATGAAAGTGTTGTGAGCGAATTGCTCCATTATCTTCGGTTATCACCCACGTTACAACATACACCGCATGCGGAGTTGTATCCAACATCATGCATTTTAACTGGACAGGATGTTCTACATGCAAAAGAGATTTCGGAACTAAGCAAGTGGAAATGCTTTGGAATTACAATTGGATTTGGTTTTGTGTTTAGATTTCTATTTTATGTTGTGATTAGAATGTCTGGAAAAAACAAAAGACAATAATAATTTAAGTTTTGATGGAGTTTATTTTGTGCTCTTACGATAGAAATCGGAAAGTCTTTTAGTTTTAATATGCATACTTAAAATATGTCACAACCGTGTCAATCAATTGAAGTTATGAATTTCCCATTTTTAACACTTTGTGGTTTGAGAACAATTACATCACTCATGTAGTTTAATGTTCTAAATAATTTAAAATAAAATTCACATATAACATGATTTAAACATAGATTTGAAATGTAAGAAATTATAATATTTTACATTTTCTTTTTAATAAGCTTTTAGTTGAAAAGAAAGAAAGAGTGTTTTGAAGGATTTTTTTTTTGGATAAGATAATATTTAATATTTTTAGATGTTTTAATTTTTTTTGTTTATATTAGAAATTTATATGCAATTAAAATTTAAACAAGGTAATAAAAAGTTTAACAAGATAATAAAAAATTGTAATTATCTTATTCTATTTTTGAAGATATCAATGTCTAAATATAATATCTATCAAAATGATTTTAAATTTAGTATTAAAAGTTTTTGTTAAATTATTTTATCATATAAACATATAAGTTTTTATTGATTATATACTTAAATTTTGTATTCTAATATTATATACAATTTTTAATTTTAATAAATTACATAGTTGAAAAAAACATCTTAGCTTGTAAATAGATAGTTCAAAAACATCTACTTATTATAAAAAGCCACAATATCTTCATGTTTTTTATATAAAGAATTGCATTATCATGAATTATTTTTCTAAAGGTTCAAAGCTAATCATAGTTTGGTTCTTAAATCTTATTTTCTTCCACAAATATTATTACACCTTTATTATCAAAAGAAAAATTTAAAAACTGATATATTTTCTAATTTTTTATTCAAATCATGTTACAAAGACATATATTTTATTCCAATAATTATTTAGATAGTATCAAAAATAAAAGTATATAAAATTAAATAAAATTACCGATATCTTGTAAATAAGCTTCTTAAAAGCTTCAAAGATGCGACTTTGCTTTTATATGTGTCTACATGTAATTACTAGGTTGAAATTTTAGCCAACAAGTTGGCCATATATTGCACATATTGATGACTTGTGATAGAAGTTGGCCATGTAGTACACATGCAAAAAAATTATCTTGCAAGTTAGATATATGTTAGAAGTCTTTAAAGTATTGCTACATAACTCTTCGTTAGGTAGAATATATAGATACTAGAGAGAAGCCTTCTTCACTCTTGTCATTTCATTTCTTGTTTTTAATCTAGTTTCAAGAATCTCTACTTTCATAATCTTTGGAAAAAGCTATTCCAATTTTTTCTTGAATATACATATTTATTTATTTTTGTAATTTTTTTCAAAAAATATCTCACTTATTTATTTATATTCTTGTAATTTTTAACAAATTAGAAGTAATATATTTATAATATCAAAGCTTTATCTATTTTTTGATTAAAAGCGGATTACTATTTTTTCTTCATGAGACATTAGCATATTAGAAGTTGTGGATTACTTACTTTTAAATTGATATTGTTCTCAAAAAAATCATTATTCAAAAGTCTTTTCTTTTATTGGTCTTTAGTGATACTAGACATTTTTTTTTTCTATTGTGTTATTATTAGAGAGCTTCTTGAAATAAAATGTGTAATATTGTTATATTAGATTCTAACTGTATAGTTTCTATTGCAATTGAACAAATTTGTTTTTTGATACACTATCTTTTTTAATAGCTATATTCTTTATTTAATAGTTATATTACTTCTTTAGGCGATGTTGAGTAGTGTACTTAAGTACTTTATAGTATAAGTAAAATTCCATCTTTATAATGATGAATTTTTTCTTGTTTAGTAAGAAATTTAAATTATATGATGCCAATTTGTATGTCTTCTATTTTTAAATATATATATTGAGAAGACTTTGGTGTTGCCTTTGAATTGTAAAAATATTGAAATCAACTAATGCAACTCTCTAACAAAATTTTAAAAACTAATTATTATAATTGATAGAAAAATTGATTGATAAGAGCAACATCATCTCATTTAATATTAATCACAAGTTGTCAAAATTTTAAAGCATATACTATAATTAATTGATAACTTTTTTGCAAAATATAAATTTTGTTGGTTGCAATGCAATTATATTATGTTTTCTATGCATGAGTCAAAATTTTGTTAAAAAACCTCTAAATTATTCAATATTGGATTACGTCATTTAAAAAAAGATAAAAACTAGGATAAAACAAAATTGAGAATCAACTCACCTTCATCAACAATTACCACTATGTAGTAGACATTCTTATATAAACTCTTGATAAGTCCATATAGAGACTTAAAAAAGATAAAAATAAAACCAAATTATTAAAGTTACTTGGTATAACTTCATTCCACAAACTTACAAATCAATATGCAATGCCAACTTTAGAGGATACTATTGATTGTCTTACATTCATAAATAGTGCATCAACATGATAACATACCACAAAGTCTTCAACAATAACATCAGAATTGCCAAAATTACATTTCAATAGTATTTTAAAATCTCACTAGATCTTATTGCAAGGCATACTATTATGGTGAGCTCCTTGAATTATGCACAAATATGAGGCAAAAGCCACAACAATAGCATTGGCTTCTACTATCTAGGCTGTAGAGTCTCTTCTTGTTTTGTTCATGATAATGGATGAAATTCTAATTGAAGCTTATAAAATAAGAAGGTAGCATATTAATTAGGTTCTACTTTAACATAGATGAATGTTCTTATTAATCAAAAAGTTGTTTATACATTCGGTGAATTAATCTTTCAATTGAATAATGAATTTCAGTATTGCTTTTACATTTTGTGAATTAATCTTTCAATTGAATAATGAATTTTAGTATTGCTTTTATATTTTGTGAATTAAAATTTTAATTGAATAATGAGTTTTGGTAGAAAAATATTTTATATAGTTTTAAAATTTTGAAGATGATTATGAAATAGAATGCATGTTTTCAATTTTATCTTTTCAAATTATTTTAATACTATACATAAAAACATGTTTCACAAAACTATAATTTTTTTTCATCATTTATATTTTTAATGTATATTATAACAAAAATTTATTTATATTCTAATTGTATACAAAAATACTATAAATTTTTTAATTTTAGAAATAATAATAATAATAACAACAAATAATAGAAATTATTTGGTAGACACTTCTTTTATTTGTAATAAAATATGAGGATGTATATTGCTAGAATAGAAGTACAAATATGTAAAGAAAATAACATTAAAATTACTTATTCAAAATGAACTTTTAGTTTGAATTCTTATATCACTAGTCTAATGTCTAACCACATAGACTTTCTAGTGTAAAAATATAAACAACTAGCATAGTCAGTAATGTCCAATTAACATATAGACACTCATCTTGTTAGGCTATATGACGGCTTCGTAGGCTATGGCGGCAAAGTAGTATTACTACCAACAAATGGTAGCTACAACTTGTCAACTGGTATAGTGATGTCAATTGTCCATTCTACATTATGTCTAATAAGAGTTATATATATTCTATTAACACTCTTAGCTAATGATATATTAGACTAACTTAATTTGATGATGTCCATTATCTTCTTGAATTTACAATGTTTCTCACGAGTTAGACCTTTAATCAAAACATTTACAATGATATTTTAAATCTTGTAAAAAACTAAGTTGATATTGCCACTTTCAATCTTTTCACAAACAAAATGATGTTGAACTTCAACATACTTGGTCTAAGTATAGAATGTAGGATTCCTTGAAAGTAAAATGGAACTTTGGTTATCATTGAAAATAATCAAAGGATTGCCTTATAAAAATCTAATTTCTTTAAGAAACCTTTGAAGTAAAATTGTCTCTTTTACAGCATGAATAGCTGCCATATACTTTGCTTAAGTAGTAGATAATATCATTGCAGGTTGCTTCTTACTATTCCAATTAATTTCACCACTAGCCAACAAGAATGTATAATAAATGGTTGAATATTTTATATCAATATCTCTTGCATAGTGTGCATTATACTAATAAACTACCTGTAAACTTTAAGAGCTTTGACCATATTATAGCATGTGATCTAATGTGCCTTAAAAATATCACAAAATGTATTTTACTACTATCCAATGTTGTGGGCTAGGATTTGCCATATATTGGCTAACAACTCCCTTTAGGTAAGGAATATTGGCCTAAGTACCTATCATTGCATATACTAAACTGCAAATTGCATTTTGGTATGGAATCTTCTTCATTGCTTCAACTTTTTCACAAATCTGTAGATTCATGTCTCTTGTCAATTTATTGTTAAAATCCAAAGGTATAGTCAAAGATTTACAATCTTTTATGCCAAATCTTTCAAAGATGTTTTCTATATATTTTTACTAATTGAGGTATATTTTACAAATCTTTTGATTCTTCATAATTTGTATATCTAAAATATAATAGATTTCTTTTAAATCCTTTATCTCAAACCTCTCAATTAATTTTTTTTTTTTTGTTTTTAAGAGAAGTTCCTTGTTATTAGATATAAAAATTAAGTCATTCACATAGAATACATTAATGATGAAGAATCCACCAATTGTCCATAATACATAAATAGTAAGATTGGCATAGCTTCTTTTTAAATTTTGTGAGACAAAATAATCATCTATCTTCTTGTACTATGTCTTAGAAAATTATTTGAGCCCATAGAGAGTTTTAGAAAATTTATAAATCAATCATTCTTCATCTTTTTATATATAGCCTTTTAGTTGGTTTGTATATATCTTCTCTTTAAGATCTCTATTCAAAAATGCTATCTTGATATCCATTTGATGATCTTCTTAATCTTCAATTATAGCTAGTACAGAAGTATACAAATTGAAGTTATTTTTGTCATTAGAGAAAAAATCTTATTGTAATCAATATCTTCTTTTTGTGCATAAACTTTTGCAATGATTCTTGCCTTATAGTGCTCTACTAATCCATCTGTATTATATTTGATCTTGAAAATCTATTTGCAATCAATTGATTTTTTATTTGCTAGTAATGGTGTCAAAATCCAAATCTTATTGTCAATGAGACTCTAGTACTTTGAATCCATTTCTTTCTTCTACTTTTAAGTATCATTCCTTCCTATAGCTTTAGTAATAGTAGCTGATTCTTTAGTACTTGTGTAAAAAATATGTACCATATATGCTAAAGATATGAATGATTTGGAAGAAATCTAAGCCAATGTTGATTCATCAATTACTTATTGATGTACAAAAAATTAGACTCTTGTATACATCATCATTGATAAAATTAGAGGTGGAAGTAGAATTAAAAGTGGAATTAAAACTTCATATTGTTGTTCAAGTATTTGAGCTTGTATTTGAATATCTTGAATTAAAGATGAAGATTTAAGAATTGGTTATTGATGATCTTTGCTAGTATCTAAATCTCCCATTGTATCATCACTATCACTTTTTGAATTTGATGATGTCTCCTTAGACTCAATTTTAATTCTTATTTCTTGAGGTTTATTAATAAAAACTTCTAAACTTCCTTCCATTTTTTTTAGAGTCTTTACATTCAACAAACTTAATATCACAACTCTTAATATCTTCAATATAGCACTTACAATAGTACTTAATATCCTCAACATAGATCAAAAATATGTATTTTTTGCTCTTGGCATCAAGCTTTGTATGTTTTTTATTTGAAACATGTACATAGGCATCACATCCAAAGATATAAAGATATTATATTGAAGGTTTTATATTTGGCCAAACTTCTTTAGGTATTTTTCTTTCTACATCTATAGTAGAAGCTCAATTAAGGACATATGTTACAATATTGATGGCTTTTGTCTGCCATGCATTTGAAAGTTGCTTATGCTATAACATGCACTTTGAACTCTTAAACAATATTCAATTTTTGTGTTCTACAACTCTATTTTATTGAGGCATATAAGGCATCAAAAATTATCTTTCAATGCTATGTTGCTTACAAAAATATTTGAAGGCCTTAGATGTATACCTCCCCTCTTTCCCCCCTCCCATTGCCATTGCATAATTTTTGAATATTTAAGCCTATTTGTTTTTCAACTAGAGCCTTGAAAATCCTAAACTTATCCAAGACTTCAAAATTTTGTTTCATGAAGTATACAAAAGTCTTTCTTCAAAGATCATCAATAAAAGTGACAAAGTATTTTATCCCTCTCTAAGATGATATCCTCTTAAAACCATTTATATTAGAATGTATCAATTCCAAGAATTTTATTGCACAAGTACCACTTTTTAATAGAAAAGTATCATGATGTTGTTTTTCATAAATACGCCTTTTGCAAAACTCTAATTTTGTGTTCTTACTTATGTCCAAATGAATGATTATATCACCTACTTGTAGTTTCTTTAAGCTTGAAATGCTAAGATGACTATATTGTTGGTGCTAGATATCAGCCTTGTTCAAAGTGTGTTTTATCTTTGTAACAAGGAAAGTCTTTTTATCTTCATCCAAAGATCTTTTTAACTTGTACAAGCTATTATACCTAATATCTTTAATGGTTATATAATCTCATTTCATGAGACATGTATTAGTCTTGAAATTGACTTTATAATCTTAATTTATTATTTTGTTAATAGAAAGCAAATTCTTGGCCAATCCTTCAATATTTAAGATATTATGTACATCTTTTTAAATATTTTTTGAAAATTAAAAAGAGATCTTATCTTTTTTTTTGATAGAAAATCTAGTATCATCTCCCAAATAGACTTTAGACCTTTTTAGTAGGTTTTTGTAACTTGATAATTAACTTCAATTTCTTATTATGTATTGAGAAGCATCAAAATTGATGTACCATTCTTTGTTACTTATAGTTACAAATAATGCAATTACAAAGATAGATTCATCTTCCTTTTGATCTTTTTTATGTCTTGTATTAGCTTGCTTTTTTTGAAAATCCCTTTTTAACTTTCTTAACTTCATGTCTTTCTTCTTGGTTTGATACTCTCTCTCATAGTGACCTTTTTTATTACAATATTTATATTTGGCGTTCTTTTTATAATCATGTGAAGATCCTACATGAATATGAATATGAGAATGTAGCTTGGATTTTCTTTTCTTAGCCAATGCCACCTCAAAAGTCGATCCTACATTCTTGTGATGAGACTCTTGTTCTAATAACTAAGTTGTGACCATAGTTAATGTCAACTTAGAAAAAGGTCATGTTTCTAACAATACTATTAGGGTACGGTATGACTTTAGAAGACTCTTTAATAATGCCATGACAAAATATGTATCCAAGATTTTTTTCCAATAAAAAAAAGTTATTCAATTATTTCTTATAATTTGTCTATATGCTTGATGATGTTATTACCTTCATTCATTTGTGCAGTTTAAAACCTATAATTCAAGAATAATAGGCTTGAGGTATTTTTAACCTCATATGTTTTTTTTAGACTCTTCTATGCAGGCTCTACACTTATAGCTTTGCTTGTTGTCAAGAACTCTAAACTAAAGAAAAAAAATTATAAATAATGCTTGCTTATCTATATCTTTTTATTTTTCTAACTCAACTAGATCTACGGGTGATCCAATAGATTTCTTGTATTTTTTACATATAACGTTCTACAATTCCTTATCAATTAGAATAAATCTAATCATCTCT
The DNA here is from genome assembly GCF_059467195.1 of Physcomitrium patens. Taxonomy (NCBI): domain Eukaryota; kingdom Viridiplantae; phylum Streptophyta; class Bryopsida; order Funariales; family Funariaceae; genus Physcomitrium; species Physcomitrium patens. The sequence continues at coordinate 11,480,768 of NC_143417.1, forward strand.
TTCTAAAAGTACCAATTGTCTTTGATAAATTTTTCTATCATGCAATATATTATTGCTATAATACAAAAAATATGCAAAAGATAGAAGAAATAATAGGACTAAAAAAAAGAAAAAAAAGAAAAAAATAGAATCAAAATGAGTTAAAATACCTTTTATAGTCTTTTATTTGATTATTTATAGAAATTTTAAAAAAAATTCTAAAATATTATGGTGCTACCATTGTATTATACTACCACTAGCACTTCTAAAAAAATTTAATTTTAAATTTCTAAAATTGACTAAAATATATAAATTTTGACAAATATATGTCCAATTTAAATCAAAAAACTTAATGTATAAATCTTTTTGGAGTCTTTGGACTTGCTAGACTCTTTAGATTTCCTAAATTCCTTTGAATTTGGTGTTTGAAGTCTTGATTTGCATCTCAAAATTCTTCATTGGTCAATTTGATTGCCCATTTTCAATAGTTTGTTCTCGGCAAGGCAATTTGGACTGCGCATTCTCGATAGTTGATCAAAAATGCACATTCTCCATAGTCTGTTCTCGATTGCATATCCTTGACTACACTATAGATTTATATAAACTATAGATTGTGCTTGCAGAAGCTATGGACTATGGAAAAATTTTCTTGAAGCTCCAATCCCTTCTTTTTGTTCTTCTCGCTTTTTTACATTGCTTCTAATAAGAGCTATTGAAAAAAAAAAAAAAAAAAAAAAAAACTTCAAAGATGATTGAAAGACCATGTTCTACAAAACAACCTCATACATATACTTAGTCCAAAAAGATTAATTCAAAAGCATCGAGTTCTAATATTATATAATAAAATTAAAAAAGAATATTCTTAAAATAAAAATAAAAATATGTTAAGAGAAGAAGTCTAAAACCACTTACCAAAATGAGCTTTTGATTTGAATTCATATATTACTAGTCTAATATCAAACCACATAGACTTACTAGTGTGAATACACAAACAACTAGTTTAGTCAACAATGTCCAATTAACATGTTGACACTTGTCTTATTAAGTCGCATAATGGCTTGATAGTCTATGAAGCTTAAATGGTATAACCACCAACAAATGATAGCTATGACTTATCAACTGGCAAAGTAGTGTCAACCGCCTATTCTACATTATATCTAATATGAGTTACATACTCTATTAATATTATTCATAGATACCTTCTTTTTCCACACATCCTTACAAGCACATAATAATAAGATTTTTATATCATTTTTTTAAAATGATGATGATTTATTAAAATCTATAATTAAAAAAATTAAAAGTATTTATTATAATTTTTTAATCATATTATATTAAATAATTATCATATATCATAAAAAAATAATAATAATATATTATTATATTAAAATTATTCATTGCATTAAAAGTTAGTTGAAGTGAAAGAAAAATACACTATAAGTTTTTAAAATACACTTTAGAACATAAGCTTCTAGATTTAATCCAAAAATATAAAAAAAATAATTAAATATTTTTTTATAGGCTAGAATTTGGAACCACAAGGTTTTATGCTTAATTTATTATCTATTTTCAAATAAAAAAACCACTATACTTAGAAACCATCCATCTAACATGTGAATATTCTTTCCAATAAATCAACATGCTCTAGTAACAGTTTGCACATTAGTTCTATTTTCCATCATCTAGAAGATCAAAGAATTCTTTTCTTCTAACATCACTAGTAATATAAGTGAGTTACTAGTATTTAGATAATTCTCACTCCTTTTTAATACTCCCTTCCATTTTTAAGCCTATGGGCTTTACTCATGCTTCTTCCATCTCTCTACCTTTAGGTCTACAGATTACATTTATGGCTCTTTTCTCCTAGACAACAAGCAAATTTGAAACTTCAAGATCTACTTCCTTGTTTAAAGCCTTTGAATTATATGAATATGTTTTTCTAAAAGTATTTTTCCTAAGAATCAAGTCTAGGAGTAGGTTTGACCCAACTTTTGAAATCTATTATATTAAGTCACACAAAGTCTGACATTTTGTTTTGAAGGTATAAAAAGATAAAAAAAAAAATGTTGTAATGTGCTCTAAATTATTTTATATAAATTGTGTTTAGAATATATAATAAAAATAAAAATACATAATTTAAATTTCATCAGTAAGTAGAAAACACAAGTCATTGTCATTGTGAGAAGGCTGAAGCAATTACAAAGAAAATAACTAGTATTGTAAAACCGCCACTCATAATTTCTACAAATTCGAAAACAAATGAACTTTTTATGTGAGACTGCCTGAAGTCTCAACAAGCAATGAACAACATTTGTTTCCTTTTAGACACAATCACACACAGACAAACAAGACAGACCACAGGATCAAACATTACAGAATGGAAATTTGAAAGTAAACAAGAATAGTCTTGGCTATTGCTCACAATCCACCATTTCCTATTCATCTCCAAACATCATGTTTGACAAAGATATTTGTATGTAGACACGGAGAGGACAGTTTCGAACAAACATGGTGTGGAGGGAGTGAATGAGAATTACTGCGTTTCTGATGACAGATGTTAAGTTATGCAGTGATACAAGTATCACAATATCTACGCTGTTCCATCATTCATCCATGATTGTGTGTATCTCAGATCTTCTTGAGATCTTGCCGACATCCATCCATGATTGTGTGATTAGAAAAACATTGCCGGTGTCGGTGATTGCATCTTCAACCTTGATGGCACACTTTACCGACGCGCAAACATCAAACAGGGAGAGACAAGCTCATGGCGAGCGGAGATTTTCTGTTACGAAGCCTCTTGAAACGAGGAGCGAGCTGCCGAAATGGGCATTTATACCAAAAGGAATCACAAAACAGAAAACAATCTACTGTAAGCTACTAAGAGTATTCGAAGGAATGCTGTGAATGCAACACTAGGCCGAAGAGGGCGTCGGGAATGCAAGCAAGCCTCCCTGTAAACAATCTCCATCATCTAATCATCGACAGTCTCCGACTAAAAGCGCAAATCAGTGTTCGGACCTAGTTCACGAACTGGCAGTGCTTTCTGATCTCCCCCTCGTGTCCAATCTTTACCTCGATGCTAGTCATCGCCACCATCGCCTCAGCGAAGTTCTTGTCGAATGTGGCTCTTTTAAGGTTAGCCTCCACAAAAGGTTTCGTCGCTGGGTCTCTGAACAGATCCTGGTCTGAGGTCATGAGGCCGCGTCCCCTGACGATGTTTCTGAAGTACTGGGTGTCGAACTTATTTCCGGTGTAGCGGTCGATCTGCAAGGGAGTGAGGGAGGTGTTACTGGGACACTTGCGCTGCAGCTGCCTGAGTAGGTTCTTCGGGATAGTTGGGTCTATGGTGGTGAAAATCCTGTCGCGCAGATGAAGGCAGTGGGTGATTCCGAGGGTGTGAGAACCGGAGAGATCAACCATCTGTTTTGCGGTCAGTCCCTTGCCAGCAAATATGGATATTAGCTGCTGGCTAGTGAATGTTGATGGAGGCAGCTCCTGAAGAGGCTCTGTGGAGAGAGAAATTCTGCCGTCCATCCGTCCTGCGGGGACTTCCCAGCCCACTCCTTTAGTCAGGATCACTGTGTCACGAGAAGCGAAGGCGAGGATGTCTGCGCATGAGACCACTCCGGGGCATTCTTTCTCGACTGCGTCCTTAACAGCATCGATGGCCTCGAACCCGTGCAAGCCTTGGTTATTCAGGGCAGCTCTCTCTGTGTTATTTCCAGCCAGAAGGACGGAGGCATCACAGCCCTGCAGCCATTATGAGATCCATCAATGCAATGTATCGATCTCTATGATCGGGATCTCGCCTCAATCTCGCTCGCGAAAATAGATTCACGTCAAAAGTGCACATTTGGAGTCAGGCATTGTAATGTGTATATCTCTGAATCAGCGACCCCAGTGTGATGAGCTTCACGGTGCGAAGAAAAGAACCGCCTTAAACCAATTCCACTCTAATGCGGCATATTGACCCTAAAGAAACAAATATCAAAATATTAAAAATTAAAAAAACTTGAATATTCAGCTGCATGCGTACCCGAACGAAGCAGTCATGAAAGATGAGGCGGAGAACGCCAGGAGCAACTGTATTGTCTTTCTCATATGCCGCCTTCATCGCCTTGTAAATGATGCTCTCCACATTAGGGCACGAGTGCTTGTAGAAGCCATACCTCAGCGTAGCATCAACACCAGTCACGGCCAACATGGCGACCAACACGACGGCTATTACAGTGGCCCTCATCGCGTGATGCGCCATCGTACACAAACCTCCTCGCTGCACACCTATATCCCGCAACTTTCTTCTGCTGCAGGTAGCTGGCACGCAGACCTTCGAGAGACCCGGATCACCACACACACCCAAGGAACTGTGACACCGAATGAGTTACCTGTGCCGAATGCGTGGCATATTATACAAGTGAAGATTCAGAGATGAAGCTCATTCTCCCCCAAAGCCCTGCAGCAATGGGATCAAGCGTCCCCGGAAAGACCGAGCTAATCTAAGATGTGCAGCGACTAAATTCGTTGCCGTTTTGGAAAGCTTTCTTTAGCGTCTACGACCATTGCAGCCTGTACGATCGGGTATGAAATTCCTGTTCCAGAACCTCGCGTCGCGGAGAACGCAACTAAAAGTTGCTTTCAGCTACTCGACGGCCACTGTGCTTCATGGAAAACTACCGCCGAATCGGATTATATTTAGCTGCAGTGTACTGCACCAAGGGCCAAAGAACCCCGAGCATCATCGCTGTTGACCGGGATACACCTGTATAATTGAGAATTGCTTGGTCATGTCGCTCACGCTCAATCTTTGTAGCGCCATCGTTGACCTGTAAATGCTAAGTTAAGCAGCCCAGTCCACCGTTTCCGTCCACCTCCTAATCAGCCACGGGGACCCGGATTACGCAATAAATCACTGTATTATGTTTTCGATTCAGTTGGACCTCGTGCTGCAGGCCATATGCTTCGCTGGCCATCCCCAGCGCCGTTGTCTGAGGAGGTCAACTCCTCACTACGTGCCGAAGTTGATTTGCTGGACGTCCCTCGATCCCGAATACTCATGGGATCAACTCCCACCTCCTTGTTTTACATGTGGGATGAATGTAGTGGTGTTACATCGTCTATTTAAGGTTTTGCGGTGATGCTCTTTTGGAAACCGCCTTTGGGCTAGGGAGTGGCGGATCTGGATTATGGCCATTTTAATGTGTTCTCAAGAAAGTTGGAGCCAGTAGAAGCCCTTGACGTGGTTTAGCCCTTGGAGGACGTAATTCAAGCGTTCAAGAATATCATTTTCAAAGTACTTCCTCTCTCAGACAAATGACTATTTTATTCCTCAATGAACATATTGTTGATCAAGTTTCCATTTGTTGTATAACACCATCAAATGTCACATGGTCTTCTAACAATGGGGAATGTAATGTTCTAATTGTTTCTGGCAGTACAAGTAGTGTCTATAATTAAGACTCACATGGCAAGTGCTTCTCATGCAATTTGCATTATAATAATAAACTTCAACAATAGTTCCAAATCTATTCTTGTAATTTAATAAATAAATAAATAAATAATAAAACTAAAAATAGGAATAAAAACAACCAAATAAACAAAGTGAAGCTCAGTTGGAATTACATCAATTATGAAAATCACACAACACATGGCCATATTGAATAACAATGTCTTGGTAACTTTATTTTGATTTGTGTTTATGTTATGTATTGCAAGTTCTTACAATATCTTTCTTGCAATCATTATTAATGTTATTATTATTTCTAAATTTCATGAATGACCTATTCAACGAAAAAATAATAATAATATAAATGTACACAAAAATTATTTAAGATGCTTAATTATTGATTTGGGATCTAATGGCACAAAATTTATTTTAGATGCATGTATATTGATTTGGATTCTAATGGCACAAAAAATGGAAATTTTTGCCATTCAGTACAAATTACTTAAGATGTATTCCTAATGTAGTCGATTAAGTGTACTGACGTCAAGTGAACTTTTTGCAAATATACATTTCATTGGATGGTTTAAGAGGTGTAGCTAATGCAAATGTATGTGAGGGTCTTTGGTCACCTCAACTATATTCTGAATTTAACAATCCCAATTGAAACTACCAAGAGATAAAAGTTTGTAATTCTTGACCAAAAGCACATTTTTTAAATAATTATTCTTTATAGTAAGACGGCCATTAGGATGATCCTAAATTAATATTACAAATCTTCTGCAAGTAACTTACAAGCAACATGGATTTTAAATTTTCAAGTTATATATTTAAAATAACACTTGTTTTTGGGATTTAAAGGAAAAAGTCTCAAAGCTGTTAGGATTTTTCTTTAAGGTAAATGGTCGTTTATTTCATAATATTAAACTGTAATAACTAGGTTTAATACATATTTCATTAAGGCAGAAAGAAATGACCAAAGTTCACCGCGCTGTCTTTTTTAACAAGTTTGGGCAAATTCATGGGAGTCAACCCCAGGTGTAATATACAGGATATTACGAACATGTTCTATCAGGCACATTCTTGAGCCTGCATGCACTCATATCATCACGTGTTAACCAAAAGTGCTCTAAATAGAAAAGTATAGATTCGGGAATGATTCTGCAAATCGGGACGGAACAAAAATTTGCAAGCACTGCTACAGTTTCATCTGATGCACTTGGGAATCAGCCAAAGATGGTGATGCTGTGACTTTCAGCATGCGGCTATGTCAGCTGCTATTAAATCATATACAGCAAGTTCTCGACCACAACTTCCTTTATTGATAGTTCGTAAGGTAAAACTTTATCCAGAACCAAAAAGGCTGATCTCAATTTTCAAAATCAAGTTGATTCAGAAGGCTTCGAAAATTATATCTAAGATGATCAGAACTAATCATACTCTGGAACAGGACCTTTCCATTTGAAATTGTCTGCATATGCTTTTGGCTGCAAGGCACCACAGGTTTCTTTTAGCTCCATGTACTGAATCGTTTCAAGTTGAAAGTGTATATGACCAAGATTGGTTGATGCAGTAAAAGACAATTATGAAAGTCTACAAAATATTAAGTTCCAAATAAGTTCTACCGAGAATAAATTACTTTACGTAATTGCATGAAAGTAGAGTGAAAAACCTTAAGAACAGCTTGATGAGGCTCCCGGACCTGCAAAACAAGCAATAAAGCATATATTCAAACAAGACCTCGTCATATTCTCTTTTGATGTCTTTAAATCCTACATTTTCAAACTAGGTACTTCCACTACCATTTGAACTGAAAATACTGGACAGTTATCTCGTAAGCAACTGTTGTACAAATAAAAAGAAATGTTTCAAGATTGAAGAACGTTAATAAAAAAAAAATATATGCAAAAACCGAGCTGCTCTGCCGAGATTAATAAACCGTCTTTCACTTCAGGACAAGGACGATTAGCTTGTCTTGTTTGCCGCTGACTGAAGCGCTAATAACTTCACTAATAAATTACTTCAAATATTAGACTGCGACATGAATATTACTTCATCCCATCGCGGGGCTCTAAATTCAACTCACTCAAGACATGTCAAGGATTACAGAGAGGAGACAGGTAAGTGATAAGTAGCTCTCACCGTATATTGCCAACCATATTTCTCAGCGAACTCTACTGCCCTCTCCTTGGAATCGAAATTGAGAGATGCCTCACCTACACTATGGTAAGGGTCCCCTGTTGAAGTCCAACCCATCAAAGGGTTCTCCCATCTACCCACAAAAAGAAATATGATTAAAACCCATATGTCTACTACCCCATCAGCAGGGGCTTCAGATCACTTCTGCACATGTTTTCTACGCCCCGCTAAAGTTTTTCTGTATATCCAGAAAGTATTGGGAATAGCAGCATAACAGATGGAGCATGAAGCACAAATGATTAGCTTTACACTGCTAAAGAGGCAGGATCTGGACTGACTGGAGAAATGGGACATTATGAGCATACTTGTTTACAGATTCAAAGCTAATCTTCCATTGATCCGTTGCTGGCCCTGATTGTGTAGTACAACGGGAAGGAGAATAAATTACCACCTGAAATCCACCACGAGTACAATCTAAACTCACAGGTCATCGACATAGTCTGAACTCCTCTAAAATTGAGGCTAACCTCTTGACGAGATGCAAGCTACGACACAACCCTAACTGAATCAATCAAATTTATAAAACCCAGTATAGGGGCAGGAAATAGTTCCCGGAGCGTACATACAACCGATAAACAATGGTTTGGAAATAGGAGAATATGTCACTAACTGAAATTCATCATGAGTGCAATCTAAATTCAATACATCGAGAAAGTATGAACTCCCTCAAAAACAAACCCACCATCTCGGGAAGGTCAAGCAAGAAAAAAAACCCTAGATGAGTCAATTAAATTGACGAAACTCGGTAATGGATCAGAAAACAGCCCCCGAAATGCGCCAACAGCTGATGAACATTAGGGTTTTGTAATTGGCAATCAACAACAGCAAACCCATTTCCCACCTAAGTGGGAAAACACTTTATAAGAACGTGGCAGCAGAAAAGCATGCCCGAACATTACGAAAGAGACCCAATCATCTGACCTTGCGCTTCAGATGTGTTTCAGGAATCCCAGAGACTTCGCCGATCTCACCATGGGTCGAAGCCGGCTCAGAAATTCTGCGAACAGAACTCAATTGAGCGGGAACAGATTGAGATGAGCAGAAGTTCCGCCCACGAAGAGCGCAGTTGAGCAGCCTGCGCATCGCCATGGCAAGGTTGGATTGCGCTCGCCTTCATTCACTCCCGCGACACAAACGACCAAAACAAAATTTTGTCGAGGAAGCCTAGAAATGACCCACTCGCAATCTGCAAACTTCAGCCTCCTATGGTGGATTGATACCCGCAAGCGTTCCGGGTATCTCGCCTGATCGGTGCCTCAGCAGGGTAAGATATCAGCGGCCTGAGGACGACCTTTGATTTATTCGCCTTCAGTCGAAACAGTTAAAATTTTTGTTTTTAATTTTTTTTACCACTAAAGTTGGTTTATTGTACAGTATTTCCCATGCACAACAAGTGGAAGACGTGCATGTGGGTTTTTAGAGACCAATGTAATGTTTTGGTAGAGAGTGAGAAGCTTGTTTTCTAAGACGATGTTGGAGAATGCACATTATAAATTTATCCTTGTCTTTATTTGTGTAATATCAAAAATGAAAATCATATTATCATGACTATTAATTAGAGTAACAAAATTTTGTTAGGATAGAAATCCATTAACCAATTTTATTAGAAAATATGGATTTTCTTTTATCTTTTTGCCTTTCATTCTTCTCATTCTATTTCCTTATTGGTTGTTATTGTGCGAGGTGGATCTCTTACTTAATTGTCAAGCAATACATTTCAATAGAGAATATTTTTTGTGCTTTTGTGCAATGTTTTGTATTCTTTAGATTTTAAGACAAACATCTATCAAATCATAAAATGTTATAAAGATTTGATACATGTTTTTATTAGATATTTTGATGTAATTTTAATGGTCTTATATATCATATTATTTTCCATCAAAATATTGTGTTTACTCCTCTTTTGTCAAACTCTTAAATAAAACTAAAAGCTTTCATTAAATCAAACCAAAGAAAAAATTATTTTAAATTTAATCTATTTATATACATAACTCAAAAGAATTATGATTTTAATTATATAAATTAAAAAATTAAAAAATTTAATATAAATTTGAAAATTCTTATATTTTTTTATTTCATTATAGCAAAAAACTAATAGAATATTTTAATAATTTTTAGAATCATATAAATACTTTTGTAAATATTTATTATTCTTTAGAAACTTCTAAGATCATCTATCAAATTAGAAACTAAAAAGACCTTTATTTTAACTTTAGGGATTTTTTATATTAAAAAAATATTCAATTATATTATTATTTTTTTTACAAAACCAACTAATATTATTAATTTATTTATATATAAGATTTTTATTAGAAATAAAACTTTTATTCTCTATATCTTTGTTATAAGTAATAAATAGAGATTATAGATAATTTATCATGATTTTTATATTATTTCAATTCTTTTGGATATTAATTGTTGAATTTACTTTTTGTACCATAATATCATTTTATGCAAATCCAGTTCATATTAGAATAATGCATTTAGACAATTTATTTATTTATTAATAGATCTAAAACTTAGTTGAATTTGTAAATCGGAAATAAAATTTAAAAAATGTTTATAGATATCCTAAATCTTCTTGCTTATTTATTTATTTTTTTTAAAATGATAATAATAAAATGTTTATAATTTTTTTCAAACATATATTTTTAATAAGAATTCTTTTTTAATGGTATCCAAAAATAGTATCATATACAAAAATTCAATTATCTAATCTATGTACTATTATAACACTAAAGCATTTGATGCTTCTTGTATTAGATATTATTATTATTTTGTAGATTTAACCTCTCTAAATATATATCTAATTATTATATTATTAGTATTAATTTTAAGAATATTATTAAAAAAATTAAATTAAGAATCAAAATCTTTGCTTGCACAATTATTCATTCATAAAAATCCATCCATAGATTATGTCTAATTTTTTAATAATCCATCTAAAAAATACACTAATCTCCATAGCCTTTAATATTGAATTTCTTACAAAATCTTAACTATCATTGCATTATAAAAGTTTTTTTTTATTAAATTACAATTCTACAAATCTTTCATTCTTAAAACACTCTTAAAATTAACTCTCCAATCTCACTCTTTGATCTCTACAAAAAAAAACTTAGTTTGCTATAGTTCATTGTTTTTATACCTTTAAATTTGATTTTGATCCTATTTCAAAAATAATCACTTCTTAAGTGATAATTTTTCTATTTTATAATATTTTTTGTGAAAGCATATTCTTTGTTTTGTATTGGAAATAATTTTAAATTTTTATTTGTTTATGATCCTACTAAGATAATATAAGCTTCTCTAGTAATATAAAAATAAACCTTTAAATAAATACTAAAAATATTTTTTGAAGAAATAACAAAGAATCCTAAATAAATATTTAAAATAAAAACCACAAATAAATCTTAAATTAATCTTGATAAAATATTAATTTAATCCTAATTAAAAATTTAATGAAATTTAATCAAACTTTAAGTCAAATCTTTATTGAAATATTAATTGAAATTATAATAAATCTTAATCAAATCCTAGATTAAATCCTATATTTTAGATCAATCCTAATAAAATCATAATCAAACTTTAATAAAACTCTAATAAAACCTTAGTCAAATTTTAATCAAATTGTAATCAAATCTTAGTCAAATCTTAATCAAATCTTAGTTAAATTCTAATAAAATCCTAAATCCTAGCAAAATCCTAAATAAATCTTGATCAAATCTTAGATCCTGAATCAATCCTAATCAATCCTTAATCAAATCCTAAATCTTAAATAAATTCTAAATAAATCTTATAATAGATTAAAAATTCAATAATTAAAAATTAATCCATTGAATTTGATTTAAAATTTATATACCTTGAAAAAACTAAGTTAGCAACAAGCACAAAATATTTGAAGAAGATCACAAATACCAAATAGGTGATAATCTCAAAATTCCACTCAAGGATCAGCCGACCTCTTTTTCCAACCTTGATGTTAATATTTCCTAGCCACAATCTTTTAATTTGATTATTTAATTCATTTTAAACTTTATATAATTTTTGGAAATCAAGCTAGCTACTTTTAAGCAAATTTCTATTTCAATCCAATAAGCAAATTGATAGATATCTTAGAAATCCTCACTAATTTTTTAAACACCAATTTCTATGACTATAATCCACAAAACTCTTGTATTCTTCAATTAAATTGCTTAATTGATCTCAAATTTTTCACACACATTTACAAAAAGCACAACAAGAAATTTTCCAATTTTCACCTATAAATACACTAAAAAACTCACAAAATCCTAAAATTTGTGAATTTGTTTTTATTTCTCAAAATCTAAATCCACCAAATACATCACTATTTTTGAAAATCTCTAAAAATCTCAATATTAATCCAAATGGTATGAAACTAACTTTTACAAATCTTTTTTCAATTTTGCTTTCAAATTCCATACTTTGATTTGCAAAAGAATCCCGGAGTTACCATAAGAATATGGTTTTATGCTTAGGAATTTGATTTTGACGCAGCTTGACAACTAGTCTTCTTTAAGTACCAATATTTGATGAATTGAGGTAATTTTTATTCAAAATTATTGTTAATTCTCTTCTAAAGTTGTCTACAGTATTTACTTGTCTTATTTATTTTGATTTGAGGCTTTTAAGCTCTTACAAAGTAAATAGAAGTCCTTTCTATAAAAAGTAGCATTAAGATTAAATTTTTTACTACCTTTCTATCATTTACCTTTGATTTTTTCCTATATATTTCTATTAGGTTATTCTATAATAGCATCCATGTTTTTTATTTTCGACCATATATTCATATTATGACATGACAATGCTTGCAACATTGTTATCCATCTAAAGAGCTTCTACCAATCTATAGATGATATCTGATAAAGTATTCCAATGATATAGCATTGTTATGTAGTAATATATCCATTAGGTAAAAGAAGAAAGAAATTATATTATTATGGAAGAGCCATATTACAAAATACATAATAAAAAAATATAGATAAAAGATAGGCAAGTAATAAAATCTTATAGTATTAGAATTGTTGTTTATAAAAATAAATTCTATTTACTTTGTACGTCCATAAATAAGAAAAAATAAGGTTAATTAAAAAAATAGAAGATGTAAGCATGTGTAAAAAAGAGTTGAGATTTGATTTTAGCAAAAATTACTTTAAGAAAATAAGAATTGATACCCAAAGAGGATTGGTTGCCAATTAGAATTGAAATCAGACCATGAGGCAAAAAACCAAGCACTTATATTATTTAAAGGATTTTTTTCTAATTGAAAAGGAAGACTAAAAAATAAAATAAATAAAAATATTTTTAGGAATTAATTTCATATCATTTGAATTAATATTGAGGTTTTGAGGGATTTTTAAATTTAATAATGTACTTAATAAATTTAGCTTTAAGAAATAAAAATAAGTTTATAAATTTTAAGATTTTGTGAGTTTTTTCATATATTTAGAAGTAAAATTTTGGCAATATCTTGTTGTGCTTGTTGTTAATGCATCTAAAAATTTGAAGTCAATGAAGCAATTAGATTGAAGAATATAAGAATTTTTGTGGATTATGATCTTAGATAATTAAGATTTAGGATTAGTGAAGAATTTCAAGATCTACTAATTCAACTGAAGTAAAATTTGGTGAAAAAATTTTAGACTTAAATTTTACATATAATCTAATTTTTAGAGAAATTGAATAATTTAGGAAGGAGAAACATTTGTTGAAAGATCAATATTCAAGTTAGAGAAGGAGGGCGGCCAACAACCAAGAGATTTTGGAGATTTTTTTTATAAATAATATGTCAAATTCTTTTCAAATTGTATGTTCTTATTAATTACTTATTGATTGAAGTCTAGGTGAAATTTTATTCAAGATTTATAATTCAATTAATATTTATTGAAGTTTCAAACAACTATAAAAATTGATTAAGTTTTATTTGGAATTTTTTAAAGATTTTCTTACGATTTTTTTGTTATTTTTCCTTGAGATTAATTTATGACTCTTTTATATTCTTTTATAATTTTTTTTTAAAATTTTATTTTGGATTAGATAAAATTTGATTAAGGTTATTAAAGATTATTTAAAGTTTATTTAAGATTCAATTAGATTTGATAGGATTGTAGTTGTATTTTTATTTACCTTCTATAGCTAGATGCCTAATGTGTTTTCAAGCAAGAATACATGTAATATGACATATTTGGTGAATCCAAGGTATAAAATTTGAAATAAAAAGTGTTTGAATTTTTTTTTGGTTTATTTAAATTATAAAAAATAAAAGCAAGAAAATGAAAGGAAGAGCTTTTGGTGGTACTTAAATTGGTGCTTGAAGTAGAGTTGGAAGTTGAGCTATAAGTAGAGAAAAAGATATGTATTTTAATTCCACTTCTATAAGCATGTTTGAAGCTTTTTTTCTATTCATGCATTAACAACAAGTTAAAGATCACAAAAAAAAATCTCCAATCTCTTCAAATAAATCATAGTTGTGAATACATGATTACTTATACAAGTTCCTTGTAATAATATAACATTTATTATAATGTCATTTTCATACAATCTTTGATTGTCATGATCTATTGTTGTAACTAACTTTGTAAGTCTCTAAGCCTTTCAAGGAGATTGGTGGCTTCTCATAAGTTTCACTCATCAAATTCAAGTCAATTAGAAGGAGATCTTTTTGTAATTCTTTATACTTCAATTTCTTTGCTCATTTTGCTCATGGATCTTATATTTATCTTTTGTTGAATCTTCTTAAGATTTTGTCATCCAATGCTTTCTAATATTATTACCAAATGTTATTTGGTCTTCACCACTTCTTTGAAAGAGGTTGGAGGCTTTACAATCAATTATTGATAAAATTGATTAATTTAAAGGAAAAGATATTATAATATATTTAAGGTGTTATATTATAGGAATAGACTTGATGAATGTTATTGAAAAGGAGATGATTCAATTATTTGAATTAGTTTCTATTTCAAAAATAAAAAATCACATAAAATCCATTATAGGATATTTTGAAGGTTCATGGGAGAAATATTTTACGCATTGAAGGATGAATTTTTCTTAGAAGATAGTGATTATATTATAAAAAAGTCATTTTTTGAGTGAATTAAAAGACCTAAGAAGGACATTCAAGCAATAAAATTATTGAGAGAGTTTAAAAGATAACATTCTCATTTATCAAAGAAAAAAAGATATTTACTAGATTCAAGTAAAGTAGAGCTATTTCTTCTAGTGGTTGATGGAGAATTATAAGAAAAGTTAGAAATTTTCTTGAAAATAAAAAAAAAAAAGATTGAAAATAAATTGAAAGGAAGTAGATGATGGAATAGGATTATTTGCAAAAAGAAAAAAAATGATAGGGTGGATGTTCAAAGACCATTGCAAACATCTAAGGTAAAAATGCCTATTAATCATTTTATGTCTATGATTCAACCTTCAATAATTTTATCAAAGAAAGAAGAAATGATTATTAATAAAATTATATAAGAAATGAGTTATTTTCAAATAAAATTTGCAAAACTTAAAGAAAAGGATCAAACATCAAGAGCAACAATAAGACCAAAATTTAAACCAATAGAAGGTATAGTGCATAGGTACATATGGTATAATAGCATAGATCATTCAAGAATAGAATGTGTAGATTTTACAAAGGCATTATGCATAGGAGTTATTTTTTTTAAAGATAGTATGATACACTTAAAAGAGAGTGGAAAAAAATTGGAGACAAACTTTGATAAAAAGAAGATGAAGGTACTTACAAAAAAAATATTTAAAATCTTAAGCAATGAAGCATCAACATATTAGGTGGAAGAAAATCCTAACAAATGTTTAAGCATAAATCTTGAGTTTTTAAGAGAATTTTATTTTTTGTGGTCAAGAGAAATGAATTAAGCTAAAAAAAAATTACTAGAGATGATTTAAAACATGTTGGCAATAATATTTGGCAAATTATTAAATAGGATGATCCAGTAGATAGATTATTGTTTCATGCTCATATTGCAAAGAGTCAATATGAAGCATCAATAGAAGAAAAATAAAAGAGAGATGAAAATATTAAAGGACCATATAAAAAAAACTATAAGGAAAGAAAAATCATGACAATAAAAGAATCCTATGCATGAAGAAGAAATTGAGAATATTTCTATAAAGAAAAGAGAATTTGTGAAAGAAAAAGCAAAGGCTTATACTTATAAATTATAATTGATATTAAGGCTGCTATAAATTTGAAGAAGATATTAGAAGAACAAATTTTAGGTCAAAAGGTTGAATTTAAAATTAGTAAATTTTTTAAGATTACAAAGTATATATTATTACCATAAAAATAGAAATAAAAGTTATAAATGATGGTTTGACCTATAAAAAGATAAGAAATCAAGAGGGCTATGTAATTTTTAACAGTTTGTGTAAATCATGAAAAAAATTGAGATAATTTGAGGGAGCATTCTTTGCCAAGGATACAAAAAGAATTTGAAGATCTTAGCAACTCAAAGGATTTTTATAAGAAGCCATTATAAAGCATCATTGCAATGATAGAAGGAGTGATGGCTTTTCATTAGTAGAAGAAATGAGGCATTATAGGATTATCACAAGATAGATATATTTCATTCAAAAATATAAATAATTTTAAAAGAATAAAATAAAACATCAAAAATATAGAATATGAGTTGAAGAAATGTGAAGTGATTGATGAAGAAGATAAATACATTTAAGAGATATTTTAAAAAATATTATTTTGATGATATTATAAATAATTTATAAATGTTATTAGATTTTTTATTTTTTTTATTTTTTTTTTCAATATTTCTTTCTTCAAGAATCATATCCTTGACAATTTGACAAGAGTGCTAATTTATTGTTCTTGTCTGATTTTAAAAGTGAGTAAATTATCTCACTTATATTATTATATTATAAAGGTTGCGGGCTAATCATTTTTAAATAAATAATTAAATTTTTTAATTTTGATTTTTTTTCCTTTAAAAAAAATAAATTATCTCTCTTTATAGAAATTTTGCATTTGATATTAGAGGTTGTGGATTACTCTCCTTTAATTTAACTTTATGAATTTATTTGAATTATTTATAGAAGAAAAGATTATGAATGAGCTTCTTATTAAAAGTGAGAATAAATTAGCAATTATTGTAAATCTTCACGAGCTTGTCAATATTCTAAGAGTAGAAATCTTACATATTTTTAATATAAATTATGGAGGTACTATTCCTATACATATGGAAGAAGTTCAAAGTCCATGCTAAAAAGTTGTGCAAATGAAGGAAGTAAGTAGATCAGCCTCATAACTAAATTTAAGAAGTCTTGTTTTTATAAGCACAAGAGAGGCAAGAATTAATATGCTTAAGAAGTTTAATGGAATAAGATCAAAATTTTGAGGATTTTTATAACAAATTAAGCTTTATTTAAAGTTGCATCTTTTCTAATATCCCAATGGATTTATTGAAGTTGGATTCATAGGCACACTTCTATTAAAAGTGCTCTTTCTTGGTTTATACATTTGATAGGAAAAAGATTCATGACTATTCTATGATTTGAATTCACTTTTAGAAGTATATACGGCTATACTTGGAAAAAATGATTGAAAAAGGATAGTAGAAACCAAATTTGTATTGCTACAATAAAAACCATATTCAACGATCACATATGCTACTGAATTCCAAAATCTTGCTTGTAATATAGATTGAAATGAAAAAATTCTTATCAATCAATATCAATATGGATTAAAAGATAATATAATAGATATATTGCTTGATAAGGATTCTTTGATATTATCCAATTTGCAAACATTATTTGTAAATTTACTAAAGAAATTCATTATTCAAGCCATTGCATGCAACAATTGACTTTTTGAAAGATGTTAGAAACAAAGATTTAGTTAAAAAAGTACAAGTCAAGCCATAGTGACACTTTTTAAGTTTTTGAAAGCTTAGTTTTTTAAGCCAAAGTATATATAAATTGACAAAATATGTTTTAAATTTCTTATTAAGCAAAAAAAGATTCATCATAGTTAAGAAGGTTTGTACCTATATTGTGAAAAATCCAAGCACACTACTCAATATTGTCTAGAAAAGTAATGTAATTACAAAATGAGGAGTATGATTGCAAAAGAAGATAATAATAGATGGTCATTTATTATATTTTGGAGATATTATATATGAAATTTCTCTTTTAAAAGTAACAATTAATAGTCATAATAATTTAGTAATATTTAATGTGATTAGATCTCCTTCTAATCAAATTATTTTAGAATTATTATGGCTAAAAAAATATAATTCTTAGATATATTTGATTTTTTTTAATCTTAATTTTTTCTATAATTTAGCCAAAGATTTTTCTAGGCAAGTAGAAATTCTTTAAGACTAATACATCTACACCATTATTGATAGGTGCAAAAACTTTTATACATGCTGTAAAAGAAAGGTCAACTTTTGTTATATATGCCACAACTATTGTTGATGGAAAAAAGATTTCAAGTGGCATTTCAAGCCAATTCTAATTTTATCAAGATATTTTTGAAAAAAAATATAATTATTCTTCTAAAATATTATCTTTATGATTATTCCACAATCTTCAAGAAAGAGCTCAATCACCATTTAGACCAATCTATAGCTTATCACAAAATAAGTTGGTAGCACTCAAAGTGTAAATTGATGAGAATTTTACTAAAAACTTCATATGTCATTTTAAATCTCAAATTAGGGCTCCTATCTTCTTTGTAAAGAAAAAAGATGAAACTTTATGAATGTGTGTGGATTACTGACGATTCAATAAAATCTCTATTAAAAATAGATTTCTTCTATCTTTATTTTTAAGACTTCTTAATCAATTGAATAAAGCAAAGATCTATATAAAAATAAATCTATAAGGAACATATAATTTGGCATGTATTAAAGAAAAAGATGAATAGAAAATTATATTTCAAAATAGGTATGGATATTTCGGATATAATATCATACCTTTTGGATTCACAATGACATTAACTACTTTTCAACATCTAATGAATGTTATCTTTTATGAATTTCTTGATAATTTTATCAATTATTATTTAAATGACATCTTAATCTACTCTAAGAACATAAAAGAGCTTGAAGTTCATGTTTGTCCAGTGTTACAAAAACTAAGACATGCAAGATTATATACTAAGATAAAAAAGTATATATTTTAGTCTACTCAAATTGACTATCTAGGATATATCATTTCAAATGATGATCTTATGATAGAATTAAAGAACGTCCAAACTATTATTGATTAGAAGATTCTAAAAATAATTAAAAATATAGAATACTTTTTGAGATTTGCAAATTATTATAAGATCTTCATCAATAATTATTTTAGAGTTGCAGCTCTTTTTATATATCTAACATGTAAAGATAAATTTGAATGGAGCAATGAAGTTGAAGCATCTTTTGAAGCTTTAAAGATAACATTTATTTTTGTATCAATTTTGTATCATGTCAATTTTTTCAAGGCATTTTTCATAGAAATAGATGTATCAAATTTTGCTATGGATGTTGTTTTGTCACAAATAGGAGCAAATAACTAGCTCTACCTAGTTATTTTTCATTCTAAGAAATTTTTAGCAACCAAGATTATTTATGAAATCCACAATAAAGAAATTTTTGCACTCAAGCATTCATTTCAAGAATTTTATTATTATCTAAAAGATGCCTCAAGTCTAGTCACTGTTGTTGTAATAGAGAAAATTTTCTTAAAAAAGTGATAAGCCTCTGGTTGCCATTAATTGCTCAAACAAGCTAAAATATTATAAAATATAAATATAATCTATGGCTTGTCTTCAAGAAAAAAAATACATCAAATATATAAGTCTAAGATGTACAAGAGTACTCAAGATGTGATTAAATATCCTAAATTCACTTCTATTCTTATGAAGATCTTTTTCTATATATGTATCATTCAATAACTTTGAATCTAATAGTTTAATTGGATTAAAAATTCTCCATAAGTTAATTTATATTCTTGACTATTTTTATACAAAAATTCAACTATAAATTCATTATAAGTCTTTGGATATCACCTAATCTCTAATATGTACTAAACATGTCAATTTTTAGACACCTATATACTAATTCCTTTATATCTCAAAAGTCCAATACTTAAAGATCATGAATTTTTTATATGAAAATTTTAAATATAATTATTAATATTTGTAGAAATTTTGAGCCAAAAATTCATCCAAAAATTCAAGATATGGCAAAAACCAAGATCTCCATTAAAAACAAGTTACTTACAAATCTTAGTTTTGTATATCAATTTCCAATAATTCTTTTTCTTTTGTTCTAAATTAGAATATATTAATATTTTTATATAAGATATAGTTCTTTAAGTAAACTTTTAAACCTCACTTTTTTATTCTTCAAAGCTTTCTTTCAACTCTCATATGCTTAAAAGAGTATCAATAGGTACCAAAAGCACACCTTAACTTCAAACAACCATAACTCTTTCATTATAATTTCAAATCATCTAATTCTTTTATCCAAATTCTAATCTTTAAAACAAAAATTTTGAATCCAAATTCCAAACTTCAAATGTCCTAACTTTCTTTGAATGGTCTACCTTGCCTCAAATAAGTCGCCCTAAAGTAGTTCCAAACTCTAATGTGGTCCAAGATAATATCTTGAAGCCCATTGAGTATGACTTCAGACTAATAGAAATGAAGTCTTCTTTCACTTATCTTATCTAACCACATAGGATGGTCCATAAGTCAAAATATTATACTTTTGATTCTAAAGCCATTCTAATTTTTTTTCTAATAAATTTTATAATTTTTATCTTTAACTACAAAACTTAAATTATAAACTTAAAAAAATTAGATAAATATTTTATTATATTTATTTTTATATTATATTATATTATATTTTATTTTTAATTAAATTTCAAACTTTTATAATATTTTATATTATTTTATTTTGAATCATCACCAAGCCTGTTGAATAATATCTTTATTAAGATTTGATTTTAAGATCACTTATTGATCCAAAAAATAGTAAGATTTATTAAACACCTTTTCTAGATATTTTTTTCTTGTACTAAAAAAAAAAGATCCATCTTTTGATCAACAAAGAATAATTTTGTTGAAGCCAAAGTATTTTCACTTTTGATTAATAAAATAAAAATTGATAATATATTCAATATATTTCAAGTAAGTTCAATTAAATATGTCTAATCTTCTTTTTTTAATCTTCTTGTTTATAATATTAAGAATAATTCTAAGTCTCATGATTCTTCTAAATTCAAATACAAGAATAATCTATTCTATTTTGAAGGATGATTATATATTCAAGAAGACAAAACATGATTACTTATTCTTCAAGCTTGTCAAGATTTTTCAACAATCAAAATTTTTTAACACAACAAAATTTTGGAATTAATATCTAAAGATTTTTAGTGGCTTCAAATGTAGAAGTTGAATAATGACTTTGTACAATGATGTGATATTTGTTCAAGATCCAAAACTCCTTATCATCAACCTTATGGATTTTTTTAGCCATTATATATTTCAAAACAACCATGGTCTTCTGTTTTTATAGATTTTATGATAGATCTTCCAATCTCAAGTTCATATGATTCTATATTCGTGATAATAGACTATTTTAACAAGATGGCATATTTTGTATTATGTACAAAATCTATCATAGGTGAAAAATGGCTAAGTTTTTTCTTAATAATATCTATCACTATCATAGATTATTCAAGGATATTATGTCAAATAGAGAAATTTAATTTGTATTAAGATTTTGAAGAATCTTTTTCAAGATATTAATAATGGATATAAAACTCTCTTCATCTTTTCATCCCCAAATTCACAAGAAAACAAAACAGGTGAATTAAGTTTTAGAACAATATTTGAGGTGTACCATCAACTATCATTAAGATGATTGAACAACTCTTTTGCCATTGGTAAAGTTTTTATATAATAATTTGATATATTTTTCTACTCAATAAATAAATAAATAAATAAATAATACAAATATATATATATATATATATATATATATATATATATATATATTATATTTTATGGATATCATCTACACCTTAATATTTTTGATATTTCAAAAGTTGATAATCTTGCGATAGAAGTTTTGGCAAATTATTTGTCAATAATACATAGAATAATAAAAGTGCAGTTAAAAGGAGCTTAAGAATAATAAAAGATCAATGCAATGTCTTGTGATTTTATACCTTAAGGTCTATCAAAAAATCCTAATATTATTGGTCTACTAGTTATAAATATGTATACAAATTTTGAAGTCAATCAAACAATTAGATCGAAGTATATGAAGGTTTTTGTGAGTTAAGGTTGAAGAAATTGGAATTTGAAGGTCAATGAGTATTTCTAAGATTTTCAACGATTTTTCAATTGGATTGAAGTGAAATTTTTTTTTATCAATACTAAACTTGATTTCTAAAATTTAAGTAAAAATAAAAAGCAATTCAATGGTTCAAAAAGGAGGTTTTAGTGCTAAAAATTTAGCATTTAGGTTGGAGTGAGAAGTTGCCTAATATCCGATTGGATTATCTTGTATTTTTTTCAATTGATAAGAAAAATTGATTTTATCTTTCTTATGATTTTTTTTAAGTAAGATATTAAGAAGTATAAAAATTTTGAGTTGATATCAATGATTTGATCCTTGATTGTTGAAGTTCCATTTTACTATAAGATTTGGTTTAGGATTTATCTATAATTTAATTAGGATTTAGGATTTGATCTAAGATTTGATTAGAATTAGGATTTGCTCGGGATTTGGTATAGAACTTGACTAAAAGTTGATTAATTTTTTTTTAGGATTTTTTTAGATTTTAGGATTTTATTAGGATTTCATTATGATTTGACCTAAGATTTAGTTAAGATTCAATTAGGATTTTAATTAGGATTTTATTAGACTTGATAGAATAGTTCTTGCATTTCTATTTATCTTCTATAATAAGATGCCTACTCTATTCTCAAACAAGAAAATATATAATACTACAATAGATGCCTATTACAAGAAATAAAAATAATTCAAAAAAAATAATAAGTTATGATTACTTTATCAAAATATCAAGACTACTTATTTTTGCAACAAATTAGACTATTATAGGCTTAAACTTTTTCTTATTTGTAAATTAGTCAATCTTATTGCTTATTGATTATATCTAACAAAGTCTAGCAAATCCATCTTATATTCTATGTATCTCTTCTTGAGCCATATAAGACAAATAATATCTTGGAAAGAAGTCAAATGCCACTTTCTTTTATAGAAGTGGATAATAATCAAAAGTTTGACTTGGAAGAAATCTTAGATTCAAGGTAGTGCCAAAATAGATTAGAATATCTTGATTATTAACATAAATATAATATTAGTAAATACACATGGGAGGTAACAAAGAATCTTGTAAATGTAGTAAAGAAAGTTGAGGCTTTTTATCAACAAAATCGATCAAAACCAAGATAAAAATAAAAAATATTTGCTATAAAAGATTTAGGAAAGATAGTATTTTGTCTTCTATCCTTATTTATAGCTTTTATGTATTTGTGGCCTTAAGGAGATGGAGAACCATCAATTAGTAGATTTAATTTAAAATCTATTATTTTTTGACTTATTAGACAAAACATTGTAATTGTTATAACCTTCAAGATAATATAATCAAATTGAAGATCTTCAAAAATAACATGTTCTTTCTTGATTGATGGTAAGATACAATGTATTTGATATTACAACCTTGGAAGAGATTTCAAATGCTTGGTAATTTAATTAGAGACAAGACTTTTTTGTTTTCTTATCTTTAATAATAGCTATTTTAATTCAATATATTACCATTTTTGATTGATTTTTTAGTTTTTTTTTAGTGACATAAGAGTGTATTGAGGATTTATTTTTTAAAAATCATGTCTTTGACATGGAGTGAAATCATATGTTGATAAATATGAAGTGAAGGTAAACACAAATTATAAGACCATTGCAAAGAAGGTTAAACTAGTAGCATTGCTACTATGATCAAAATTTGAAGAAAAGATTGAAATAGATTCTATGCAATTTAATTTAAAAAATTCAAGGAAAATATATCATAAATTCAAGGATGAAATGACATTAGATAGTTTGAAAGTTGAATGTGAGATTTTTTTGATAAGAAATAAAGTGAGATATTTCAAAAAAATACTTTCACACATGATAAGGTATTTGCAATTGAATCACATGAAATAAGATGCATTGATTCAAGCACCTATGGTTATTTTTATAATTTCATATGAATCATAAAATTTGAAGCTAATTTTAATTCCAAAGTTTTATTTTTCAAAGCTAGTTGAATTATTCAATGAAAAGATTATGATAGAAATTTTAGAATCATCTATTGCACCATATTTCAATTGGTGGTTCATAATATTTAAGAAAAATAAAACATTGAAGTTTATTTAAGATATGTAACCGATAAATAAAATAACTATTAAAAATATGGATTCAAATTCAATTGTGGATGAATTTGCAAAGGCATTTATAGAGAGAACAATTTATTCTATGAGAGATCTTTATTTAAGATACGATTAATTTCAACTAGCAATACAAAGTAGAGATTAAAAAATTATAAAGACACCATTAAGATTGGTTAGAATGTATACATTTCTACAAGGAGCTATAAATTTTGTGCAACACATAATGAATGAAATGCATAAGGTGTTAAGGAATTTTATTCCAAAAATAATAATATCTTTTGTAGATGATGTGCCAATTAAAAGATGTGAAGAAGAAAGAAAAGATGAAACATTAGATTCAAAGAGATGTTTCTAATGGATCATATTAATGATTATGAAAAGATTTTGATAAGATTAGAAGAAGTTCATTTAACCTTATTAAAGGCAAAATCAATGTTTGGAATAAAAGAAGTTTTGGTAGTAGGACACATGTGTAGATTATATGGACAAAAGCTAAGAATAGAAAAAGTTGATATTATTAAAAAGATGAAAGAATGTGCAAACACAAAAAAAAATTAAAAGGTTTTTAGGAGCATGTATTTTCTATTATATATGGATACTATATTCTACACATGTAGTAGCTTCATTGTATGGGTTGTTAAGAAAGAATCAAAAGTTTCAATAAAAAGAAGAATAAAGAAAAGATATAAAAAAATTGAAAGAGCTTATTTCTTTATTTTCAACTTTAAAGAAAGTAAATTATGAATGTAAAAGGCCAATAATATTAACAGTTGATGCAAGTCCAATTAAAATAAGTTGGATAGTTGGACAAGATGATAAAAAAAAGATAGATATATAGTAAGATTTGGAGTAAAGGTTTTGAATTCTAAATAAAGGATATATGTACAAATAAAAAAATTATGGATGTAATAATAACTATACAAAATAAAAAAGAATATTTGATTGGTGCATTGATAGTTATAGAAATAGATTATCTATCCTTATTGGACATGATTATAAGTTATTCAACTCTTGATATTACTATATTAAAGTGGATAGCATATATTAAATCTATGAATTTAGAATTTAAGCACATTGCAAGAAAAGATAATTCAATTGCAAATATGTTATCAAAAGCAAGGTATCATAATGAAAAGATATGATTGAATTTGAAGATGATGTGGATACAATATTTTATTCCAATGCATTATCAAAGAAAGAAGATGTATATTTGGATATATCATTAAAAATATTTTTAAGAGATTTGTATAAAAATGAACAAAAAGATGTTGAAAAGCATTTAAATAAATTATATGGACAAAGCATAGACATTAACCTATTATTAAGGCATTAATAAAGACATGCAATGGCAAAGCATATCAATGGCCTATACTACTACCATTTGTATTATGAACAAATTGCATAATTCATAGTAGAGTGATTGGTTATATGCTTTTTGAATTAATGTATGAACAAAAGTCAATTATGTTAATAGAAGAAATAGAACATAGATAAGGAATATTACCTTAGAAGAATGAACTTAATAGAGATGAGCTTTTAGTATTATGGATTCAATAATTAGAAAGAAGACTTAAAAATATTGAAGTAGTAATATAAAGATAGAAAGAAGTAAAAGAAAAGAATTAAAAAAGATATAATAAAATGTATCGACTACAACCTAAACCAATTAAAGAAGATAATTGAGTCTTAGTTTGATAATAGTTTGGATAACCAATATAGTATATTACAAAAAATTTCTCAAGTTTAGCTTAGATTATATGTTGTCCTTGAAGTCTATGACAAAATATATATATATATATATATATATATATATATATTACAAGAACTTGATGGAACAAAATTGAAGATACCTGTAACAAAGAAGGGAGTCAAATTATTTAGACAAAGAAGTATATACACATATTTTTCTAAAAGACAAAATCTATTAAGTAACATTAAAATTGAAGTGAAAGATCAAGTTGAAGACCAAAAATTTGACCAAGATGAAAAATATCTTACATCAATATATTAAAGAATCATTGATACATGCTAGAGGATGCTTAAGTTTAGAAAGATGGATGTTATGTAGTAATACATCTATTAGATGAAAGAAGAAGAAAAATATTTTATTATAAAAGATCTTAATTATAAAAAAATATAATAAAAATATAGATAAAAAATAAATAGATAGTAAAATCTTCTAGTATTAAAATTGTTTTTTATAAAATATATTCTATTTATTTTGTAGGAACATAAATAAGTCAAAATAAGATTAATTAAAAAAATAAAAGATATAAGCATATGTAAAAAAAATAAGAATTGATTTTAATTAAAAAATTACCTCAAGAAAATAAAAATTGATACCCAAAGCAAATTGGTTGTAAATTATGATCAAAATTAGATCTTAAGGCATAAAACCAAGCACCTATGCTATTTTAAGGTTTTTTTTTTAAATTAAAAAGTAAAACTATAAATAAAAATAATAAAAAGATTTTTGAGAGTTGAATTCATATCATTTGAATTAATATTAAGGTTTTCTATATCATCACATCTATAGTTCTTCCATATTTAAAAATATTAATAAAACTTATATCAAAGGCACCTACATTTTGTGAGAGTACCTCCTCTTTTATACCTCTATAATCTTACTTTATAGATGTACTTCTCCAAAATCCTTAAATCCTTCAATAATTCTTATCAATGGCTTTTCTTTCAACCTATCTTGATTTTGTTCATACTTAAGAGGCACAATTAGAAATTGTACCGCTTTCCTTTCATCTTCACTAGATATCCATACATAAGCTGAACCATCATCAAGTACTTTTGTTTTCATCTATAATGCTGTAATATATAATTGTCCTAAAATCATTAAATAAGATGTTGTATCTTAAACAAAAAAATATTACTCTATTTCAATATCTCTAATCAAAATTTTAATATCTTCGTAAGTTTCATATAATTCACCTCATATATTATTAGTAACTTATAATACTCCATATCAATTGGTCACCTTTGCTTATAATAAAGGTCATTAAACATAAGATTTATCTCAAAATCATAGTCAATTAAAGCAATAATTGGTTCTTTTATATCTTCCACCTTCACCAATATTTTTATAATTATCTTTCTCTAATACTTTTGAATATAATGGCTTAAAGCTTTTAGTTTTTTTATTACTATAATTCTCAAAATGTACTTTTTGATTTTAACCATTCTTTTTATTTGGTCACTACTTATAACAATTATCAACCTCTTTCTCATCCTTATATATCCTTACACCAATAGCATGATTCATTCCAACTTTATCCATTAATTATCTTGTCCTATTAATGTTATCAATAATAACATCATAAAATTTCTTCTTTGTAATTCTTAAAATCTGTTTTAATGTGAATTCTACCTTAGCATTTAGTATACGTTCTTCCAATACTCTCTTTAAAAATTGTTGCTACTTCAATATCAAAGAATAGTGTATAAATTATTGATTTATCTTTATATTTTTTTTCCTTTAATTTTTCTTTTAGTATTGTTGAAGTATCTTTTGTAGGCATTTTTTATGAAGTGGCTTCACAAGCTTTGTCTTCTTCAGTTTGCCTCATGGAAGAATTTCCTTTTCTTATATTATCAAAATTTCAGCTTCTCTTTTCTTCCATCAATGCTTCATGTTGGTTCATAGCAATATATGCATGAACTAAAAGAACTTCTATAGGATCTTTCTAATCTATTGCAACTTGTATTATAGCTGCACTTCTCAATCATTCTTCTTGAGGCATCTTTCTTTTTTGTATTGTAGAAATGGCTGAAGACCAAAATCATTTTTTATATACTTTTATCAAATTCATCATCTATCTTAATATCATAACTTACACTTTCTTTTGTTGCTACTCTATGTCCTATTAAATAGTCTTAAGTCAATATTTTTAAAATTTTCTTGCTGAAATTGATTTGAAAGAAGTCCCTTGTATATTTTATTGCTACCTTTCTATCTTTCCAAAAAATAACTCTTTATTGTATCATATCATTAAATTCATTATTATCCTTTTTAATATGAAACATTGTCACACTAAATACATCTTTGTATATACCTTTGTTTAGAAATAGCTTTCAAATTGGTTGTAGAAGTCTTTTCTTTCAATCTTCCTAATTTGATTTAAAGATCTCACATACCACATATAATTTCTTCAACTCTTATATCTTCTTTCTTTGATATGGACACTAGAAATTAAATAATAGGCATTGTTGGTCATATTGCATGCATTTAAGTTTTAGGTGCCTGTACTACTTTCAAAATATTAATCTTGTCCTCTTTCTTCTCTAATTTTTTAAATCCACAACATCTTCAACATTTTTCTACTTTGTTATCAATCTTTCATCATTTCATTTTATCTTCAAAAAGTAATTCTAATTTTTCTTGTAATTTTCTATTGAGTGCTTAAAGAAATAATTCAACCTTTTTTGGCTCTAATATCAATTCCTTATCTAGGACAAGAACTTAATGAAAGCAAATAAATAAGTGAGACTCTTTCAAAGAAATAGAAATAGAAAAGTATGTATATAACAAGAAAAAATAGAATGGCTATTATCAAAAGACAAAGAAGCTAGAGACTCTTGAAACTAGACTAGAAACATAAAAAGAATTAATAAGAGAGAAAAAAACTTCACTCTTGCCTCTATATATACTATCTATCTAATATCTATATGACAACATTCTATAGGACCTTTAAGCACATATTAACTTTGCGTGACATGCAACTTAACTTGCAAGGCAAGTTTTATATATAAGCACCACATAATATCACGGATATACATATATATTTTAGTAAATATCTATATGATTAAATAGAAGTAGGTAAAAATAAATAAAAGTAGATTAATTTCATAATACCTTCAAGAAAAGCTTTCTAGAAGCTTCATAGATGCTGCTTTGATTTTATATATGTTTGTAGTTGATTGATAGGTTAGAAATTTAGTTAACAAGTTAATCATGTATTGATAGCTTGCTAAAGAAGCTAATTATATGGTGCACATATAGAAACTTACCTTGCAAGTTAAGATACATGTCTTGCAAAGTTAACATATTTTGGAGGTCTTATAGGACATCGCCATGTAGTTCCTACTTAAGAATATATATATCGAGGCAATAGTGAAGCCTTTTTAACTCTTATCGATGCCTTTTTAGTCCTTACTCTTCTTTCAAGACTTTCTAGTCTTCTTGTTTTTGATAATTGCCATTCTACTTCAATATTATATCATCTTTAAGTGACTTTCTAATTCTTTTTAATGACACAAGAGTATATTGAGGATATTTTTCTTTGAAATTCATATCTTAGATAATTTGATAAGAATATTTACTTATTATTCTTATTTTATTTTAAAAGTCAATAGATTATTCAATTTCTATTATTGTATCTTAAAGATTGTAGACTATCTATTTTTTTAAAAAAATCTTATTTTCTAATATTAATCTTTTTCTTAAAAAAAGTAGATTATTTTTTTTTGTAGGAATTTTTATTTCATATATGAGATTACAGATTACCTTTCTCTAATTTAATTTTTTGAATTAGTTTGAGTTATCTATAGAAAGAAAAATTATGGATGCTACTCTCAACGAAAGTAAGAATATATTTGCAACTATTGAAGTTCTTCATGAGCTTATCAATACTCTAAGAGTAGAAATTTCATATATTTTTAACATGAATATCATAGATACTATATCTACACATATGAAAGAAGTTTATACTCTGTGATAAAAAGTTGTGCAATTGAAGGAAGCAAGTAGATTGATCTTACAACCAAATCCAAAGAATTTTTCTTCTATAGGTATGACGAGGATAAGAATTAGTATCTATAAGAAGTTTGATGGAATGAGATCAAAATTTTAAGGATTTCTATAATAAATCAAGCTCTATTTAAGGTTGCATTCCTTTCAATATTCCACTGGATTTACTCAAATTTGATTCATAGGCACACTTCTATCAGGAAGTATTCTCTCTTGGTTTGTACTTTCAATGAAAAAGGATTTATAATGCTTTTATGATTTGAATATATTTCTAAAAGTGTTTACGATCACATTTGAAGAAAGTGATTGAAAAAGAGTAGTATAGATTAAGCTCTTATCTTTACAATAATCATCACAATCAAGTACTATATATACTATTGAATTCTAAAATTTCACTTGCGATGTGGATTAGAATGACAAAGTCCTTATCAATCAATTTTAATATAAGTTGAAGGATAATATCAAAGATTTATTATTGACAATATTGAAGGTAGAATCCTTGGAATAATTTATTACTTAAGCCATTACATATGATAATCAATTATTTAAAAGATGTCAAGAATAAAGATTTGATTAAAAAAGAATAAATCAAATAATGACAACAGCTCCCAAGTTTTTAAAAACTTATTTATGAAAGCCAAAATCAATGCAAATTAATACAATATATTTTAAATTCTTCACAAAATACAAAAAGACTCAACAACATCAAGAGGATTTATGCTCATATTATAAAAAAAATAAAAATAGTACTTAATATTATCCAAAAAAATAATATAAATAAAAAATAAGAATCATGGTTGTCAAAGAAGAAAATGTATTAAAAAACAAATTTTTCTAGTTACAATAGGGATTGTGCAGTTGAAATCTTGCATAATTCTTGATAAAGGTTCTATTTTCTTCTTAGATCCTTCACCTTATTTTACAATAGAAGTTTATTTAGGACCAAAAAATCACAAAATTTTAGCTTTGTTAGATTTAGGAGCCTCAACCTATTTTATAAATAAATATTTTGTCAAAAAATAAGAGATATTATTAGTCAAAAAAACTAAATTTATCCATATAGAAGTCATAGATGATTATTTGTTATCTTTTGAAAATGTTACGTATGAGACTATTCTTTTAAATATAGCAATTAAAGATAATAATAGCATAATAATATTGAATATAATAAGATTTTTATTTAATTCAATTATTTTATAATTATCTTGATTAAAAAATTATAATTCTTAAATAGATTGAATTTCTTATAACTTTAATTTTTTAATAGTTTAATCCAAAATTTCATTACTCAAGTAAAAATATATAAGTGTAGTACATCTGAATCCTTACTTGTAGGTGCAAGAGCTTTAATGCATGCCACAAAAAAAGAGTTATCTTTTGCTAAATATGACACACCTATTTTTGATGGTGGAAAGACATCAAGTAGTATTTCTAGCCAATATCAAGATTTCTAAGGTGTTTTTGAAAAGAAGAATATAAATATTTTTTTAGAACATTGTTCTTATGATTGTTCCATTAATCTTCATGAAGGAGCTCAACGACCATTTGATCCAATCTATAGCCTATTAAAAAACAAGTTGATTGCACTCAAGAAGTATATTGATGAAAAATTGGTTAAGAATTTTATGTACCATTCTAAATCTCTAGCCAAGGCTCCCTTCTTATTTATGAAGAAAAAAGACAAATCTTTATAGATGTATATGGATTATTTAGGACTCAATAAGATTACTATCAAAAATAAGTATCCTCTATCTTTGATTTCAAAACTTCTTGATCAATTGAATCAAGCAAAGATCTATACAAAAATAGATCTATAAAGAGCATATAATCTAGTACATATTAAAAAAAGAGATGAATGAAAAACTACATTTTGAACCAAGTATAGGCATCTTAAATATAATGCCATGCCTTTTGGACTCACAAATGGATCCATTACTTTTTAACATCTAATAAATGATATCTTTTGTGAGTTTTTTCAAGATTTTGTCATTTTTTATTTGGACAACATCTTAATGGATTCTAAGAACATAAAAGAATATAAAGTTCAAATTTGTTATGTATTACAAAAACTTAAAGATACAAGATTATATGCCAAATTAAAAAAATGTGTATTCTACACTACTAAAATTGACTTCTTAAGATACATTATTTCCAATGAATAGCTAATGATGGATCCAAAGAAGGTCTAGACTATCATAGATTAGAAGATTTTAAAAACAGTAAGAGACTTATAATACTTTTTGAGCTTTACTAATTACTATCAAAACTTCATCAAGAATTTTTTTCAACTTGTAGCTCCATTTACACATTTGACTTGTAAAAACAAACTTAAGTGGAATAAAGAAGTCAAAGCATCATTTGATGCTTCAAAAAAAGAATTTATTTTTGTTCTAATTTTATATTGTGTTGACTTTTCCTAGGCATTTTTATGGAAATAAATACATCAGACTATCTTGAATGCAGTATTATCATAGATGGAAGCAAATAAAAAACTCCATTTACTAGATTTTCATTCTTAAAAATTTTTAGTAGTCGAGATTAATTATGAGATCCATCACAAAGAGCTCTTTTTATTTATAGATTTATTTTAAGAATGGCATCATTATTTAGAAGGAACCTTAAGTCCAATCATCATATATACAGATCACAAGAACCTCAAATACTTGATATCAATATGTATTTTGAATTGTCACCAGGCTTGTTGGAAATTGTTTTTATCAAGTTTTGATTTAAAGATCACTTACCAAACTGAAAAACAACAAATTTTGTCGGATGCCCTTTCTAGACATTGTTATCATATACCAAAAGAAAGAGATGCATCTTTTGTTCAACAAAGATTATTTCTTTTGGAGTTGGAGCATTTTCATCTTTGAGCAAAAAAATCAACATTGACTGTTGATTCAATCTTTATTAAGAAAATTCAATCAAATATGTTCTTTGATTCACTTATTTATGATATTAAGAATAATTCTTCTAAGTCTTATAATACTTCCAAGTTCAAGTTCAAAAACAACCTACTCTATTTTGAAAGACAATTATATATTCCAAAAGGTAAGGTACAATTAGGAGTCTTTTAAACTCGTCATGACTTTCCAATAGCTAGATATTTTGGATACAATAAGATTTTGGAGCTAATATCAAGAGATTTTATGGTAGCCTCAAATGTAAAACGTAGTCCAAGACTTTCTATAATCATGTAATATTTGTTTAAGATCCAAAACTCCTTGCTATCAATCTTATGGATTTCTTCAGCCATTACTTATTGTAAAACAACCATGGTCTTTTGTTTCTATGGATTTTATCATAGATCTTTCAAGCATAAGTTCATATAGCTTTATATTTGTGGTAGTAGATTATTATACCAAGATGGCACATTTTGTACTATGTACAAAATCTATCATAGGTGAAGAAATGGCTAAATTTTTTTTTATAATATGTATTACTATCACAAATTGCCTAAAGATGTTATATTAAATATGAAAACTTAATTTATATGAAGATTTTGGAAAATCCTTTTGAAGATTTTAAAGATAGATATGGACCTCTCTTTGGCTTGTCATCCTCAAATTGATGGACAAATGGAATAAATGAATCAAATTTTAGAGCAATACTCAAGATGTACCATCAACTATTATTAAGATGATTAGACAATTTTTTTACTATTGGCAGAGTTTATGTATAATAATTTGGTACATTCTTCTACTCAAAAAATACCTTTTTTTTCCAATTATGGTTATCATAAATGACTTGATACTTTTGACTTTTCAAAAGTTGATAATCTAATGGCAAAAGATTTGACAAATTGTTTGTCAAAGCTACATGCAATAATAAAGGCACAATTAAACAAAGCTCAAGAAAGACAAAAAATTAATGTAGATTCCTATTGTAAAGAACAACCACAATTCAACATAGGTGACAAGATATAATTACTTTGATATAATATGAAGACTACTCATCTTTGTGACAAGTTCGACTATTGTAGGCTTAGACTTTTTTCTATTAGTGAACAAGTCAATCATGTTGCTTATCAATTATATCTATCAAAGTCTATGAAGATTTATCCTGTATTTTATATCTCTTCTTAAGCCATAAAATACAATAAGCATCTCAAGAAGAAGACAAATGCCACCTCTTCCTATAGAATTAAATAATCATCAAAAGTTTAAAGTGGAAGAAGTCTTAAATTCAAGACAACACCAAAATAGGTTATAATATTTTGTTCATTTGCAAAGATATGATATTAATGAATATACATGATAGCAAGAAAAGAATCTTAAAAATGCAATAAAGAGCATTGAAGTTTTTTCTTGACGAAATCCATCAAAACCAAGTTGAAGAATAGAAAATCTTTGTTATAAAAAAAATAAGATTAAATAATGATAACACTCTACCTTCTATCCTTCTTTGTAGCTTTTTTGTATTTGTGATGCTAAGAAGATGAAAATTCAACAACCAAAAAATCTAACTCAAAAGCTTTTATTTGCTGACTTACTAGATGAGACATTGCGATTGTCACAATCTTCAAGATGACATAATTGAAATGAAGATCCTCAAAAATAATATATACTTTCTCAAATAGATGGCAAGATATAATATATTTGGTATCACAACCTTGAAAGAGAGTTCCAATATTTGGTGATTTTATTAAAAGTAAGAATAATTCATGATGGTGTTTCAAATGTTTTATTTGGAGGAAGTTACGAAGGCCTCAACAACAATCAAATAACAAGAAGGTCTTCTTATCTTGGTATAGGACATTAATAATACCTGAGAAGACCTATCAATCATCTTCAAAGAAAATAAAGATCAGAGTATGTAGTAAATACAATTCATTGTATCTTGGATTTTATCAATATATGATTACTACTCCTTACAAAATTTGTCTCTAAAAGACGAGATAATGTCATGGATATACATACATATTCTAATAAATACCTATATGATTAAGTAGAAATAAATAAAAGTAGATAAAAGTAGATTAATTTCATAATACCTTCTAGAAAAGCTTCTTAAAAGCTTCATAGATGTTACTTTGAATTTATATATGTTTATAATTAATTGGTAGGTTAGAAACTTAGTCAAAAAATTAATCATATATTAATAGCTTATAAAATAAGTTAATTATATAACACATGTATAAAAAACTTGCCTTGCAAGTTAAGATATGTGTCTTACAAAGTCAACATATTTTGAATGTCCTGTAGTACATTGCCACATAGCTCCTAGTTAAAAGTATATTTGAAGGCAAGAGTGAAGCCTTCTTCACTTTTGTCAATACCTTTTTAGTCTTTAGTCTTATTTCAAGACTTTTTAGTCTTTTTATTTTTGATAATTACCATTTTAATTCAATATTATATCATCTTTGAATAATTTTTTAGTTCTTTTTAGTGATAGAAGAATGTATTGAAGATTTCTTTCTTTGAGATTCATGTCCTTGATACATAGTTAGCTTATTCCACAAGCTACAATACATGTGGCACGTGGTTAGATTATTGATTAAGTTTCTAACTTATCAATCAACTACAAACACATGTAAAGTCAAAACAACATCTAGAAAGCTTCTAAGAAGCTTTTTTAGAAGGTATTATAAAATTAATCTATTTTCATCTACTTTTTTCTACTTCTATCTATTTATATTATCTAAATTATAGTTATAATAGATATACATCTGTGACATTAATCCCCCTTCTAGGAACAAGTCGCAAGAGGAGTAATGATCATGTATTGAAGAAGTCTAAGATATAATAAATTATATTTGCTACATACTTTGATCTTTTTTCATTTAAAGGTAGTTGATAGGTCATCTTAGCCATCAATAATGTCCCATTCTAAGGCAAAAAGACCACCCTATTATCTATTCATTATTAAAACCTTCATACCTTCTTTCAAATAAAATATTTGTAATATCATCAAGAATTATTCCTACCTCCAATAAAATCACCAAATAACAAGAGTTTTTTCTCAGATCAAGATACCAGATATATTATAACTTGCCATATATTTAAGAAAGAACATGTTATTCTTGAAGGTCTTCATTTCTATTACAACATCTTGAGGCTATAATAATTGTAATGTCTTATCTTGTAAGTTAGCAAATGATGGCTCTTGAGCTGAATGTGGTAGCTGTTGGTTTTCTATCTTCTTAATGCTATAATTATATAAAAATTATAAATAAGGATAGAAGATAGAATGTAATCTTTTTTAAATTGTGTTTCTTTTATAATAAAGGTTTTCTATCTTTTACCTTGATTTTGATAGATGTCATTAATGAAAAGTTTTAACCATCTCTATTACATTTATAAATTTTTTTTGTTGGTTTCTATATATGTTTGCTAATATTACATCCACACCAATAAATAAGATATTTCAACCTATGTCAATGCCACCTTAAGTCTAAGACTTCTTCTACCTTGAATTCTTGATTATTATCCATTTTTATAGAAAGTCATGGTATTTGTCTTTTTCTTGAAATATTCATTGTCTTATATGACTCTAAAAGAGACACATGAAATATAAGATAGATTTTCATAGACTCTAATAGATATAATTGATAAGTGACTAGATTGACTTATTTACAAATAGGAAATGGTCCAAGTGTGTAATAATTCAACTTGTTACAAGAGCAAATAGTTTTAATATTATGACAAAGTAACCATATGTAATCACCAACGTAGAAATGAGGTTGTTCCTTGCAATAAGCATCTGTATTGTTTTTTTGTTATTCTTGAGCTTCTTTTAGTTGCAACTTCATTGTTGTATGTAGCTCAAATAAATGATTTGTCAAATCTTTTGTTATAAGATTATCAACTTTTGAAAAGTCAAAAGTATCAAGTTATAAATGATATTTATAATTAATAAAAAAAATTATTACATAGAAGAATATATTATATTATTATAAGTAAAATTTATCAATGGCAAAAAAATTATCCAATCATCTTATTGATAGTTGATGGTACACCTCAAATACTACTCCAAAACTTGATTTATACACTCTATTCTTCCATTAATTTGAGGATGGAAAGTTGAAGATAGTTTAATATTGACTTTTAAAATCTTGAAAAGAATTTTCTAAATTCTTCATATAAACTAGTTTCATCTATCCAATATAATATCCTTAGACAATCCATGATAGTGATAGATATTATGAAAGAAAAGCTTAGTTGTTTCTTTACTTGTGATAGTTTTTGCACATGGTATCAAATATGCTATCTTCAATAAACAATCAACTATTATGAATATAAAATCATAAGAACTTGAGACTAGAAGATCCGTGATAAAATCCATAAAAAAAAAATCATAGTTGTTTTAAAATAGATAAGAATTGGAAAAGTCAATAGCATCAATGATGAGGACTTTTAACTTTGAACAAATGTCACATAACTAGATAAAGTCTTTTATTGCCTTCCATATTTGTGGCCACCAAAAATCTTTAGATATAAGTTTTAAAGCCTTATTGTATCTGAAATTTCTAGCCACTAAAAAATCATGACATGCTTGAAGATCATGTAAACATGCTTCTCTTTTTGGAATATATAGGCATCCTTCAAAATAGAGAATCATTCTTTATTGATCAAAAGATACATCCCTTTTTTTTGGTGCAAGATAAGAACGTCTAAAAAGGGTGTATATTAAACCTTATTATTTTCTAAATTAATAAGTGGTTTTAAAATTAAATCTTGACAAAGACATACTCCAATGCACTTGGTAACAATTCAAAATATATGCTGATATAAAATATTTAAGATTCTTTTAGTTAGTATAAAAAAAAACTAAATTAAAAGTGTCTTCTAGATAATGGTGCTATTCTTGAAATAAGTTAACAATTCCAAAAAGTTTTTTGTCGTGAATTTTATAGTTGATTTTGATTACTAAAAATTTTCTTGAATGAAAAACCATTGAATAAAGTTTATTATTTTTTTCCATTTGTGACAATACAATATTCAAAGCAAAGTCCAATGTATTTATTTCCGTAAAAAATGGCTTAAAAAAGTTGACACAATATAAGATTGGTGCAAAAATAAAAATTATCTTTAAAACTTTAAATGTTGCTTCTGCTTCTTGATTCCATTAAAGTTTGTTTTTACAAGTCAAACATATAAGTGGGGCTATAACTTAAGAGAAGTTTTTAATGAAGATACAATATTAGTTGGCAAATTCCAAAAAACATTGAACATCTCTTATTTTTTTTGAAATCCTCTAATTCATAATAATTTAAAATTTCTTAGGATCTATCATAAGTCCATCATTTGAAATGATATATCTTAAGAAGTCAACTTGAGTAGTGTAGAATATATACTATTCTATCTTAACATAGAGTCTCGCATCTCTTAGTTTTTGTAATATACAACAAATATAAAATTTATATTCTTTTGTGTTTTTAGAATAGATTATATTATTGTTTAGGTTATAAACAATAAATTTATCTAAAAACTCTTCAAAAATATCATTCATTAAATATTAAAAAGTTGTTGGTACATGTTTAAGTCCAAAAGGCATGACGTTGTATTCAAAATGTCCATACCTTGTTTAAAATGTAGTCTTCTATTCATCTCCTTCTTTGATGCATATCAAATTGTATGCTCTTCATAGATATATTTTTGTATAGATTTTAATTAAATTCAACTAATGAAGAAGTGTAAATATCAAAAATAGTAGGTACTTAATTTTGATGATGATTTTATTACGTCTTCGATAATGAATACACATTCACAATGATCTATTATTTTTTTACACAAATAAAATTGGAGCTCCTATTAGAGATTTGGAATAGCGTATAAAGTTTTTGGCCAGATTTTCTTCAATATATTCTTTGGATTCAATCAACTCATTCTATAATAAATTACAAATTGATCCAAATGATAGTTAAACTCTTTTTCGAAGGACAATTGAGTAATCATAAAGACAATATTTTGATGGAATATCTATATTTTTTTTCTCAAATATATCTTTAAAATCTTAATATTGGCTTAGAATACTACTTAAAGTCTTTCCACTTTTAAAAACAGGTCTAGCATAAATCACACAAGATAATCTTTCTTTTATAATATGCAAGAAAGCTCTTGCATCTAAAAATATATTTTTAATTATATTAGACTTATGACTTTCTACTTGATCAACTATATACTTAGTTATACTTTCAAAAAAGTCAAGACTATAAGAAATCCAATCTATTTTTGAATTATATTTTTTTAGCCATGATAGACCTAAAATGATTGGATTAGAAAAAGATCTAATGATATTAAATATTACAAAGCTACCATGACCATTAGTTGTTACTTCTATAGAAAGAATTTTATAAATAACATTTTTTGAAGATAATAGATGACCATCTATGATTATTTTGTAAACAGGTTTAGTTTTCTTTATTACAGGTATGCTATATCTTTTAATAAATTTTTCATCTAAGAAACACGTTAAAGCTCTTAAATCTAACAAGGCAGAGACTTTGTGATGTTTAGGTCCTAAAATAATATTTATTGTAAAATAAAGAAAGAATTTTGAAGAGAGAATAGGACCTTTACTAGGTATTGTACAAGGTTCTAATTGTATGGTTTCTATTATAGCCAGACAAACTTGTTTTT
This sequence comes from Physcomitrium patens, assembly GCF_059467195.1. NCBI lineage: Eukaryota > Viridiplantae > Streptophyta > Bryopsida > Funariales > Funariaceae > Physcomitrium > Physcomitrium patens. The sequence continues at coordinate 11,520,178 of NC_143417.1, forward strand.
AGACATATTATCTTTTTTGGCAGCTGTACTTTTCATTTTGTAGTTGCATTGCTTCTTTGAACAATGTTGAATTATGTACTTAGATTCTCTTTAATACAAGCATAATCCTTTCTGATGATGACAAGTCTTTTCTTGTTCAATAAGAGGTTTGAAATATACAACATTAATTTATATATCTTTTATATATATATATATATATAAGATGTTAGTATTATTATTGAATTAAAATAGTATTGATGTAAGCTTAAGCAACTCTTACATCAAAATTTAAAAAGTCAATTGTCATACCTCTTTATAAAATCAATTGCTTGACTCAATGATTGAGGATTAAGTAAATTGAGCATCAATTTTTTTACCTTATATTTTAATCCATAGAAAAATTGACTAATAAGTGCAATATCATCTTACTTGATATCAGTTGCAAGTTATTAAAATTGTAAAGCATATAACGTTATTGATTGTTTGCCTTGTTGTAAGATATATATCTTATTGGTTACAATATAAATTATATTCTAATTTCCATACATGGATCAAAATTCTACCAAAAAAGCTTCCAGATTATTCAATATTGGATCTTATTGTTTAAAAAAAGTTAAAAATTATGATAATACTTAAACTAAAAAGAGTATATCAATAAATCTAACTTACAATCTTAGAATTGGATAGCTTGGCAATTGAAGTTCAATTAAAATTTTTACTTGATTGATAAATCCTTGAGACTTAAATTTTGTGCCATCAAACTTCTCAAGCAGTGCAATCCTTGGTTCTCTAACACTGGAAGGATGTTCCACCATAGGAGAAGGAACATGATTTGGTGTAGATGTTGAAGCAACTACAATCATCTCTATATGTTTTTTCCCTGCCATTCTCGTTATTTCTTGTGGAAGTAAATTGAATTGATGCATTGCAAGCATTAATTCCTTCAATTATTCTTTTATTATTTTAAAAAGCTCTATCATGATAATATTAAAAAAAGAAAGATGTCTAATATTACTCAAGATAAATAAAAAAAAAGACTTAAAAACAAAGAAAAAAATATTAAAAATAGTATTATTTTAAAAGAGGATAATTTGTAACTCTTCATACGCTTATGTCTTATTAAGAAAAAAGAGTAGTCTAGTCTTAATTAAGAAAAACAAAGCTATGATATTATAAGTGTATTCTTGTTAATTTGTCAAGGACAAGAACTAAATAAAAATAAACAAACAAGTGAGACTCTTTCAAAAGAATAGAAATAGAAAAGTATGTATATTTAAAAAGAAACTGAAATGGCTATTGCCAAAAAAAAAAAAAAAAAACTAGAGATTTTTAAACTAGACTAAAAATAAGAAAGAAATTGACAAAAGTGAAGAATGCTTCACTCTTGCTTTTATATATACTATCTATGTAAGATCTATGTAATAACATTCTATAAGACCTCTAAAAACATATTGACATTGTATGATACATATCTTAACTTGCAAGGCAAGTTGTCTATATGGACGCCACATAGTTAGCTTGTTTTATAAGCTACCAATACATATAATATGTGGTTAGCTTGTTGACCAAGTTTCTAACATATTATAATTATTGTTTTACTTATTCTTTAAATATCTTCCGAAAATATACTTATAAAAGAGAATTCAAACATGAAAGAAGACTATTCATATGAATTTATATATTAGAATCACATAATTAATCATCTTTTTATTTGCTAAAAATATCCAAAAAAACTACAATGCCTTCCACATTCTATCAATTCTTCTTCTAATTAATAAAATATTACAATTGATAATTCTATCTTATGCATTCACTATTTTTTTCTCCTCCAAATTTATAACAATAATATGTAATACTGCACTATCTTAAAAGATTGCATAAAACATTCTATAATCCAATCATTGGAATTCTCTAAAACTAACTGTCATTCTTAATAATCTGCTTCACTGAATTCTAGACTCCATAGACTTCTTCTTGTGAAATACTCTCAACTCTCAATAATCAATGTATTATAATTCTTCTAGTCATATCCATAATTTATAAATATCTTCAATTATTGGCTTTTCAATTCTCCACTTATAATTCAGCACACAATAAATTCAATTTTTTATTTGACATCATATAAATCAAATCTTTCTTTTATTACAAAATTTTACTTCACATTATTTAAAATCTATCCATTTATTTTCTTTTATAAAAATAAAAATAAGAGGTAGGACCAAGCTTACCTTGGTTCATGACTATCATAGTTTGGCCTTATTTATTTCTTCTTCAACCAATTTATAGTTATCCCAAAACAAAGATTCCAACCAATATTTCTTACTTAACTGCTTTTCTTGACTCAATCATCCATCCTACCTCTTGAATTGACTATCTTATGGATGATTAAATAATTTTACCAATATCTAACTAATATTCTACAAAAACGAATTTCTATCCATTCTACATAGTCCCACTTTTAACTCTGTAGCATCCTTGCAAACACGAAATTGGTAAAAAAAACTTCTTCAATGAAATCCTTACAAAGTTTCTATCCCTCTAACTCATTCAATTGATCAATCTCAACATTCTCCATAGGTGGTTTTATTAATTCGAGTTCTAATGATAAGTCTTCATCTTCCTCTAATACTTCTATCGGCTCTCTCTTCAATTGGACTGATAAGTCCTCATTATACACTCCCAATTCACAAATTTGAGTTTCCACTTACAGATCCTAACATCTTTCGCTTTCAAATGGTACTATTGTTGCTTCATCTTCTCCTCCAATTCATCAATTATTGAAATTAGTGGAGCTAATATTTGTGACCAATCAATACTGGCTAAATTATCCTCCAATTTTGTCACTATAGCTTTTAAGGTTTCAATTTCAGCCTATAATTTTTTTGTTTCAATTTTGTATTGATTACCTTTTTTTTTTTCTTTTTTTCTATTTTAGTAATTTTATCTTTTCTTGTTCTACTTTCAACTAACACTTCACCTCCTCCCATTTCAAATCCAATGTCCTGTGATTCTATAATAGTTCTTGCCTTTGGCCTTCTAAGAGACATTGAATGTGTGTGTGTGTTTTTTTTTTTTTTTTTTTTTTTTTTTTTTTTTTTTTTGTCCAAACGTCCTATTTTATTCTAAATTTATGCTCCAATAGTAACTTAGATTTTATATTTTTTTGAATAATTCAATCTTATTTCTTAATTTGGTGACTTTGCTCCAATATCTCTTTTTCGCTTATATTCAATTGCTGCCTTAAATTTCCCTCTCCATCCAATTTATTCACTGTAAGCTGTAATTGAGAAATCTAAGAAAATATAACTTCTTTGAGATTCATTCCTTCTAATATTCTATTTTTTAAAAATATTAACTGATTAATTTTTATTGAAATTGAAACTTTAGTTTTTACCTTGATCATCAAACAAATTAGAACCTCCTATGATGTAATCTTTGATATAGCCTCCCGTTCAAATGAGTTACTTGATTCTCCAATTTTGTGCACCATCACCCCTGGACTAGCTATCAATGTGTCATGGACATAATCATGTAAGCTAGTAATTACATATACAAATAGGTAGAAGTTAGTAAAAGTAAGTAAAAATAAGTTAATTCTATAGTATTTAATATAGAAGCTTTCTAGAAGCTTCATAGACACTGCTTTGACTTCATAGGTGTCTTTAATTGACTTTTTGGATTAGAAACGTGGTCAACAAGTTGGCCATGTATCACACATGTTGATAGCTTGAAGATCAAGCTAACTATGTAGTGCACACATAGAAAAACTTGCCTTGTAAGTCAAGGCATGTGTTCTACAAAGTCAATACATATTGGAGGTCCTATAGAACGTCGCCACATAGCCCCTAGTTAGATAGTATATATAGAGACAAGAGTGAAGGCTTCTTCACTCTTGTCAACTCCTTTCTTGCTTCCAACCTAGTTTCAAGGGTCTCTAGTTTCTTTATCTTTTGGCAATAGCCATTCTAGTTTCTCTTTCAATATACATACTTGTTTATTTATATTTTGTTACTTTTCTTTAAGTCAAGGCTCACTTATCTAAATTATTTTTTCATCGAGTTCTTGTCCTTGACACAATGCCATTAAACTCTGAATACATCATTGAGGCATTAAAAAGAATATATTTTTTTTCTTTATTAGAGGTGTTTGATTCAACGTATACATAATTACGGAGTACTTATAATTGGAGGAGAGCAAAGATGTAAAATTCTCTGTCTTTCGCTTAGCTTTCATCTCCGCATGGATTCTAGTTGCTACAAAAGCTGTCAAATTAAATACCATACTTTAAAATATTCCTATTGCAGTAAATAATAACCATTTGAACATGTACATAGTATATGGATTTAAGCTTAACCACTTTTGAATGAAATGAATCCACTTTATAAGCTTTGGTGTAAGTGCCTCTTCTGTTTGCCAACCTTGACTATTCTCAAATGATGCCATTCTACCTTTGAAATAGCTTTTTGGTCTGAAATCACTACATACTTCAACATCCACCACAAGTTCACCAATTGAGAGATGCAGTATCTTTTGTAAGGTAGTTTCATCAATCCCAATAATGCTTCCCTTGACAACATTCAAACCATTCTCCGGATCATAATTTTCTATATATTCCTCTACAAATTCCATATCAATTGGCGACAAGTTAACTAACCTTTGCAAAAATTGATATAACTGCACATTTCTAAAATCTCTTTGCTTTTGTTGAGACTAGCAGATTTCCAACTTTATTGATTCTATATTTGTAAGAATTACTGAGAATAGTGATTCCAAATTACTCTTAGCTCTCATATTTTGGCAACTTTTTTCTCTGTCTATAGCTCTCTTCACTCTTTCCATCGACATTGTAGAATACTTGCTTCTCACTCCTTGCTCATACTAACAATACTTCCTTCTTTATTGAAATAAATCCTATACTCCAATAGTTATACTCCAAATGATAATATTCAAAATGGTGAAGAAAACTTCTACTATGTACTTCGCTCCTAATCTTTTATTCGGGATCTGAATCAAAAATCCCTAATCTAGTTTATTCTAACATTACTTTTGATTTTTTTGACTAGTTGGTATTAGGATTCAAAACCAACCATCATCCATTTTTAGTCCCCATCATATACCTATGATTATATGTAATCTATCATTAATAAGTAAGCCTTCTTCCATCTAATTTTTGAAACCTGTCTCAAGTTTATGTATAATAAAGTCGTAATTGATTTTTGTTGATACGTATGGTAAATTGGATACCTATAAAATCTTCCAATTAAACTAAAATATTTGAAAAATCTTCCATTACATAATATGATCCATGCCAACTGACTTGAAATTTCTTCAAATAATTGTGAAATTGACTACCATAAAGAACCACTAGATCATTGAGCAGAAAAGATTTGGGATATAATTTACTATCATAATAACTCTTACGACAATGTTGTGTAGCTTCTATAGTCAAAAGAATTGTAGCTCTAACTTCATCTAATTTTTGTAATTATGCAAATTGATATTGGAAGGATTCTTTATTGTCAAGACATTCATCCAATACAATTTTTAAACTCTGAACTTCCAATTCAATTGGTAATATTGTCTCTTGTCCATATACCAATTGGAATGGTGTAGAATTGGTAGTTACTTTATACATAGTATGATATATCTACAAAGTTGCAAACAATTTCGTATCTCAATCCAATTCCTACACTAGACATAGTCTTAGTTAAAACTTTGTATAGAATACCATTGGTCTTTTTAGTCTATCCATTGGTTTGAGGGTCATATGAAGTTGTTTTTTGATGTTTGATCTCATATTTATCCATCAAAGCTACAATCGTAGAATTAATAAAATAGATTCTTTGATCATTAATCAATTCTTTGGAATATCCAAAGCTAGTGATAATGTTCTCATATAAAAATGTGGCTACTGTATTGGCAATATCAATTTTTATTGCCATTGCCTCAATCCATTTTGTTACATAATTGATTGCTACCAAAATATATCTTTTATGTCTATTTCATGAGGCTGGTGCGATTAGTCCTATAAAATCAATACTTCATTTTTTAAATGGTACTTATATCAAAATTAATATCAATCACATGGCAGAAGTTTGAGTAGATCGATCAATTTGTTGACAAGGATTACAACATCTGACATATTGGTGTGCATCCAAAAACATTCTTAGCAACCAATATCCAGCCATTAAAGCTTTACAAGCAATACTATCACTAGCAAAATATCCACCACAACTATCCAAATGGCAACCTTCCAATATGGTACGTATTTCACTTTAAAAGATACAACAGCATAAAATTCCATCCTATCTATGCTTATATAAGGCATCACTAATCATCGTATATGGCATATTTTTTAAAATCAAGCATTTTTTAAGTTTCTCACTATATATAGGTAAAAATATTTAAAATATCAAATACTTAATTAATTTATTATATTTAGATGTAATCACATCAATAGTAAATAATTCCGTATGAAATAAGGCATCATTGATAGGCTCATTATCCAATATAATATATAATGATAAACGAGACATATGGTCTATATTGGCATATTTCTTTCCTAGTTTGACATTGATAGTAAAGGTAATTTTTTAAAATAGTAACATTCGTCGAGCAATGCATCCATTTAATTGAAATTTATTAACCATATACTTAAGAGCATCATAATTGATATGAAACATGAATGCATAATCAAGCAAATAATGCCAAAATTTTTGAACAAAATAAATCATTTTCAAAGCTTCTTATTCAATTGTAGTATAATTTTGTTTAGCTACAACCAATTGTCAACTGACATAATATATTGGATGATCCAAACTCTTTTCATCTTTCTAATTTAATATGGATCAACATAAACATGAAATAGTTTTGTCCAATAAGGTGCAACCAGTACTGGTACAAACATCAATTTTTGTTTCAATTCCTCAAAGGTAATTATACATTCCTCAATCCAAATTGGACTAGATCCATCTGATGGTGGTTTTTTTAAGAGGTTAGTTAAAAGCTAACATATGACTACAAATGAATGAATAAATCATTGATAATAACTAATATGGCCGATAAAACTATAAACACTTGACACTATTTTTGGCTTTGATAAATCTAATATATAAGTAACTTTATCTGGATCAATAGGAATATCAACTAGTGAGTCGATATGTTCGAATAATTTACTAGATGATATTCCAAATTGGCATTTCTCCAAATTCAAAGATATTTCATAATGGCCATAGCAATCCAAATACTTACCAAGACATTTCAAATGATAAGTCTTCGTACTAAATGTACAAAAATCATCTAAAAATATCTCTATCAAATGTCATAAAGGATCTTGAAAAGCTTATGTCATTACCCTTTGAAATGTAGCTAAGACATTACATAATCCAAATGGCATAACTTTATAAGCAAAGGTCCTCCAATTCGTAGTGAAAGTAGTCTTTAATTAGTCTTCTTCTATAATTTTAACTTCATTGTAATCCAAAAATCCATCCAAAAAAGAATAATATTCATGCCCAGCTACCACATCCAAGATACTATCTATAAAAGGTAAAGAAAAATAATCCTTTTTGGTAGCCACATTTAATTTACAAAAATCTTGAAAAATTCAAGTTTTTTCATTCTTCTTTCGTATTATTACAATTGGTGAAATCCATTTATTATATGAGATTGGATAAATCAAATCCACATCAAGAAGTTTGTCTAATTCTTCTTTTATCATAAGGAAATATTTTGGATTGAATCAATGTTATCTTTACAAAATTGGTGTAGCATTCTCTTCCAAAATAATTTGATGCTTACAAACTTTAGCAAGAATGCCTTTCAAATCCACATATGATCATGCAAAAGAAGATTTATGATTTAAGAAGAAAGCTTTTCGATTTTCTAACTTGATATCCATAATTCCATTGTACACTTTGATAACTTTTGGTGTTTCATTGGTGCCTAAATTGATGGATTGGCACACAAGTTCCTCGACAATATCCAGTTTGGATTTCTTCTCCGACTTGTAATCTTTCATATAATTTGACAAATAAAAACTACCCAATTCTAGTTTCAATGCATTGACTTCAATAACCCTAGAATTATTCATCCAATGAGTAATAGCATGATCAAAGTTTGTTGTATCTTTTAGATATATTAAATATTCACCAAGTCCTCTACATTGGTATAATACACCTTGCTTCTACATGTAAATTGGGTCATCACCAACTTACATTGCAATGGTAACTTCATCATATTCCGCATCAGATTGACCTTCATCGTCAGATGTCGTCTCTGAATTCAAAATTTGAGATTCCTCATGATATTGAATTGGATACATTTGTAACACAATCTTATCTTTTCCTTTTCCAATAATCAACATTCCACGACCCCAATTATTCCTAGCTTTGGCTTGATATAGCCATGGCCAATCCAATAAGATTAGATAGGATAATGTAGAACTCTGTAATCAAAAAATAATATAATCAATCTTATATATGATTCTAGTGATTACAGTATCAATACTCCATAAGATATCCATTGGTTTCACCTGACTATGATCTGCCATTCTCAATACCAATAATAATTGTTTTAAGTCTAAGTCCTCAATTATATCAACATTTATTAGATTTATACTAGAGCCACCATCCACTTGAACTCTAGAAATAAGAAGAATAGCTAAATGAACTTTTTTGAAATATTCATCTATGAGAAGATCTTTTAATGTATAAGTCGACTTTTGGAACTTCTTAGATATCAATATTGATTTAGGTTGAATCAATACCTCGGTATTAGGAATATCATTGGGTTGCACAAACGAACCAGGTTCTATTATTGATAATGTTTCTAGTATAGATATTTGATCTGGAATTCCCATAATTGAATTGAAAAGATCCTTTGCAACTAGTGCATCTAATTGTTGAATTGAATCTTTCTTTTTTGTTGGCCTCTAGTAAGAATTGCATGAATGTATTCGACTTGATTTACAAGAGAATCTTATAGACTTCAATTATTATCCTCTATCTTACTATGCAGCTAGATTTTCTACTCTCGATTATTAAAATTAAACAGAGCATTGCATTGTTGATATGTATGTCTCAACTACTTAGAATTTCTACATATTAGAGAATATTTATTATTGGCTCTTGGATTGAGACATTTCACTACCATAATATCTTATCTGCCTATAATAATAACATTGAAGTGGTCTTTTTCCAACTCCATCAGGAATATTGGATGTTTCTATCGGTATATAGCAATTGGGCCTGTTCTAGATTGGATGAGTAAATAATCCTCGCTATCTAGTAGGTATTGTAGAATCTGAAATTAGTTTCTAAATAAAGTGATATCAAGAATATCCTTGTTAATTTTACTCAATACCTTGAAAATTGGATCCACATTCTTTGTTATATACAAAATTTAGAAATTTAGAAAAATTCCTATTTTGTTTATTTGAACAATTCCCGCTCTAGCCAAATCTATTTTTTATCTAGACTTGATTAACATTTCAAGAAGTCGGTTGAATCATGGTCTGATTATCGAATTATTGTTGTTTTTGTAAATTCTAACAATTGGTGGTAGCATACTTACTTCCACAAAATGTATATTGCACAATCATTTGAAGTGATAAAGAATATTTTGTTACCAAATGGCCTTATCTTTTACAATTATTGCACCAAATATTGGCATGCATATTAGTCAATTTATGCCTCTTCTCCTTATCCTTCATCAGATTAATAGCCAATTTATCCATCTTCTTTATCAAAGTTAATAACAAAGCGTCATTTGGATCCTTCAATACTATTTCAATAGGTAACTCTTTCATAGGTACTGGTTTTTGATATAGAAAGTATGAGAAATATAGAACTGCTTTTGTTGGTGGTACAACTTGAAATAGAGCAATATTAACTATTCTTTACAGATTAGCACTAAAATTTGTACAGTAATTAATTGTTCTTAGGTAATTATTCATTGCTTCATTCCAAGCTGACATTTAATAACCTCCCTAAGATGGAATCATTAAAGTTCATGTAGTTAGGAATTGGTCATAATAACATTCTTATCATATCTTAGCTTGATCAAGTGAAGAAGCAACGATGGTTGGTTGGACGTCCTTTACAAACATCTTCAATTTTAGTGGATAAGGTCCATTAATCAATATAGACAAAATAAACAAATTTGGCATTTGGTTATTTAGCCATTTACGAAGGATATCTACTACTCGACCATAATATGACTATATCGCTTCTTTTGATTCCGTTCTACTATTCATTAACCTTTTCTTAAGACATTTTCTAAATCCAATTGGTCGAAAATGGATTAAAAATATATTTTTCAATGCCTCCCATTTAAAAAACTGGTCCACAAGCTGGCAATTATACCATTCAAATGTTGTATCTTTCAAGATCATTAGCAACCATCTCAACTAAATATTTTTAATTCTATCATTATTAGCTATACATGTAGTCAGGAATTGAGAAAAATATTGATCTAGATCTGCACCTTGCAAACCTCTAAAAGTAGGTAATGGAACTACGCTAGTTGTGCAATCATCCACCGCATCTATTTAGACCACAATTGGAATTGTTGGACCCTCTACTGCCATTGAAGATGACAATGTTTTACTTAATTTCTTATTTAAATAAACACCATCTTTCATAATTGTCTTTTTCAAACTTTCCAGCCTCCTCAATTTACTAGTATTATCTGCAAATAATTTTATTAGTTGAATTGGAGGTAAAAATGATGGATTTTGAAACATACTAAATTGGCCCTTATTGGCAAGCAATTTATGCCATTCTAAAAAACCAATCTTGCCAAAATTGGCTGTATCTACTATTAAAAAAGTATCCAATGGAGTATCCAATTCTTTTGTACCTCCTTCACTTTCAGTTAATGGACTCAAGACATACGCTAGATTGTTGACAAAAATTTTCACGAGTGCTCTTGATAATTTTTTTAACGATATATATGTCTAAAATATTAAAGATCTATCAAGTTTTAGATATGCTCGGATATACCGACAGGCATGCAACCATGGTTTATTCCAAATTTTTCAATACTTTCTTTTTAGATTATGTTCTTGCTCAACTTGCAACAAATTTTTTTCTTGCGCTCTTTCTTGTCTTCCTTTCAATTGGCATGTTTTTATTAGAGCAATGTTCTCATTATTATTAATTATAATCTTTCATCATATAATACTGAAATTGCTTTCTATCTCCAATCTAACTATACATTTGACTTCACTTTTGAACCAGCATCAATTTTATAACCTCTTCATGCAACATCCAAAATCAATTGTTTGGCAGTTAATTCATATTGCTCAATACTATTGTTAATATCTAGCAACAATGCCAAAAATGTAATTGTTATTTTACTTATTCTTCAAATATCTTCTCAAAATAAACTTATAAAAGAGAATTCAAACATGAAAAAAGACTATCCATATTAATTTACATATTAGAATCACATAATTAATTATCTTTTGATTTGCTAAAAATATCCAAAAAAGCTACAATGCCTTCTATATTCTATCAATTCCTCTTTTAATAAATAAAATATTACAATTGATAATTCTATCTTATGCATTCACTATTTCTTCTCTCTTCCAAACTTATAATAACAATATGTAATATTATACTATCTTAAAAGATTGCATAAAACATTTTATAATCCAATCATTGGAATTCTCTAAAACTATTTATCATTCCTAGTAATCTGCTTCACACAATTGTAGACTCCATAGTCTTTTTTTTGTAGAACACTCTCAACTCTTAATAATCAATGTATTATAATTCTCCTAATCATATCCATAGTTCAAAAACATCTTCAATCATCGACTTTCCAATTCTCCACTTATAATTGAGCACACAATAAATTCAATTTTTCATTGGACATCATATAAATTAAATCTTACTTTTATTATAAACTTTCACTTCACATTATTTAAAATCTATCCATTTATTTTCTTTTATAAAAATAAAAATAAGAGGTTGGACCAAGCTTACCTTGGCTCATGACTATCATAGTTTGGCCTTGTTTATTTCTTCTTCAACCAATTTATAGTTATCCCAAAATAAAGATTCCAACCAATATTTTTTACTTAATCACTTTTCTTGACTCAATCATCCATCCTACCTCCTGAATTGACTGCCTTATAAATCATTAATCAATTTTACCAATATCTAATTAGTATCCTATAAAAACCAATTTTTATCCAGTCTACATCTACCAATTAATAACAAACACATATAAAATCAAAACAACCTCTACAAAGCTTTTCTAAAAGGTATTATAAAATTTATCTACTTTTATGAATTTTATCAATTTTATCTATTTTTATCTACTTCTATCTATTCATATTATTTAAATAATAGTTATAGTAGATATATATATGTAATACTTTTTTATCTTCAATAATTAAAAATATTATCTTTCAAAATTCTTAAAATTGGTCAACCTTGTTAACCTTAGTTTATAATGCTTTAGTTGGCAAAGCTTCCTTGCAATTATTATTTTGATGTTTTTGCATAGACAATATAAAAGCTTGGAATATGCTTGAAATAGTTGAATCCATATATATACCTTATCTTTTAGTGAAAACTCTACTAGCAGCTCTACTTAAAGCTTCTCTCATAACTCCTTTAAAACTCTTATTCTTATTATCTATTAAATAAAAATAATAATAAATAAATAAATAAATAACTCCAATACCTTCTATAAAAAGCTTTTACATCGAATTCAATACATTATATTACTTGTGTTCTTACTTAAAAATGTATTGTGTACCTAGTTATAGAAGGTAAATAGAAATGCAGCAACAATTCTATTAAGTTTAATAGAATCTCAATTAAGCTTGAAATAAATCTTAATAATCTTAATCAAACTTTTACTAATCTAATATAAATTTAAAAGAAGTTATAAAAGAAATTGATCTTATGGACTACTTCAGCCATTACCTATTCAAGAACAACTATGGTTTTTCATTTCCATGGATTTTATCATAGATCTTTTAATCTTAGATTTTTATGATTCTATATTTATGATAGTAGATTGTTTTATCAAGATGGTATATTTTTTATCATATATTAAATCTATTATAGGTGAAGAAATTGCTAAGTTTTTTTTTTAACAATATCAATTGCTATCATGGATTTTTCAAGACTATTATATTAGATAGGAAGTCTCAATTTATATCAAGATTTTGAAAAACCCTTTTTAAGATTCTAAAGATGGATATAAAGCTTTCCTCACCTTTTTACCTTCAAATTAATAGGCAAATAGAATGGGTGAATCAAGTTTTGGAGCAGTATTTGATGTGGACTATTAATTATCATCAAGATGATTGGATAATTTTTTTGCCATTGGTAGAGTTTATATACAATAATTTACTACACTTTTCTACTCAATAAATAACTTTCTTTACTTATTATGATTATTATCTATGACTTGATAATTTTGACTTTTTAAAAGTTGATAATTTTTTTATAGAAGTTTTGATAAATTATTTGTCAATGTTACATACAACAATAAAGGCACAATTAAAGGAAGCTCAAGAACAAAAAAAAGTTTAATGTTCATACCTAATACAAGGAACAGCCTCAATTTAACATAGAGGACATGGTATGGTTACTTTTTTGTAATATCAAGACTACTTGTTCTTGTGACAAGTTGGACTACTGTAGGCTTGAACCTTTTCTTATTTGTGAATAAGTCAATCCTATTGCTTATTGATTATATCTATTGAAGTCTATAAATATCCATCCCATATTTTATGTATTTCTTTTTGAGCCATGTAAAATAGTGAATATCTCAAAAAGAAGATAAATGCCACTTTCTCTTATAAAAGTGGATAATAATCAAATATTTGAGGTAGAAGAAGTCTTAGATTCAAGGTGGCGCCAAAATAGGTTGGAATATCTTGTTCATTGGCATAGATATGATATTAGTGAATCTACATGGCAGCTAGTAAAAAATCTTGTAAATACAATAAAGCGAGTTGAGGCTTTTAATTGACTACATTTATCAAAACGAAGATAATAGAATAGTAAATCTTTGCTATAAAAGATATAAGATCCAAGAAAGATAGCAATCTACCTTCTATTCTTATTTGTAGGTTCTGGATATTGATTCTCCATCTCTTTAATATCATTCTTTAAATTATTTAGATTTGTTTAGAATTTGATTAGAATTTGATATTTGATTAAAATTTAATTAAAATTTGATTAAAATTTATTTAAAATTTAGGATTTTTTTAGAATTTTATTAAAATTTGATTTGAATTTGGTCTAGAATTTGGTTAGAATTTTATTAAATTTTATTAAGATTTAGTTAGGATTTATTCAAGATTAATTTAGGAATTTATTAGGATTTAATTAAGATTTTATTTTTTAAAGATTATATAAGAATTTTATTAAGATTCAATTAAGATTTCTATTTTTAATATATTTTAAAAGATTTATTTGATATTTTTTAAAATTCTTTATTATATATATATTTTTAATATTTATTAATGATTTCTTTATGTTTTTTTGTAAATTCTTTGAGACTTCTTTTGGAATTTAATTAAAGTTTGATTAGCATTGTTATAATTTAATTAGAATTTATTTAGGATTTTATTAAAATTATTAGGATGTTCTTATTGTAAATTCTATTTTATCTTTTATAGCTAAGTGCTTGGTACATTCTCCAAAAAACTTCATGAAATACGATAGTGCTTAAATATGACTGTGCCATGGCAGAGGATAAGTTACAAGAGCTATGGGACAAACTTTAAGTAGCATGGCAAAAACAAGGATCTTTGAGGCCTTAAAAAATATTGCCAAAATCTTAGTTAAAGAATTACAAGCCATCAATATCACACTATGAGAGGCTTAAGTAAACATTCAAATTTTCTATTAATAAGCTATATATATTACTTAAAGATATAGTATAAAAAATAAAGATTATTTAGAGGAAAAATTTCTCTATACTAGCAGAGCAAGTTTAAAAAGCATCCATTCTAATTCCAACCAACACAAAAATGATGAAAGAATATTTAATATTTAACAAACCATCAACCATTCAAACAATCCTATATCCGAAGCAATCTTACAAAAGTACAAATTTACCTCGTGTATTCTTTGAATACATGGTTAATTGCAAAAACTAGTTGCAAGTCTTGAATAGCAAGTCTCACCATCATTTTGGCTTATTAGACACTTGTAGCTATCAACTAATGTCTTTTTTGTGACAATAGTAATAATTTACAACCACAGCCATTAAGCTCAGTCTCAATGATACAGATGTGCATAATAATAATTAGAATAATGAAAAAAAAGATGTATTGGAGGTAATATACATAATCTTAAAATATTTTTCTAACACCTACATCTTGAAGAAATATGTACCACATATATCAACTTTGTGGATTTATTTTTTAGAAAAAATCCATATTTAATCTAATTTTTAATGTCTATCAATATATATTGAAATTTTAACTTATATACCATTATATGTACTAAAAATTTATCACGACAATACAAAAATTATAAGCAAGAACCACTCCACAATGGTCAACTATATTCTTACAAAATGATGCCAAAAATTTCTTTCTATTACAAACATCATAAAGACATGATAAAAAGATACCTTAGAAGTTAAAATCTTATTTTTCCAAGGTAATCACACTCACTTAGAATGTTGTTATGTATTTGCAAATGATATCCGCTAAAGTACCATAATGGCATGGCATCAAAAGAATAGTAAGTGAAGAAATAAGGTACTATTATAAAACCACCAAAATTAATAAGAATATAGAAAGGTATAAAGTGTTTAAAGGTCAGAAAAAGCACAATAAGGCAGTCAAGAAGTAGCACAATATTTAGAGAATTTTAAATAGTAACACTACAAGTTAGATAGTATTGAGATGGCCACGTGATTTTGACTAATTAATAAACTATGCCTAGCTTCTTTTTTGATCATCATATATGCCAAATTTGGTCTTGTAAGGTCTTGCTTTTTACTTGCCAATAATTTCAAAAGCTCAAGTAACACAATATCTTATTGTGCACCAAAAATTATCAACCACATCTAATGTTATTAAAACTTTCCATAGACCATTATGGAATTTAAATCTTTATTGCTTCTATAGAAATTGTACAAATAGAAGGTGTTTTTACTT
Source organism: Physcomitrium patens (assembly GCF_059467195.1). Classification (NCBI taxonomy): domain Eukaryota; kingdom Viridiplantae; phylum Streptophyta; class Bryopsida; order Funariales; family Funariaceae; genus Physcomitrium; species Physcomitrium patens. Next base: position 11,536,301 of record NC_143417.1, read on the forward strand.
GAGCATAATGGCTATAGGAGATATCAAATAAGTATTTTTTATTACCATATAATAAAAATAAAGATCCTTAAAATTAACTATGTACTATCTAATAGTTATTATAGTTTCTATTTTTAGCTTGATATCTATTTATGAAGAATAAAACTTTATTATTTAGAATTTTTTTCAACTAATTGTATGTATTTAATTAAATCAAAGGAAAAAATAATAGATAAAAATTAAAAATAAATAAATAATATTTTTTTATATTTAATAAAAGATAGATAATTCAAAACTTAGAAATTACAATAGTATTGGAATTTGGTAGTAGAATGTCTTCATAATCATATCTTTGTTAGAAAAAAATGAATTTTTTTATTAAAATAAGATTTTTTGGCCATAATTTGGCTATGTCATTTTTTCTTATTAATTCCAGATAATATGATATCTAAAGAATTTAATGATTGTGGTAAGACTATTTTTTGAACTATGAACATTCATTTTGATATATTCTTTTTACTTTTTATAATTATTCATTGAAATTATTAATTGAATCATCTAAATTTATCTAAAATCATTAAGATAATTAAATTAAATATATTTTTTAACTCACCAACTAAGTTGTAAACTAAATTATTATTATCTTTAAATTAAATTTTTAAAAAATAAGTAAAATTCTTCTTCATACATCTCTTAATACTTATACACTAACACCTTTGGTATTAATTCATTCTTATCTATGAAACTATAATAAATAGCCATATTTATTAGTATATTTATTTAAATAAATAAAAATATATTAAATTATTGATATCTTACAAAGAAGCTTCTTTTAAGCTCTATAGACTTTACATGTGTTTATAAGTGATTAATAGGTTGACAACTTGGCCAAAAAATTAGCATCATGATGCACATTTAAACACTTCTATTACAAGATGGCCATGTAGCATATATATTAGAAACTTGTCTTACAAATTAAACAAGTCTCCTATAAGTTGGACATGTATCATTTGGCTTCTAGGACATTACAATATAATTCTTTGTTAGATAATATATACAAATTTGAGAATTAGACCTTCTTCATTCTTATCAATATCCTTCTTATGATCTATCTTAATTTAAGTCTTTTTATTCTTTTTATATTTGATAATGGTTAATTTAGTTTTAATTCTATATTTAATTTTGAATTGTTTATTTTTTCTTTTGATAATGTAAGAATGTATTGTCATTTTAGAATTTTATTATGATTCATGCCTTTCACAATCATTATGTATGAAATAAAAAAATTTAAGGCTTTAACAATATATATAATGGTATCTAGTTAAGAAAATTCTCTTGGAGCAAGGAAATTTTTTTTCTTAACTAAATATTTCTCATAATAAAATACTACATTATTTTCCATGCTTTTAGAAGTTTATTATCAATAAATTATAAGGAGCTATAGTGCATCATTATTAATAGCTGCATTACCTATCTTAAGCTCAAATTTGGAGTTTTATTTTTCTTTTGCATAATGGCAACATTTACTGCAATACAACTTCCAACATTTTCTTGAGTATTGTCTTGTAATCTTTTCAATCATTAATACGAGCTTGCAAGTACAAGCCTAATCTTTTAGCACTGAAGCAAAGTAATATATCAAATGGCATAATATTTTCTTATAAAGTAAGATGATAACGTGTGAATTGTTATTAATCTATTAAATTGGTAAAATATTAGCAACATTTGTAAAAGCATTGCATATGATCTCAATCCATTAATGGTCATACTAAATTTCTATCACTTACTATTTGTCTAATAGGACCTTTAGGTTTGAATCCATTGTAAGAAGATCCATCACTTTGATTAATACCTTGAGGTCTACAAGAAAATCATCCAAGGGACTCTTAAGTAATAACAAGCCAACAATAGAATTATTATCAAGGTTGCCATAAGCACCTTAATAAATATCTTGATCTCTAATAGCTTCTTTTTTCCAACAGTTTTTGATTGACACTAATGTGATCTTGTCCCTTACCTTCATAATAAGCTTGATGGAATCATATTCCTTGAACAACAATAATTTCTTCTTTTTGACTTATGTTTACACTACATTAGTTTCTTTAGTAGCTTTAATCATATCTACTTGAAAGAAAAATCACTCAATCAAACTTGAACAATAATAATGCTTAAATATAAAAAGAACACCTTAATCAAAAAATTACAAAGACAAAGTCATGTTCTTAGATAAAAAATTTAGCATAACATAATATAACATAATTATGTAGTTAGAGAGCATAGTATGTGTAGAGCAATTATCTATAACCAAGAAAATGAGGCACTCAAGCATAGTATTTCAATCCATTAATCACTAAATGAACATCTCCTTGATCATTTATATCAAATGATTCTAATGCCACTAGATCAAGAAATTGACTTTATTGATGCTAAACAACAATCTTAACAGCTCAAATTTGTGAATCACATGCAATGATAGTTTGTTTATGCCAGTTACATTGTTACAAGCTAGTATGATAAAGAGATTTATTGACTGCTTTGTGTTGCCACAGTAATCCTTGACAATTGAAAGAGAGCCAAGTATTTGATAATATAAGCCAATTTTATTGCAATTATAGATATCTTTAGGATTCCAATCTTTAGTGAGCTCTTTTATAACTTTGCAATCTTTAAGAATTAGGTCATCTAGAATACAAGGTACATCACTATGCAAGAGAGAGGTCTAAAGAATGTTTCTCTTCATAAATCTAATATGCCACAATATTGAAGCCTTGAAGTTGAGGTACTAATCACGTGCCAATTCTCGCACCCACATTTCCATCAACATGCTAATAACCACACTTCTATTGAGATTGACGCTAATAATGTGTTATACAAGCATTTCTTCAATATTAATACCAAGCATGTATTCTCAATGGTGCATGATGTTGCTAGCAAGATAAACCACATTTTTTTCCTTATTGCAAATCATCTAGGTCATAACAACAAGAGAAATACCAAAAACTTGAGCTATCTTTGTAAGCTTTTATTTTTTCTTGTTGTCAATCACATCTTCATTCATCTTGATGATCACAAGGTATGTAACATCAATGAGCTTGGTTGGAGATTTATGCTTAGAAGAAATGATCTTAGCTACCGAATGAGTGATTATACTTAGTGTAGGCATTCTGTTGATATTGTTGTTTTGCAATCTACATGGTGTTGTGTTGTGATTTGGCTACCATGTAAAAATAATGTACATATATATTTTATTATACAATTTCATAAAAGCCATGTTATTAAATTTTAGTTAATTTCAAAATGTAACTAGATTACCACTTTGAAGTAATTAGTTTAAAAAGGCTATTATTGAGGTTGATTTAATATAGATAATAGTTTTTATATATTTAGAGTCACCTTTATTAGACATTAGTGACTCTTAAAATCTTATTTTGTTTCTTTTATTTAGTTTTTAAGACACATACTATGTAAAAATTATTTAAAAATGATTAGAGAAGGATTTTTGAATAAAAAGAGTAGTTAGGCTAATAATATGGCTTAATGGAAATAGATGATGAAATTCATACCTAATAGACTTCAAAGAGGCTGTCCAAGGCCTTATTAGGAATTAGTGTTATTCTTTTAGAGAGATTTGAACTTGGGAGGCTAAGTTCAAAAAATTTAGGTTTTTAGCTATGATGGCTCAAAATATAATGAAAGAGATATAGGCACTCAAAGTTAAGATATTAATTTTGTACCTATTGTCACTCTTTTGGATGTAATGTATGTATATCAAAAAGATCAGCAACTAGGGTTGGAGAAAACTCTTTTTCAACTATACTTTTTGCATATTGCTTCATGAATTCTAAGTTGAAATAAAAGAGATATAGAAAGTTGAAGTTAGCACTTGCAATCTAATGGCAATAAGTAATCCAATCTACTAGCGGTTGTATTTTGAGCTATATCTTGAGTAATTTAACAAGATTTTAGCTCAAAATTTCTAAAAATAAGTATTATCATGTTATTAAATTTTATACATAAATTTTGTAGCATTTGAATTTTTATTTTTGAGATATACAAAAAAATAGTATTTGGATTCTTATAATTTAGGATTTAAAGCACCTGCTATGATTTCTAAGGTGCCAAAAAATCTATAGTAGACTTACAATTTTTTTATTTTTGTGGTAAAGCTTAAGGATAAAAGCTACAATTTTTAAAAAATTGAAATAAATTGAATGGTCTCATGATATAACACGACTAATAGGTAAAAGAGTGTAGAAATTATTATATTATAGAATATCTTAGTTCAAAATATTATAGCAAATTATCTTAGAAATATAGATAATAGTCAAAAAGATAGTAAAATTAAAAAATATTAATATTACTTTTCATAAAATAAACTTCTATTTACTTTGTAGGACCATAAATAAGACAAAATAAAGTAAATTAGAAAATTAAATGATATAGATATATGTAGGATGGAGTTAAGATTATATTTTAGTAAAATTTATCTCAATAAGCGAAGAATTAATATCCAAAGATGACCAGTTGTCAATCTAGATGAAAATTAGACCTCGAAGGACAAAATTGTACACCTACAATAACTTTGGGATTTTTTTAAAGTTCAAAGAGTAAGATTTGATAGCAGACTTGATAGAGTTTTTATAAGCATTGGTTTTGTTTGATTTGGATTTGTAATGACTTTGTAAGATCCTTACAAAATCAAGATTATTTTGGATCACTTGGATTTTTGTGAAATAAAATAAGATTGACATTTTGGGCAATTTCAAGAGTTTTGTAGTAAATCTATGGATGAAATTTTGTGGATTAATGGTTATAATTGTGTTTAATATGTATTATAAATATCAACATGATCTAATGGTTGAATTAAAGATTATTGAGGTTTAAGTGGATTAGACTCTCAAAAAGTAGAATTTTAGATCTAATGAGGATTTCTAAGATTTCTTATAATCTTCTAATTAAATTAGAATGAAAGTTATGTATGTAGGTAGTAGACTTATTTTCCTATGTATATGAAAATTTTGAGATCAATTGAAGAGTGCAAAAGGGAGATGTTAGCACTAGAAGATCAGTATCAAGGTTGGAAAAGGAGGACAACCAACATCTGAGCAGTTTTTAGGATTTTTCTTCCATTTGGTAAGTGTGATTGTCTTAAAATTAGTTATACTTTTTTTTAATTAAGAAATTGAGAGGTGTATAAAATTTTAAATAAGATAAATAATTTAATCAAAAGTTATCAAGGTTCTAAACTACCTTAGGATTTGGTTAGGGTTTGGTTATGATTTAGGATTTGAATAAGATTTGGTTTAAAATTGAAGGTTTGGTAAGGGTTTGTTTTAGGGTTTAGGATTTGGTTAAGATTTGGTTTAGGATTTAGAATTTTTTTAGAGTTTGATTTAGGATTTAGAGTTTAATTAGGATTTAATTGAAGTCTATTAAGGTTTCAACTATGATTAAATTAGAACTTGATTGAGATTTATTTAAAATATATTGTGATTAATTTAATATTTTTTAAAACTTCTTAAGAATTCTTTTAAGGTTTATTGTGGATTATCTTTCAACTCTTTTAAAATTTCTTATTATTTATTTTGTAATTTCTTTAAGATTTTGTTTGAATTTAATTAAAGCTTGTTTAGCATTGTTGAGGTTTAATTAGAATTTATTTAGTATTCTATTAGAATTAAGATTTTGTTATTGTAATTTCCATTCTACCTTCCTTAGCTAGGTGCTCAATGCACTCTCAAATAAAACTTCACATAATATGACAAGGGTTGGATTAAGAAATATGATATTCTAAAGTTTAGAGAGAAAAAAAATCTTAAGTGGGAAAAAAAATATTTTGAAAGGATTTTGCTACAATTTAGATATTTTATGTAAAGTAAATGAGATTTTGAGAGCCAAGACTTTATTTATATGTTAAAAATAGAGATATAGGGATATAAAAAATTTATGATATAAAGATAGATTTTTGTAAGAAGATTATGGATTTTTTTTTTAAGCTTATGACAAATCTATCTTACCAGCAAATAATTAGTTATGATTTGAGATAGCAAAGGATGTTAAGGAATTTGTAGATGCTTTAAGAATCCTTGTGTACAAACCTTCTTAAATATAAAAGTTTTTTGTTATTAGAATACCTTTCTATATTCCTACTTTTATTTATCTTCTATAATAAGAATAAATCACTTATTAGAGCTTGGCTAATAAATTAAAGCTAAACTCTCTACAGTTAGGTACCTAATATATTCCTCGATAGAAAATTACACTATATCACAGTGATATCTTTCATGCCAAAGAAGATTTAATGAAATCAACACACTGCAATAAAAGAAGAAAGCAAAAATCCATGTCTATTTCATTAGGCTACCTATTGTTCCATATTGCTAAGCAACATCAATGGGCATGGTGAAGTGGCACAGTAGACTGGACAATGGCCTAGCATGTAGTGCACATTGCATAGTGCATACTAGTAGTTGTCACTGTGCTCTTTGAATGTGCACTCACAGACAAGAACATTGCAAATCCAACTAATGGCATTAGTATCCATAGCTATGTTGTGTGGATTGAGGATAGTGGCATTTGCACAGAGGAGCAAAAAGTTGTTGTTAATGAGACGCATTATGTGATGTGTTGGCTGAGGTGGTACTTGCTCATAATGGAGCATTGATCCTAACCATACTTTTTTCTTACTAAAAAACATGGGCAAGCACATAAAAAAAAATGGAACAGTGCTCTTATCCATTTTTTTCTCCCAAGCATTTTTCTCCCAACCAGACACCACTGTATATATGTATATAATTGCTTCGATTCTAATTAAATTTTATTACAGACCTAAGTGCAAAGTGTTCCAAATAAAGACAAAAGAAAAAATCATGCTGAATTAAAAGTATGTGGAACTCATTCAATAAGCCATCCAAGCCTACGACAGAGTATACTGGCGTCGATGTGACGTTAAAGTAAACTCATTACTTTAAAGGAACGTTTAAAGGAGAAAAGGGAGAAGCGTCATGGGGTGGTGGCAGGCTCCAGTGGATGCGATTGAGCTGGAAAAGTAACAAAAAAGTAAGACGATGTCCCGACGATAAAAAAAATTCTCGTCAATTTGCGTCCGCCGACAGTCGCCGTCAGTGCTGTCGCAAGGGGGCAACTGTGGAGGGCTCCCTCACATCGCCATAGCTACGCTGCGACTGATGAGAGCGAGCTTGCAACTGGTTCAAGGTTGCTCTCGGAGTATGTAACGCTGCTCTCTGTGAGCCCCCCTCCCCCCTGTGTGCTTTGTGGAGCCTTCATTGGAATTTTCGTAAAGCATCGAGGGAATTGTGAGAAGCTCCTCGGTTTCGTTGTAGCGCGAAGGCTGGCTGTGATATTGAAATTGGCGTTCCGTTGTATTTATTGCATCGTGGTCACGGGATTTTTGAGACGAGAAGTTGAGTGAAGCTAGCATGGCATGCTTTAGCTGGTCTTGGGAGATTGTTGTCGGGCAAGGTTTGCGCTGCCGGGTAACGATTATTGCTTCAATTGATTTGTTGTAGTGCTGTTGCTGTCCACGCACGGCTGCTCGTTGCTTTGTTCCGCCCTCGTGCTGATTTGATTTTCGAACGGTGTTTTGTATGTTTACATTATTTTAATGAAGGTGGTTTCTTCAATTTCATCACCTTCATTAAAATAATGTAATGTAACAAGATGGCGACAAATTTGCAGTCGATTATCTTGAATGAGGGATGGGTTGCGGCGCGTGCGTCAGATGTTCAACTACGTGGACAAGACCTTACAACTTCTCAATTTCCTTCTTTGAACAGCGACCTATGGATGGAAGCAGTGGTGCCTGGAACGTATGTTACGTTTGAGCTCGCTTTTTTGTTCCTTTCGTTATGTTCTTGTTCGAAATTCTGTCCAGATATCGTGTGATATTTCTGAGAATGCTGTAACTTACAGGAGGCATCTGATCCTTGGAGAATATTGCAGTTCTTGGCTATTGTGCTGTTTGGCTGCTTGTTGGATTCCAGTGACAATATGTAGCTTCTTACGGTGAATGGCATTGATGTTTTTAGGGTTTTGACCACACTTCTCAAGAACGATCTCGTCCCCGACCCATTTTATGGCCTAAACAATTTGGAAGTGCCCGACATAGCCGATGTTGGTCGTGAGTACTACACTTTCTGGTTCTGCAACAGGTTCAAGCTTCCCAGAGTGGTGGGTCTTATTTGATGGCTACATCTGGATTGAAGGTCATGTTGTTCGCTTGACGATTGCATGCTGTGGTACTGAAAAATACTATGGGAATCACATGACACAGGAATTGGTAAAATGGCAGAGTGAAGAACTTGAGATTGGGGTCTTTTTTTTAAAAAATTAATTTTTTAATTTTTATATATAGATTTTTAACACAATCTTGCTGTGAGTTTAAAGATTTATGCAAGGGTTTAGTTGATTGTCATTGCAGCCGCAAGATGGGAAAGTATGGTTGAACTTTCGTGCCATCAATTATCAAGCTGAGGTATTTCTAAACGGCTTCAGTGTATTGCTGTCTAAAGGCATGTTCTTGAGACACACAATTGATATTACTGACTGGCTCAATGTTTATGAGGAGAATCGATTGGCTGTTTTGGTCCACCCTCCGGACCATCCCGGACGTATTCCTCCCGAAGGTGGTCAAGGGGGAGACCATGATGTAAGATTCTCCCATCTACAGTCTGTGCAATGTTGTCCTGAACTCTAGCACTGTTCCTCTCGAATGCGATTCTGAACCTTGGCCTGTGTTTATGACCAGACTATGTCTATCTGGACGATCTTCTATGTATTGAGCATCCAGTAGAGTAATTTGTAATGCCTATATTTATACAGTGGCGTATTTCAAGATGCTGAAAACTGTGCCAAGTAAATATCAGGAGTTTTAGATTAAGGAATGAATATTTATTTTAATACTGACAATTTAATCTTTCATTCACTAGACTGGTGTATATTGCCTGTCATGTTCGCTTACCAATTTTTTCTATCAATCGCTTATATCGACTTCCGAGGTCTTCTAGATAAACAATGAGAACTTTTAGTCACGGATGCTTCAAGCACAACCGATCGTGTCAATAACGACAACTTCTTCATATTCGGCAGATTGCAAAGGACGTAGCTGCTCAATATGTGGAAGGCTGGGATTGGATCTGCTCCATTGGGTATATCTTGCTTTTATCTTTTACTCATGCTTGCTGAATGTTCTTCCCTATGAACTACGGATCTCAGTAAATGTAAGGGATCCTTAGAAGAATATGTTCTGCAACAGTGACTGCAATGAAGTATCATATCTCTTTCGATAGTGATCAATTCTAGTTTCTATTGTTGTAGACTGTCGACACATTGTTCACAACTGGTCACTAAATCTGGTTCATTTCCTCTCGTGTAGGGATCGGAACACTGGTATCTGGGATGTTGTGTCTATACAGCAAACAGGGGTAATTGTTTGTGGCTTTTGTTTTTTGGTCAATCTGCAAATTTAAAAACTGCTTAAACATCCTCACACTTGTCAAAGCGTAGGCTGTTCCGAGCTGACCAGCTGCATTTTGTATTTCCTTCCCGTACAATATGACCTTAAACAAGTAGTATTGCACAAAATCCTGCAAATGTGTTGGTCTAGATTTTGTCTAATTGGAGCAAGTGCATGCGCTGATACCTTGCTGATGTCAATGCAGCCAGTGCGGCTTGTGGATCCTCATTTGGTGGCAACATTCCACAACTCTTACACACAAGCTGATTTATGGATGACTACGGAGCTTTTCAACGCATGCTCAACTCGAGTAACTGTGACTGTCACACTGAACGTTTCTCTTGATGATGCGAGTGAATTTTGCATAGTAGATCATGTGCATACAAGTGAAGATATCGTATTAGAGGGAAACTCAACCAAGTTATATTCTATACCTCCGGTAATCTTCTTTATCAAATAGTTGCACCTTTCTGTTCTCAATTGCATTGCTTATTAAGCTACATCTTGAACTTAACCATCGTCTCTGCACCCTTGCTGCGTCCTCAAGTGGTCGTTCTGATCCATCGGTGCATTATGACAGCTTCCGTTCCAGAGTCCAGCGCTATGGTGGCCGAATGGCTTAGGAGACCAGCCATTATACAAAGTGGACATTACCTTAGATGTGCGAGAATACGGAGAATCTGACTCTTGGAGTCATTTGTTTGGTTTTCGTCATATAGACTCTTATATTGACCCCTCAACGAATGGACGGTACACCTTCTATTCACGACTCAGTTGGTTTCAATGGAACATATTCTTCTTAGGATCCCTTACCATGTGCATCTAACATAACATGCTGCAAACGTTGTTTCCTCAGACTTTGTCAGCATTTCAGTTGTTCATCAAATTTTACATTTGAGACTTTGAACTTTATGATACGTTCAGAAATGAGGTCTATTATTACAAATGAAGCATGAGACGAATAGAGTAAGGTCTTTGTCCTAGTTTAAGCTCATCTTTGCTCGAATAAACCATGCATATGGGAGCACTTGCAAGTATTAGAATTTTTGGCCCGTTTGGTCCTTAAATGCTTTTACTAATACAGAATATATGGCCATGGCCATATATATGACATGACCATATAATACCGTGTGTATGCGGAATGACATATATAATATATCCTGTATTAGTAAAAGCATATATTATGACCATATTCATATATATATATATATATATATATATATACGGTTTTCCCCTAAAAATATCTGGTTTTGCAACTTTCTATGTATCTGTTATAATTAAGCTATGCAATATTTCTTTGGTATTGCCAGGTATCTTAAATTTCTTCTTGAAGGCCTTCTGAACTAGTGCTAGTGAACACAGGACGTTCGTAGTCAATGGAGAGCCTATTTTTATTAGAGGGGGCAATTGGATTGTCTCGGATGGTTTACTGCGCCTCTCAAAAGATAGGTACGAAACAGAAGTTAACTTTCACGCCGATATGAACTTGAACATGATACGTATATGGGGTGGTGCGTTAGCCGAGCGACCGGAGTTTTACACCGCTTGTGACAAGCGTGGGCTTTTGGTATAAATCGGCAGCCCTTGGTTTTGGTTTAATTGGGTATATCTGGTCGCGTTTGTGTTAGACCATTCCAACTTTTCACAACATTATTGAAGAATTCTAATTTAACTGTATCTTATACTTGCAGGTGTGGCAGGAATTCTGGATAACAGGCGACTGCAATGGACGAGGAATAGAACCATCGGATCCAAATTGGCCACTTGACCATGACCTCTTCCTCACTTGCGCACATGACACTGTCAAGCTATTACGCAACCATGCAAGTTTAGCTCTTTGGTGTGGAGGGAATGAACAACACCCTGCTGCAGATATAAATGAAGCTCTTGAAAAAAACTTGAAAATTGTAACTAGTGGTGAAAATCCGAGCATGTCCTTAGATGGCACCAGACTTTACATTCAAGGTTGATTGCTACACAAAACTTTCACATTTATTTGTGTTGTTTCAACTTGCGTTTAAGAGACAGTATTAATCGATTGGGCTGAATTGTTCCCATGAAAGAAAAGTTATATTTTATTTCTAATTTCATGATGTGCTTTATAGGCTCATTATGGAGTGGTATTGCGGCTGGAAATGGCTTATTCCGTGATGGTCCTTATGGGATTCAAGTGCCTGAAAATTTCTTTGAGATGGATTACTATAAATATGCATTTAACCCAGAAATTGGCAATGTCGGGGTTCCAAAGGCTGAGACAATTCGTGCAACTATGCCACCAGAAGCTTGGGATCCTCCCTCACTCTTGAATGGAGAGCACCCAAATAGTACATGGGACTACCACAAGTATATTCCCTATGCAGATGCGCAAAAGCTTGTACCTGGACAAATTGAAGCATTTGGTGAATACGATGGCCTGGACGACTTTTGTGAAAAGGTTAGTAGTATCTGAAATTTGTCAAGTTGGTGTCTGAAAGCCTGCTATGGTGCATTTGAATTCGCTAAATAAATTTGAATCCGTTATTATAATTTTCTAATTGAACTTTTGACGCTCTGTAGGCACAACTAGTGAACTATTTTCAATATCGAGCACTATTCGAAGGATGGAATTCCTGGATGTGGACAAAGTACACTGGATTGTTGATATGGAAAACGCAAAACCCTTGGCCAGGTCTTCGAGGTCAGATGTATGATTTCCTGCTCGACCAGACAGGAGCTTTTTTTGGCCTGCGTAGTGCTGCTGAAAGTGTACACGTTCAGTTGAATCTCCTTAACTACAATATCGAGGTACATGTGGTGCTTTTCAATCTTGATAAATGTTGAGATTTGGTTCGAGTGCTCGAGCTTTTGGAAGGCTATTCTGCATCCAAGTCTTACAACGCACATTCGCCTGCCTTGTTTCCAGATTGTCAATACGACACGTGAACCACTTTCTGAAAGTATCGTGGAGGCTTCATTTTTTGATCTGAGTGGGGAGAAAAAATATTTCGACACATTGAGAGGACTCACAGTTGCACCTAAAACTACCACCACAGTGGGCAACATCCCGCTATTCAAGTCGATCAATGATGACCCAACGTACTTCGTGCTGCTGAAATATCTCAGCTCATCTGGTACGTTAATTTCCAGAAACTTCTACTGGTTGCACCCTGCGGGCGGCAGCTACACCCAACTAGGAGGGAAGTTCAGGTCTAACAAGTTTCCCATTACAGGTTCAGCTTGGTGTACTGTTACTGATGGGTCTTACATCCTCCACGTGCGAGTGGCTAACACAAATACCGAAGACGTGCCTAATATTGCATTTGGGCTCTACTTCACTGTGATTGACGCTGATTGTACAGCTTTGGATAAACGCATCTTGCCTGTAACTTACTCAGACAACTGGTTTTCCTTGGTCCCTAATGAAGCTCTCGATTTTGAAATCACCTTCAAGGTTCGCGAGAGCAACGTCCGTCCTAAACTGCTTCTCCGAGGTTGGAATGTTGAAGATACTGAGGTGGCTCTTGAAATTCATCAGTAACCATGGAATCATGTCTATTTGCATGTTCTCTGTAGTCGACACATTTCAATTTGACAGGAAGAACAAGGCAATACAGTCTATTTGTGGATTCACCCAGGGGTAATGCTACTCAACCTTGTCCTCTGCAGGACATTGAGGTATGAAATTATTCTCTAATCACTTGAAGGAGTTTGGGTTTTGTACTTAATGTGGTTACAAGTTTTGAGCACGAGCTCTTTTTAAAAGTCATTCCTGTGGTCTAAGTCAACGGAAATACAAAAGTGTTTCAAATTGTTGTTTTAAATGACTTTGTTTCTGTGACATACATAATCAACGACCTATGTTTGAACGTATAAATCTTGGGATGGTTTTCGAAAAATATATGTTGCACAATGTATTATAAGAAAAATAAAATTTCAGGTCGTTATCTTACGGTTTTTCTGTTTTATTTGATTAGAATCAATGGTCTTATCTTTTAAATAGTATTTGTATGAAACTTATAATGTACAAGTTGTTCAATTGTACTTATTGATACATAATTATTGATTCAAAAGATTTTCTCTTTTTCTTTTTCTTTTTGACACTTAATGCAACACACCCAATTTTTTGATGATTTGATTAAATGTTTTGATGAAAGAATATAGCTACTTGTGTCGTAACACCCTTAATTAAAGAAGGGTAGATGTGGGAGTAATAAAACAGAAATATAAACCGTGTTCAATTTTTAAGTCCTAAATTTATTGCATCTTCACAAGAATGTAGCTTTGTTAATAAATTGTTTTTTGATCAAATTACAAGCAATCTTCTATAAGACTATAATATAAATGAATATCTATGTTAAAATTAGTTAGATTCTTCACAAATTTGATTCTTTGTTATCACATTTTAAAAATACTAATAATTATAATAATAATAATAATAATAATAATAATAATAATAACAATAATAATGGAGTTTATTTTGGTCATTTTGGTGTTCTTTTTTGTAAGTCATTTATTGTAGTGCACCATAAAATATAACCTCATCCAGTATCTTCATAAAAAGTCACATGAACAAAATATTACATACTTAATTAAGTATTGTCGTGTCAAATTTGATTTGCTAAACAATGTTGACGAGTCTCACAATCTATTATAATTGGGAAGTACATGAATCAATTTTCTCATAAAAAGTTTTTATACATGTTACATAGCATCAAATAAAAGACTTGTTTTTGATAAATTAGTTTACAATTATTAAGACTGAAACATTGTTATAGAAAAGCTGCAAACAGAGTACGAGTTGACAGCTTTTACTCATTATAGGAATGCATCAGACAACAGCCCAATCATCAAGGGTCTGGTCCACAAGTATGATAGTTACAACGTGCACTCTGGGCCTAAAATCTGACATATCTGGTGCTTCGATTCGTTCCCAGATCAGAACAGCCCAGTAAAAGGCACGAGTCTCATTACCTCAAACAAGTTTCATTGCCGTGTATATTCAATCACTTAGAAAATAGGAAAATGAAAAGGACATTAACACAAACGGATGGAACCAGAAATGCCTTACCGTGACGTCGGTGAACTGGGCACTAGAGCAAGTGCCTTGCTCATCCCCTGTTCACAGAGGCAAGAGTACGCTGGATGGAGCCTCTTCGTCACAATTCGAGGCACACCAAGCGTGAGAGAGGTGGCCTCTGGAGCCTCCCTAGCAATTCTCAAGAGCCTGGGCACAAGCATGTGTGTGAAACCTTGCTTGATGCGCTCCCCTGCCAATGCAGTGTAGAACGTGCTCGAGTGGATGGGCACCAACACATCGCTGTGTGAGCAGATATAGAAGTCTATCGCCAGCTCAAACTGGGTCATGCCAGAGTACAGAAACTGGTTCTCTTCGTTGAACGGCATACTGTACTCCTGTCAAAATCAAGGATATGTGAGAACTTGGATTGCAAGCAAATCACAAGTGAATTGCTTTAAACATTCAGAAGATTGTCTTCTCTGAAAACGAGGGCACCATTCTGTTGAACTCAACGTCGTGATAGAAAAACAAAAAAGCAAACAATGATTCAGTTAAGTCGAGGTCAAACAGTTCAAAATATGCAACTCCAACATCTTCATCTTCCACAGGATTAAAACTAACTAACAAACACAAACAAAGAGAATATTCCCGCTTATGGTTTGTTGGGGGCTTATTAAATTTCTTATTAGCACACCTTGGTAATGACAATCGGATAGAGCTTGAGGAGAGGGTCGAATGACTCATCTAGTCGAGTTTGAGTCAAATAAATTGCAGTCTCACGGGCAAACCCATGTGACTGCAGCAACAGACCGAGGTCAAGAGGGGACAGGCAGCCCTTCGGCATTGTAAAAACGTTGTCAGTCCTTTGACCACAAGCCTTATCCGTAGATCTATAATCCACGGCAACGTATTTCCCACCAAGGCTCTGAGCTGCTTCCTTCATTCTGTTATTCAGACGATTGCCAAGCTTCTCTATCTGAGGCTGGAACTGCAAGGCTTTGTACTGGACCAAGCACCGAATGGCCTCAATCTCAGGATCTCGCTCGTCTTTCACGTCTTTCATGCTTAGCAAAAACTTGTTCAACACTATTACCGAGCTCTTCACAAATATGGGCCGAATCTTATTGTCGATTTCAGCCTTCGTGATTTTGTGAGGTAATTCTACGCTGGTGTGGTTGACGTTTCGGAGGTCCTCGGGTAACCGCCCCACTATCCTCACAACTCCCTCCAGAGTGGCGATGAAGTGCTTGACATTGTATATGTCATCAAATTTACTGTTCACGAAACAATACCATCCACTGTCAACGATTGAACTAATCTGCAAATTTTAGTTCCGAGATAACTGCAACGAAGATAAGAATTGAGAGCTGAAACACAGAGCAACATGGAGTAAACAATGTTATTCTAGGTACTTTGTTGGTTCAGATAGATGTTCTTTAGAGAAAGATTATAAACCAATACCTTATAAAGAAAAACGAGAAAAACTTCAAGAGAATTTCTTGCCTTATGAACTTCTACGAAGCAAGTAAACTTTGGTACTATAGCCATTGATTATCATCCTAGCGGTGATTCTTTGAAAGCTCAGGAACACAGGAAAAATAAGTTTATACCTGATTGGCTCAGTCAGGCCTTCTTTTATGGTAGGCATCACAAGGGTAGCTCCTAACTGACGAGCCACGATCACCGCATCCGCAATCTGCCAGATAATAAAACAGCAATCAACCCAGACCAGCCCATCAGTAATGGTAGAATATGTCCTTGACTAGTACGCAATTAAAAATATTGATATTCCCAACAGGAAGCAGTACTTCTTGATCCCACCTAATGAAGCAATGAATTCCAACTATCCAGAACTACGTAATTTTTGAAACTGAATCGAAATCTCGACGATCCAAAAACTGGGAGTTTACTCTAACTACATTGAGAAGCTGAAAGATTCATTGAGCGCGCACGGTCTATCCAAGAGTGATCTTGCAGTTCCAGGCATATTGCTATAAGTCTGTAAAATACTCATGATGCAGATAGTGCAATCGATGAGTAAAAGATACCTGGAACCGGTGTTGATGTGGCCCATGAGAGCAAGTGACCAAGACGTAACCCCATTCTTTTCGAGCATTCCCTGATGACATGGGAAACACACTAGTCCTCAATAGGTTTTTGTAGACAGCTTTTCTAGATCATTAATGAAGTAGCAGTCATCTTAAGGAATCGCAGACCCGAAGAACTATTTCCGAGTTTTGATACTTCCAATACGCAAACAAGGAGACTGGTCTAGGTTGGTGAAGCGACACAATTAGCGTATAAAATAGCGAATCATGTTTAAAATCCTACTTTACGTGGATGTCAAGAGGAAGGGATTTTTAGTTTGAGTGAGAAAGAGGGGAAAAAAAAAAAAAAAAAAAAAAAAAAAAAAAAAAAAAACTGCAACTGAATACTGTAACTCACTGGAAGCAATAACCATATTTGGCCCGTCACTCACTTCTAGAGGGTTTAGTCCAACATGGTTCAAGTGGCTGAGACGGAACTCCCCATTACTTCAGTTGGAGATCTTTAAACAATCGAGCCTGCAATATTATAACATTACACAGGAAACTTACCAATTGGTATGTCCTAATGATCCCTTCGCATATTCTCATCTAGTGTATAAACCACATAAAGTAAGTCAGCTACCACAAAGCTGATAAGAATCTTCACTTCTTGACAACAAGCAGAATCATCTTCAGCTTCTCTATAGGATTCTTATTATTTATTATCACTTAATCAGATTGCAACTATAAGCAGCGCAGTCATGCATAAAATGATACAATAATCAAATCAAATTCAATCGTTCATGGAGATTCACTATTTGGGACAAAAGCTGGAGGACATGTAAAAAACCACCTGTCCAGCCCCAGTGCGTATTCGAAGGGGAAGATTGCTAAGAATATTGTAAGATAAAACCAGGAACACCAAGCCCAGAAAGCCAATCGTCCCTTTCCGTACTCCCCACATTCTGACCACTGATTTTCCACCTTCGGTGTCGCCTGCTTCTCTATACACCAACCCACCCTAGAGTCTGCCCAAAATGAATTTCATCACTCCACCATCTTCTTCTTCTTCTTCTTCTTCTTCTTCAGCAAATGGATTTAATTCCAGTGGGAAGACAAGGAAAAGGAACGCTTAAACAAACTTAAAGCACTGGTCACTACATCGTCAAGTAAGAAATTTCCTCACTCTCATCAAAACCATTCCAACATCACAGCTGTACACCACAAACATTACACAGCGGGAGCACTCAACAAGAAAAACGAGGCTGCCCCCAGCTAACTTCAAGGCGCGGCACAAGCATCGCAAACGGGAAGATGGGCTCTCCACAACAGAGTTGCGCGAAACTAAAACTGGAGTAGGGTTCTGAGGAACGATGGGCACGAGTTGTACCGGGTGTGGCCTGCGCCAGAAGTCCAGGAACCGAGACCTCACTTGCACAGCCTACCGAATCTAGGTCCTATCAGCGTCGGGAGCTTGCAACGCCCACCGTAACACTCTGCGGAGTGAAACAGCGCATGGCCATGTCTAGAAAGAGCTACTGAACACGTAGAAGACAACAAGCACAGGCTTCATCTCCTCTCCTTCATGACCTCGATCAAAGAAAAGGTAGTCTAACCACATAGAGGGCTAGATTCTTGAAGCTTCAAGCAGTACCCATCGTCTTAGCATCTTCTTCCTCCTCCTCGTTCACTGTCCACCTTTGCCCATTCAATTGTGAGAGTTCCAAGTATTGCCACTGAATCTGACGTTCACTTGTAACTCTGCTCGTGATTTTCCTTCGCTGATTGCGTAATCTCATGGTTCGAAGACAAGAAAACGATAGAACAGCTCCACCAGGGTGGCTGTGGTCATGGCTGTAGCCAGACTGCATGAATGAGTGGAATCATGGGACCAGGATTAAATGGTAGTTCTACGTTAAAATTTGAAACACTTTACTGTACTCGTTATTTCATTTGATGCGCTAAAAATAGCTCGTGTACAAATTGAAATAAGATAAATATTAATTACCATCAGTTGAAATATTATAAATGTGATAAGAGCATAATTTTTTAAGACATTTTCATATTAAATTCCAAACAGTTCCATTGTGTATTTTAATGAACATACATAACATTAAAACTAAGAATATGATCATTATAAACAAATTGGTAGAGAGATGTACTATACATAGTGTAAAATAGACAATAACAAGACACAAGAGCAAGAGACTGATTTGAATGCTGGGTCGTTTGAGTGAACCATGAACACGATGAACATGATGAACAAAGATGTATAAAAAACTGCACAAAGACGACCTGGATGCGAATAATCAGTTCCATGCTGTTAGAGACCGTGTTGTCATCCTTGCTCAGTGACGTAGTTGTACAAAAATCTATTAACAAACTGATATAATGTCATAGGATTAAGCGTATGAAATCCTGACAAAGTCTGTGGAAGCAGATCGCTGGAACCCACCTAAAATTTCGCTAATCAGCAGGTCTCGGCAAACTAAGTGTAAGTTAATTCCCTCTGGAGACTCCAAAGATAAAAAGAAGATGGCTGCATCAAACAAAAGCAGTGGAATCGGAACACAAACAAACATCGTTCCACACCATCAGGCTTTCTGAATATCCCATACAAAGCGGGCATTCCAATACCTGACTCGACACATTGAGGTACGTCACAGCAACAAAGAATCCTTGGGAATTGAAGGGATGATGTACTATTTTTATTTTTAAAATTTTCTCCTTCGATATACACTAATTACAATTCTAGCGCCATTATGTATTCAAGCATCAGTGCATCTAGCTCTTCTACTCTACTATGGGGGACCGTAGTATCAAAAGTAAGAATATCTCACCATTACCTTGGCGATGTACTAACTGAGAGATTTGAACAGAGTGCTCTTCTAAGATTTGCAGTCAAACAATCTATGTCTATCCATCCTCTGCTGTACCAGAGGGTTCTTCTTCATCGCCAGTACCTTAATTCACCGTATAACATACGCACATCCAATAAAAACTTGCCTCACATGAAGAATTCATAATGGGACCAGACCTTGTTGCCAACCAACAAAATTGGGGCTAAGACATGATGCTGCAGTTCCCACATTCAGCCTTGACAGATTCAAAGCCGCCACAAAACTTGGGGGTTGATAGTGCTGGGCTTCAACCGTGTTTCTTCGACAAAGCTGGGTTCAGGACCATGAAGTGATAGGCAGCGACCCTGAGAAAGATGAATGGCGCTGAGTAAGGTCGAATCCCCAAAGCTCCACGTGCTTGAGAACAAACTCTTCATTGTTTGCTAGGCATGAGCACCCATAGGTTTCACACTCACCGCTTGAACCATGAAGAAGCTCTGCGTCCAAATAGAGCGCAAAATGGCTCCCACCTCCAAGTGCCAGGGCATCTGATGTTGCTAACACATAGTATCTATTCACACCTGTAGGATGGAAGATTTTCGAGGCTCCTGTGACATTGCTAAACACAAATGAGTCACTTGTTCCTTGGTATTTCTTCCTCGGCGATGGTTCTAATGGAGCTGTAATCAGGCCACCGAACACAGCGCCACTCTTGTCTCCAGCAACGAGTAAGACCGGCCCTGATGTCATCTTGCTATTCCGGTAAAGCGTAAGGAGTGACATTCCATGCTTCTCGGTACTGTACAATAGCACCCAGCGTCGGCCTTTAGCAAGCGTTGGCAAAGCAGGCTGGATGCTGCAGCGTAGATCGGCGGAAAGGAGGCACGAATGGTCAGACATCCTGGGCAAGCGGTCAGGGGCAATACTAGGCAGCTGCTTCTTCTGGGTCCGAGGGGGGGGGACACTCACCGGATCGCTCA
Source organism: Physcomitrium patens (assembly GCF_059467195.1). Lineage (NCBI taxonomy): Eukaryota > Viridiplantae > Streptophyta > Bryopsida > Funariales > Funariaceae > Physcomitrium > Physcomitrium patens. The sequence continues at coordinate 11,556,598 of NC_143417.1, forward strand.
CCTTCACATGATCATCTACAAGAAGCCAATCCACATCATAAAATTCGCCACTCTGCGCATTTGCATCGTCCTCCATTCCCTCAGACGATTGATGTCTAAGCCGTGAACGCGGCGACGAACTTCCACGGCCATTTTTGTCAGATGATAAAAGATTAATCAGAAACGCAGACAAGGAAGAGGTGTCGGGCCCTTCAGGATCGGGCGAACCCTTAGAACTATCCTCATTGCCAGACGCATCCTGCTTCCCTCCGATCCGCACACCACCGCCAGCATCTGAGACGTAGCTCCCCAAGTTGGGCGCGGAGTTTTTCCTTGACAACTGCGATTCCAACCTCCTGCTCGGCAGGAACCGCCCCAATTTTTCCCCCACCGAGTCCGCCCATTCCCCCGGTTTCGACAACAACGCCTTCCTCATCGTGCCGCCCACACCAGACTCTCAAATCATTGCCCCCAAACCCTAAATTCGCTCAATCCGAAATCTCCCACCTCCCTCCTCTCCAACTCCAACACTACCCCCTGCAACATTTCAAATCGTCTCCGATCAAGCCCTCATTGCACGCATCGAATCACGCATCCTTTCACCCCCGCTATACCCTGCTCACCTCAAACCCGAGCTTCTAAACCACGCGTGACCTCCCCGGGCGAGGTTTTCGAAACCGCTGCTTCCATGCACTCCTCCATCTCCCACAAACAAAGCCTCTCCAACCTCCCCAGCTGCAAGATCCGAGGCAAAAGGCGACTTGCGAATGCCGTTGTCAGTGCGAGTAAATTCGAAGTCAGGAGACGAGTTTCGAAAGACTTCGGGTCCTCCGGCACCCCACCCCCTCAAAAAGAACGCCAAACCGGGGTGCTGACTGGACTTGTGTTTTGGATGGCGGGTGGGACACTTCCGTGACGTGGCGGTTTCTGGGACGGCATCGACATGTCCACCTGGTATGCTGAGCTGGAGGAGGTAACGTGCGGTGCGTAACTTTCTACACCTCCATCGGGGCTGGAGTCCTCGTGTGTAGGGCTTCTTGCCGTATTATTGGGTGCCACTGTTGGATGAGATACATCAATATGGATGATATTATTGTTCATTCATCCACAACGACATACGCCTACGTGGATCACCGTTCGCACATTGTTACTTAACACGTTCCCGTGGAATGGGAACACGATGGAGGTCACCACTCATAGAGTAACTGTTTACGCAGGTTATAAAAAGCATTAGGGCAATGCATAACGCATGTTCCATCTACAAACAGAGGTTCTGAAAATAATTTGCTGAACATACATTAATAGATGTATTATTTTGGAATAAGCATACAAGTAGAATGATAACAATACCATCCAATCACACAATGTGAACTGAAATTGGTAGCTATATGTTATTTATAGAACATTTGCAGATCCAAATGGAGCTCTAATTATGAAAGGATTCAGAACTCGTGGTAGACTCAATTTCTTTTTATACATCATAGATCTTCAGAAATGTTGACGATGGATAGTTTGACTTTGTATGTCTTATCTTAAAGAGTTAGTTTTGCACTTGAATTAATAAATAATAGAGGGATAATGATAAAAAAAAATTGGGGTAATGTCTGTGTGCTAGTGTTAATACATGGAAATGAGGTATCCAACCTGTTTTAATGTGATCTTTTATAGAAGAAAATTGTATGAACAACACTTAGTGTAACTCCGCCTTTAACGGTTGTTTTCACACAGTGGCATTACCACTGAGCGAATGGCTACTAAAAACAATAACAAATACTGGAAGTTCATTACATTTGTATTGATATTGCTATCCCTCAATTTCATTTCATTTGATTTATTGTAATTTTCTTGTGATTTTCAATGAAAATACAAACAGGTTTGTATAAATGTTGCATAAAAAACTGGATTCAGAGTGTAAGCAACGTCCAAGTTATTAAATATTTCTTCAGTTGCTATATTTATTGCAAATATAGTTTCAACATCCTAACACGTAAGAATATAAAACATAATTAACAAAAAGACTCCAGGCTTGAGAGAGACATGATGCCAGAAAAACTAAATGAATTTTGCCTTCAGTGAATATCCTTAAATAGAAGTGAATAGAGAAGAAGAAAGGAATAAAATGGGTCAAAAAGTGGATTTTAGAGAATTTTATGTCAAAAGATACTCTAAAGAAAACTTGTTGTCGATAAGAGAAAATAGAATACAATCCTCCAAAAATATATGTGCTTGAATGTATGTATATATGTATTATTGTTTTGTTAGAAGCAATAAGTGCCAAACCCCATCAAAAAGCATCTGCACTATGTCGCCTGCACATTGGCAGCTTTTAGATCCTCAACTTTAGGAAAAATTTAGGATCTAAAAGAGAAGCGTCCTTGTAAGTCCAAGTCAGCAAAAAAAGACTGAACTATATTCGTTCTCTCCCCCCCTCTCGCTCTATATATATGTATGTTTAAATACAAAATAAAACAAAATGAAATAAAAATCAACCAACCAACCGAACCCATTCTCTTTCCCTAACACCCATTATTGAAGTCGGTGCAACGTTAGATCTTTACTACCAAACTGGCAAATTTATGTGAACTCCTGAATCAAACCTACTTCGCAAGCTCAAAATACTGGCGAGAATTTGCACGCTCAAAGCACATCACCTAATGAGGGTGATAAACAATCAGAGCTTTCTGATGTAGGCATTAGTACTAACCCCCAAACATGGCGAGTCAGAGTTGAATGACGGCATGTGTAAGACCTGAAAGGCGAGGACCTTGGCTAATGATGTGCAGTACAGTCGATTCAAAATTAGAAGTAAACCAGCACGTCAGAACCGCAAATAAATTCACTTACTGAACCATCTTCAACCAGTTCTGATTAATTTGTAATGCCCACTTATCCAGTAGTGTACTTCAAGTGACAGCTGAAAAACAGAGCTTGCAATCCTGAGAGCAAAAGAAGGCCACATCCACTTGAGACTTCATTCACGAGAACGACACAACTTCAGAGAATGGGCCGAGAAATCGCTTTACAATTTCAGTCAAGAATTGTTCGCTTGAATGAATAGCCTTCCATTCCCAGATGTTTCTTCGCTCGTAACAATTGGAGACGAGCGAATTTCTAATCAAAAGGGTATGCCAACCTAGTGGCTATCCCATATGTAGTAGTCTACAGCTAATCAAAAGCTAGCCAGAGAATTATTATTAATAATAATAGCAGCTTTGAAACTAGATTACTATATGTTTATCACTGCTGCATAATTTCACAACTACCAGTATCTAGGTAGAAAACAATACATTGAATTGTCCATATAACAAATTTTCTGTGAACATCAGTCCTAGAACACCCGTAAAAATAACCTACAAGGAAGAGTAAAATAACTGCTGGTGATTATGCTTATCGATAAAGACAAAACAGATTATGCGACGCAGTTAACCTAATTTTCTGGATCTGAGCCCTAACTACAGTGGTGGACTATCCTGCAATCTATTTACAACGATAAAAACAACCAAAAAAGTAAAGGGTGCATCAAAAGTGGAGAACTTGGACGCCAACACGTGTTTATGAAGCCTTTCAGGATCGACTGCTTCCAAGTTGAATTATTTGCAGAGAATTGCAGCGCACCCTAAAAATAAAAATAAAAACAAAAATAATAAAATAATAAAAAAAAATAATACATTCCCAAGATGGTACCTGTCAAATCCTGCCCTGATATTAGCTCAAGTGCTCTCTTTATTGCACTTGCTCCCCTGAGTATCCTACGTTTCCACTCAGACTCCGACGATGGCCTCTATTGACCTCCCCAGTTGAAGGAATAGCATTAGAAAACAGCTTGCAACCAAAAGCGTTTGAGAGCGAATTCACCGGCTTCTTCGCTCTGTGAAGATTCTCAATCTCCTGTCTCATGGTCCCACATTCCATCTCCAACTGACTGACGCGAGCCAGTATCTTGCTCATGTCATCTTTCAGCGTCTTACTACCCCCCAAAGATTTCTCCCAACTCTCCCCTTGCCTGACCACTCCTGGCGGTATATGATGCTGCTCTTGCTGTTTCCCAGAACCCCCAACGGTGTCTGCAACCAAAAAGGACCCAGCTATGGCATTCCGCAGCTGCAGCTGCTCAAAGAAAAGAACCTGTACAACCACCCGCAACGGCAGCCTCTCATTCTGCGCAGCGTGCGTGCACGCTTCCAGGGAAAGCTTCTGACAGTTCATGATCTTGCACACCATCTCTCGCTCCAATTCTGATAGCCAAGAATGAGCCTTCAAATAAACGTCAATCGCCCTGTATAAGCCATCATCTGAAGGTCTGGAATAATCAGGCAATGCTTCAGCCAATGCTTGGAACTTCGAAGGTTTTAAATTGACGTCTGGCGCAATTTCAGCGAGATAAGCATCCACGAGCTTCGCAACCATCATAATGGGACACAACGACGGAGATCCCAGGAGAAGTCCCTCTTCGTCCGATTCGGGTGAACCATTCTGCTCCAGCATCAAGTAATGGTCCAAAATCCGTTGCACCAAATCGATGTCGTAAAGCGTCTCCTCCACGTGGGAGTAATTCGGCACTAAGAGCTCGTCCAAGGTGGCCTGTTCTAGCTGCATGCCTATCCTCTTCTCCAGATTACTCTTACATTGCGGGCTAGCATTCAAAATTATAGCTAATCGCAGTAATCCAAACAGAAACCGAGCGGAGCTTCCAACTTTCAAGGGAGGGAGGAGGGACTCAATTGTTTCGAGTAAGATTCGTTGATCGTGCTCCTGAACGATGGGATTAGAGGATACAAGCGCCTTGCGGTGGCTGTGAGCGGCTTCGCGTCCGCTGTGGCGTCTGTGAAGGCCCGGCAAGGCTTTCTTTGCATAATGAACTACTGCACCCCATATATTCTCGCCTCTGACGCCAGCGGCTTTCATTCCAAGCACAACTTTCTCAAAAAATGGTAAACTTAAGGTTGAGATGTCTTCGTACCACCAATTGTCAGAAACTTCGAGAATCCTAGCCCTAGCTCCCGTACTGATACCGTTCCACAGCAAGCTCCCGCCAGGGGATTGCAAGGAACGGTGATCCTGCATTAGCCACCCTCCTCTTGAGGAATCATTCACATTTGCTTTGGCACATACCGAATCAATCAACCTGTCCACGAGACCAAGTTCCTCGGTCATGGGAAAGAGATTTGAGCAGCTTTGCAAAGCAGCGATGGAGTCCGACAAGCTTCGGAGCACGACCTCTTGAAGAAACGCCTCCGACCTTACAATCAAATTCTCGTTCGCAAGATCTTCAGTCATTTCTAGATATTCAGCAGCGCAACGTAGCGCAACGATGTTGCTAGAAGTGAATTCTATTTTCACTCCATAGCAAAACTTGGCGGCGAGCTCAAAGGACCATGTCCCTCCAGGGAAATTCTCTAGGCGGATTTCGCATGTGTCCTCGTCCTCCCTGCTGACTTCCTCCACAAGGCGGGCGATGCGCCGGCAACGAGACACGAGAGGAAACTTGTGCAGGTGGAAGGTCATCTGTTCGACATCCACAACAATGTCGCTTTGAAGCCCCGAAGTGCACAACCAAGCTTGTCCCCTTCTTTGGGATGTCCCATCCTGCGAAGTCTCCGATTTTGCACCACTAGATGCCATCCCTGCTTCAATCCTCACTGTCTTAAATCAAAGGGGCAAAACCTAAACACAAACACGCGCACATCCGAAAATTGGGATACCAGCGATGACGAAGTGGAGAATCACGATTTCTCCACCCCTATTACTCCACATCCACTACAAAACTTATTTTCCTCCCCAAGACGACGCCTCGCCGACGTGTTTACATTCTAGTCCTGCCCCGGCCGCAGAAATAGGACACCCGCTGCACAAACTAGACCAAAGCGTGTGTGCATAATCATCTAACGGAAGCTCCTGTTAGAAGATCCCCCGTCCCTACACTGATCGCTAAAAAAGCACAATGCACAGCCACGGACGTCGAACGAATCTATGCGCGGCCATGACTTGATCTGCAACTTCAATCACCTGCCAAGCAGAGAGGAGCAACCAGTAAGTACGCGACCAAAGAAAAAGCAAGCTTAACCACGCGCGCGCGAAAACACACACGCACAGACCTAACACTCTACACCACAAAACTTACGGGCTCCCACGGAAGATTGCCCTACACATTCACAAATAACTCACCCGAACGCAACCCCCACAAACATCTAAAACCAGCCAAAGCTGCGCGTGGAAAGCTCGAGGAGAACCTCTCACCCGGTCAGACCAAGAGCTCTCCACCTTCACAGCCTCCTCCATTCTACCGCCACCCGCAACGATTCCCATCATCGCCCACGAGCCTCCGGCACCCCAAGCAACTACATTTGGTCCGCCAGCTTTCCTCCCCGCCTCTGGTCTCCCCCTGCAAACCATCGCCACCGCCATCAGCACCCACTCGGAGCTTCACACAACTACTCACTCATACAAATCAATCGTTCCCTGCTCAAGATCCCGACTCCGAACATCGCTACGCGGGACCAGCTCCCAATCGACCAATTACCAACCTCTGAATTCCCGGACACACACCTCGACAGCAAGGGATGATGCAACTCCAGAGACTTCACACAACAGCCCTACAACATTCTCTTCGTCCTTTCCTGGACTCCCTTTCCACAGCAGTAGCCATAGCCAGAATGAGAATGTACATCCACGAAGCAACAGCAAGACACTCACCCTCTAGCCACGCTATTCAAAGCGGTTCAACCCTAGCGCCATGTCCCGACACCGCAGCAGCAATCATTCGCCGGAGCTGGAGCTGAAGCTGAAGCTGCATCGACGAAGAACCCAGCTTCGTGCGGCAGGCGCCTTCCACCTGGGAATTCGACAAACTGCTATGCATTATTTTCCGTGTGGATCGAGCGGAGGCGAGACAAGGCTCCAGCCTCCACCCCACCCCGATCGTCAAACGTGCGCCGCGGCAGCTATGGCGGGTGCGGAGCCTAGCCTGCTCCAGGGAAGGCTGTGCACGAGGCTCACCGGGAGCTGCAGGGGGCCTAACAACAATTACACTAATCAAAATTAAGCCAATTCCGGACGCGGGCTAATATTGGATTAGGAGTTGGTGCGTGCCTTGCTAGGATTTGGGTTCCTCAATGCGATGCATGATTGTCTCGATTCGATAATAGCCCTGTTCACACAGGTGTCCCTCGTCAGGGTGCCACGTTTCGGCATTCATCCAGTCTGTTTCCAGGGCCTTTAGCTTCATTCGTTGCAACATGTGGAATTACCCCGCAATTTTCTCAGCTTCAAATCTACTATGTTTCATGTTAAGAGAAGGTTTATAATTTTGTTGGAATCTATTGGTAAAGGGGGTAATATAGTTTTTTTTTACTATCACATGATAAATATTTGTGACGTCACTAACTTTTAGTAATAAGACAAAAGCCACTGATTATCTTCTACAGAATTCAATGGATGGTTGAATAATAGATGACTGGAATATGAAGGGCATGCTGTGTATAAATGAAAGATGTGTGAATTATGCATAAAAGGGATGGTGGATGATATTTGAATTGACATGATGACAGATGACACATGGATGAATAGTGATGAAGGATGATACATGGATGAATAGTGGTGGAGGATGATACATGGATGAATAGTGGTGAAGGATGATACATGGATGAATAGTGGTGGAGGATGATACATGGATGAATAGTGGTGGAGGATGATATATGGATGAATAGTGGTAGAGGATGATACATGGATGAATAGTGGTAGAGGATGATATATGGATGAATAGTGGTGGAGGGTGATACATGGATGAATAGTGGTATAGGATGATACATGGATGCATAGTGGTGGAGGATGATACATGGATGAATAGTGGTGGAGGATGATACATGGATGAATAGTGGTGGAGGATGATACATGGATGAATAGTGGTAGAGGATGATATATGGATGAATAGTGGTGGAGGGTGATACATGGATGAATAGTGGTATAGGATGATACATGGATGAATAGTGGTGGAGGATGATACATGGATGAATAGTGGTGGAGGATGATACATGGATGAATAGTGGTGGAGGATGATACATGGATGAATAGTGGTGGAGGATGATACATGGATGAATAGTGGTGGAGGATGATACATGGATGAATAGTGGTGGAGGATGATACATGGATGAATAGTGGTGGAGGATGATACATGGATGAATAGTGGTGGAGGATGATACATGGATGAATAGTGGTGGAGGATGATACATGGATGAATAGTGGTGGAGGATGATACATGGATGGGTGGATAATAGTGAAGGATGATATGTGGATATATGCCATTGATAATACTTGGATAGATGATTGTGGAGGATGATATTTGGATGAATGGTGGTGAAGGATGATACATGAATGGATTGTGGTAAAAGATTATATATATATATATATAAATATATATGGATGATGGTGAATGATGATATATGGATGGATAAAAGAGAAGGATGATATATGTGATAGATTAATTATGGATTCAAAGATAATTATTAAATGGACTTTTTATATATATATATATATATATATATATATATATATTTTGTCTACATTAAAGAACTATAGAAGAAAATATCAATTGCTAAACTTCTTCAATTTCTTCAATTTCTATACAAATTTATCAACCTTTGATACTACACATTATGTTGTTCAATATTGCCTATTATTTAAAGAATTAAAATCTATGGGACGTATAAAAATAATATTAAGTGTAAAAGAGAAAATTAAGAAATTTCAAACAACTACTTATTTAAAATTTTAATAGATAAAAACAGAAAATAATATTATAATAAATATTCTAGAAAAAAATATAGGTAAAAACTTAGCATTGAGGAAAAAAAGATTAAAACAACAAATTCATAAAATTTAATTGCAACTAAAACATCCACATGTTAAAATAGTAGAACACAAAATTAGTTGACTGTGACTAGAAAAAATTGCAATATATAATTTATTAACCTATGCATGTATTAAAATGGTGGTTTTTTTTATAAAGCTAATTAAGTATAATACTATTATAAAAGAATATATGAATGTAATGAACTTTACATCAAGTAATTTTTAAGTATGTCGTTTTAATAAGATAGATGTAAAAAATTTTAGATTTTATAGCACTTTTAGCTGTAATATAAACTAATATTATGATTTTTTTAAAATATCTCTAAAAATGGTCTTTTTTGTAACAACATATTCCTATATTTTCAGCAAAATGACAAAAGAAGATTTTACAACATAAATTTAGATTATGTTAAAATGTAGTTACTAAATTGTGAATTTTGTATACATATACATATCAACATTTTTTTAGAATGATTTTTTGTACCAACCTAGTATATGCACTATTGGTAATTAATTTATAACTAAATACTTTAAGTTACATCATGTTTTGCATTTATACCAAACAGACATAAAAAAAAGTTAATTATAGAAAGTGATTTTTACTATACATAATTTTATAATAATAATATATTTTTTTTACTTAATATACATTACCATAATTATTGGTATTCACATTATTGTTACTTATATCTAAAAAAAAAAATTAAATATTGATGTTAACATTTGTAACATTAACATTATTTAGTTAAATTATTTTTTAAAATACATAAGAAAAATAGGATTAATATATATATATATATATATTTATATATATATATATATAAACTTTGATACTTTGAACATGAGATGAAAAAATAAAATCAAATGCATTTGTATTTCTACATGTCCTAAACAATGTTACATCTTAAATTTTGTAATAAGTTTACTTCAAAGAGGTGGTTACTACAAAAAAAAATTAAATCCTTTTTAATGTTTTATACAAAACTTTAGAAGAGAGATTGACTTTCTACAAAACCTTAAATATCCTTATTGACAAATTTTACAAAACTGTACAAGTAATTGACTTTCTATTTGAAAATTTTATTCAAAAATTCATTCTTTGATCTACTTTCTGTGTATGATTTTCTTTAAATTACAAGATTTAATCACAAATCTATTTTCTAGGTCTAACTCTCTACAAACTACAAGGTTTAGTTACAAACCCATTCTCTAGGTCTAATTCTCTTCAAACTACAAGGTTTGATTACAAATTTATTCTCTTTGACAAACACCCCCTCAAACCACTAGATGCTAAAGAATGACTAGCTAAACTTGTGCCATTGTTATGGAAAATATTCCTTAAAAACTTAATATCAGAGATGGATGCAATGATCTTTGTGAAAAAAAATCTAGACCTAATGAATTCAACATCCACAAATCTAAAAGAATAATAAAAACAGATAAAAAACCTCTCTAGCCATTTTGGCACAATCATAAGTTGCAAATATTTTTAACAATATATTTGATTGTAGAAGACATGTGTTGCTATTGATGTTCTTGTAGTCTCTAAATATCTGTCATACAATCTACAACTTCTTTGGAAATGGATGTTACTTGATTTTTAAAAAAAAAAACATAATTCTCTATAATCCACTTGCAAAGAAAGAATTCCAATTATCCTAGCCAACCACCATAGCCCCTCTCCACATCCAAAACCAAACACTTGAAACTTTCCAATTCCATACTCATCCTCTCTTTGATTGTCTTAAACAAAGAATACTAATGCGATGTTAAAAAGAAGTAAGAACTAAGAAGAAATGATGCTAACCCTTGAAGAGCAACACACCTCATAAACATCAAAACACCAAAACACCTTTTTTTGATATAGAATTAAATCATGTAGTATTAAGGCCTTGTGAATTTGTAAATGTGGTTCTATTAAGGCCATGTGAATTTGTAAATGTGGTTCTATTAAGGCCATGTGAATTGTTGGATGACTCAACATTTGCTTCACTTTTTATTGAAAGCAATGAGAGATGCAGCCAATCAAAGATCAAATTTATCTCTTTTGGTTTGTCCCATTAGTTTATACTCTTGATGTGTTTTATATAAGAGATAATATCCCATTGGTTTTTACCCTTGATGTGGTTTATATAAGAGATGAGTATGGATGCATCCATCTATGTGAAAAGGAAGAAATAAGGGTTAGGTGAAGACCAAGTGAATGACCGAGCATCCTCCTCCCTCCCCACCCCAAAAGCTTTGCACCTCGGCGGCGCCGCAGCTCGAAATTCTAGCTCGAAATTCTAGCTCGAAATTCCACATCCCTGGCGAAGAAACTGCGTCCATCAGTTGCTTCGTGTGGACGGAATTGAAAGTGGGCAGGCAGGAAGCGAAGGCGCCGAGAAAAAGGTTTGGAAGAGGAAGAACACGGAGGAGGAGGAACGGGTGCACGCACCAAGCTCCACGCTCTCTCGCTCGCACGCACGCACGCCGGGGAAGGAGGGAGGGAGGGATGGAGGGGTGGGCGTTGTTGCCACCCCAGCCCTCCGTTGGCTCATGGCTGTCCCGCCCTGCTGCTGCTTGTGTGGTGGAGACGGCTTCGCCCGCATGCCTTCCTCACTCTCCTGCTGCCCTTCTCCCTTTTCTACATCCATCACCCCGCATGTCTATCTGCGTGTACTTGCCGTGAAGCTCAAGTTAGTTGGTCCGCTGAAGCGTCCGCCGGCGTTCTTAAGCTTTGGTTGGTGACAGTGGTCATTGTAGTTATTGTCGTCGTCGTCACGGTGTTCGTAGGAGATTGTTTGGCTGGTGTCTTTGTTTTCTGAAGCTTGGGGAACGGCAACCCGCGGGTTCTGTATTGACAGGGACGGATGGCAACCGCGAGGTCAACCGGGTCTCCGATGTCCTCCGCGGAGCTGGTTAGATTGAATTGGTCCTCTTCGTCGATCAATGGAAATGGCGCGGATAGGTTCCTACATACTTCGAATTTTACGAGATCGAGCGTGAGTTGCCCCCGTGTTGCACAGCCCAGGGCGATGGGCAACAAAAACGAAGGCAAAGGGATTTTTGCACCGCTTGTTGTGGTGACGAGGAACGTCATGGGGAAAAAAGAGTTTAACCAGCTTCGTGGCAAGGCCATTGCGTTGCATTCGCAGGTGCGTCGGACTTGTTCTTGTTCTTGTTCTTCAAACGGCAATGGTTTATGGAATGAGTTTGAGGGAAGGTTATCACTGTATGTATTTCTGGGCTTATTACCTTCTGGTGATAGTTCTCCCTTTGAACCAGACCATCATATCCGCCGTGCATGTCATTATGGGGAAAACGCGGGAGAAATTGTAATGGAATAGATAATGCGTGTATGTTTCTCAAGGGTTTGGCCTATACCTTGCAGGTTATCGGAGAGTTCTGTAAGACTATCGGTGCTGACAGCAAGCAGAAGCAAGGATTGATCAGACTTGCGAAGAAGAATGGGGAAAAACTGGGCTTTCTTGCGTAATCTTGCAGCGTGGAGACTCCACAATCTCTCATTAGGATTAAGAGTAGAATCAGATGAAATTTTTAGAGGCTGCTTTAATTGGCAGTGCATGTATCACCAACTCATTGTATTTCCTTCTTTTCGCGGAGGGTGGGTCTGTCTTGTGATCAAGGCTCTCATGTAGTAGCACCATGCTACGCACTGCCGATTCGCATCAAATCCTGGTAGGGAGATTGTCCGACTGATTATACGATACCTGAAACAAGCTATGTTTTCCATCTTCGGAGGGGAGGGTTAGTCATGTACTCTTAGATTGTTTACGCAGCTTATGTCCAATTTTTGCCCAACGGCGCGAGCAAGAGCTCCCATTCCATAAACCATTTCAGTGATTATCAATACTTATTCAAAACTTTCCGGAAATGTCCACACTGCTTACTATTCAAGCTCTCACGTCACACACTCAATGCTGGTTCTGAGGTCATGCCTGCCAATGTCAAAGCTATCAAAATTGACTTGTTCATATTATATGGTCAATTCCGCTACACTGGTCTGTACTGTGAATGATATGCACGTCTGAATAGTGAATGCCAAGCTCACGATTAGTACACTAGTCATTTAAAATGTGTACAAATCTTCCATGCTCATTTTCGGAGGTGTAGAGGAAGACTGCAACGGCAGATGAGAAGCTGTAAGTGAGATACCGAAGACGACAGATGGCACAGTAAAACTTGCAAACTTCTCATCCCTGCCGAATGATTCATTTGCTGCATTGTGACCGGCCAATGACATTCCACAAGTCGCTGTGAACTCGCCGGGACTGTGTATGAAACATGGACCGACGAGCTTCAATTGACGAGAATCCTGCTAGAAATGAAGCGAAGTTGGCTACTGATTGATAAGAAATATGCGGGTTCCACTGAAGACGAAAAAACCTACATGGATTGTTAACAGAGTTCCATTCTTTGATAGTCTTTTTTCTCTCGAAGATTGCACAGCTTCTTTTCTGAATAATCACCTGGATTTGATAGATTGCCTCGTCATACTGATTTATTAACTGATGACTGTGCACTGAAGCTTCTTGTGCGTCACACAAGTGTCTCATGTTTCTTTGGCTTTTGGTTTGTTTCTTCCATCTGTTTTAAATTCTGAGCAATTGGATTCATACTGAAAACACTTTCTTTGAGCTTAACCATAATCTACCTACTCTTACAATTAAATAAATAATTAAATGTTATTCTTGACACACGCTAACTAAGCATGTATGTTTATCTATCTATCTATCTATCTATCTATCTATCTAAACATATTTAAGTTAAAAGATTCTATTTGCCATTCTCGCACATGGTCATTAACCAAAAATGGTCACTCTTCTAAAGGCAGAACCCAATCGCCAAAGGTTCCCCTGCTGCCACTTGGCACGAATATTTGCTTCCCAGATGGCAGTGACCGCTTTGGAACACCGAGAACGAGAAGGGGAACGAGAGCGCACCATCGCCATTGGGAACGTGATGGAAGCTCAGTCGCGGCACAGACCTCCTCGGCGGCGATAATCCGTCCCCAAGTTCATTTGAAGTTCACGAGAGGCTTCATTTTGATGGTTTCCGATCGGTTTTAGTGCACGATTCCGACACTTCTCGGTCGCGGTGCATGCGAACTACGCTCATCGATTTTTATTTGTTTTATTCTTTTCTGAAGCGGTTGCAGAATTTTGGGGAATGTTTCCACTCTGGCACGGGATTTCGTTTCACAGTCTTCAGCAGCGGGTGTCACATGGTTACGTGAAACTTTAGACACAGGGAGTTCGTCGAGAAACTGTATCTCAAAATTAGCTGGCTTCAATTGAGCACCTCGGATATTCGAGTTCGCGTTCTCGGGTTTTTTGTTTTTTGATTTTTTTTGTTTTGTTTTGTTTTGTTTTTTGTTTTTTGTTTTTTTTTTTGTTTTTTTTGTTTTTTAAAAATTTTCCGTTTTCGGGAGATATGAATTGTCTACAAGCATTTTCCAGTTTTCGTCTTCCGCAGCCATGTTCGCGAGCACTTGCTCGAATTCGAGCTCCCCAGCCGTTTAGGACGCTGGTGCTCGTGCACGGGACACAAACTAGCATACAAGTGAAATTGACGAAGTGTAGCTCGAATTGGAGCGTTTCGAGGCAATGTCGAGGTCCTCGGTGGGTGGACTCTCAGGGTTGTGTGCGAAGTGGATCGAGATGGCGCACGGTTCGTCCTCTTGCAAGCCTACAAGAGGCGGAGAAGCCGCAGAATGCAGAAAGCGAAGAATTCAGAGAGGTCATGGACGTGAGCAAGGAAGCTGGGAAAGCAGAGAAGAAGGGCGGGGAGAAGTCGTCAAACACTCCTGAGAAACCGGAGATGTGCACGGCTGATGAGCTACACTACGTGCCTGTGCCTGGCACTGCGTGGCGGCTCGCTATGTGGCGTTACCTTCCAGCCAAGAATGTGAGTTCAACGTCATGCTCAGAATCTTGAATTTCGGGGATTTTGATTCCATGTTTTCAATTTGAACATTTTTTTTTATCCCGTTATTAGTTGTACGCGATTACTGTATTGGATTCCGTTTGCGTGATTTTTTGACTTCGTCATAGAGCTGTATCAATTTTGCAATATCTAATTGTTGTTTTGATGCAAATTAGGGAACACCGTGATGAATTTTGCTTCCATTAAGATATTAACATTGAAGTGTTAGCTTAATGTCAGTGCGCATCAGCTCTTGGAGGCGGGAGGAATACTCTACATCACTGATGAAGCTGTTGCACATTTTGCAGGCTACGAAAAGAAAACATCCCGTTTTGATGCTTTCCGGAATTGCAACAAACGCGTTCTGCTTTGATCTCGCCCCTAACGTGAGAACAACACCGTTATATATTCATAAGGGCTTTTCATCTGAGTGCAGACAATTTAATCTTGAGTCATTTGGGAAACTGTGTTTTGAAGTGTTTTCTTAGAAAGAGGTTGTTAATGGAGGCATTGTTCAATAGTGTGCAGACTTAGAATAGGGTTTGCCTTGATTTTATGTAGTAGGATTTGAATCTGTTAATCGCTTTCCTTAAATCATCTATTTTTTTGAAATTGGATTCAGGAAAGATGGTTTATGTGCCATGGTGGTTTCTTACATAGGTCTCGTTGGCGCGGTATTTAGCAGATGCAGGATTTGACACTTGGATATTGGAGGTCCGGGGTGCAGGACTAAGCAAGCGAGAGGGTGAGCCTTCTGCAGTTGAGGTAGGGGTTTCGGGTGGGGCTCTTAGTGGAACGATTCAAGAGAGTGTTGTTGGGGCAGCTATCGAAGGAGCCACTAGAGCGACTCCACACATGGAAAAACAGATTGAAGAAAAACATGTGGAGATTAGCGAAGGATCATTGACAGCAAGTCCAAGTGCTGCTTCAGTTGGTTCTAGTAGTTCAGTTGATTGGAATGGTTCAAGTGATAGATCTTCTGTAGGCCATGAGAGTGCCCCTGACAACCAGAGAACTAGTTCGAAGGATGAAGAAGTTGAAAAAGCTGAGGAAGTCCTTGAGGACAGCATTAGGAAGGAATCAAGGAGAAATGACCCGAAAAATTCATGGGTGATGAGTACGGTGAGTAGGATAGCAGAAAGATATGAGCGTCTAGTGCGCGTGAATAAGCCTCATCTTCTTCCAAACAAATTTTTCAATAAGGTAATGCTTGCCCCTACATAGTCACTTATGTTTGCGGAATGCTACATTGGTCCAACTTTTATTAGTGCTGAATAGTAACCTCGAGAAGTTTGGGAGTCTGGGCACATGATTCCATCTTCTACTACTACTACTACTAGAACCATTCTTCATGCATGTTTATTTTCTAATGTGCTCCAGATTACATCCCTCTTTGAACAAAATTATTTATACACGCGTATTTGGAAGCTAAATCAATCCTTGACGAGCCTTTTGAATGGGAAGAAAACGAGTGCAGCACTGGATCAACAATTATCGAATGCAACAAAGAGTATAGAAAGTTTGGTGGAGAGAAGTCAACGTTCGTTCTCGCCGACTTTTTCTAGCCTGCAGGTAACTGGCTCGTCAATTGGTTCAAATGTGATTTTAATTCGCCTCTATTTTACCTCCACCTGATTTAGGTCATTCTGGTTACTGATTCCAATCATACGCATCAATGTTTTCGTCTGTCTGAATTAGTTTTGAGGTACCATTCAATGCTTCTACGTCTCTGATTCAAGTCACCGTTTTATGCAGGGAAGACTGAACACAACAGTTGGTAGTGTCCATGAAGTTATTGAACTCGTCGCAAAGTACGATTGGGACTTTGACAACTATCTTGAGGAGGATGTACCTGTAGCGGTATGACACTCTTTTTTTGAGAAAGATTTGAGCCCCGAGATGAGATGTTAGGCCTTTTCTCCTTTGATTTCAGTTATTCACTGCAAGGGTATATTTACATTTCTGGATTTTGCACAGATGGATTATGTTAAGAGTCTTTCAGATTGTCCAGATGGCAAGCTGATTGGGCTTGGTCATTCGATGGGCGGCATTATTTTGTATGCCATGCTGGGCACCCGTGGTAAGAGTGCAAACCTTGCGACTCACTAATGTATTTCTCCTGTGATTGGTATTTTTATTAGAAGTCATTTTCCAAGATTTTTATTTTCGTGATTAGAGAACTATCTGAGGTTTCCAGAAAATCTGATCCTTGTCCGACGTTAATTATAAAATTGTGGGATGTCAGCGGACCACGGATTGAAGGCAGCTGTGACAGTAGCATCGTCGTTAGATTATGGAAAGTCGGATAGCTCCCTCAAGCTCCTCCTTCCACTCGTAAGCCTCAATTTCTTCGCTTATCCTCGGTAACATAGCTGCTAGGAACTACTCCAAGTTCATCATTTTATCGCTTCCTTGTACTCAGGCCATATGTACGTGTATGAGAAGCATGCATAATTTCGGTTTTGATTGTTTCCTTGGTCGAACATGCTGAATTGCGGTATTATCAAATTCTTGCCAAGTGCATATTGCTTGAGATAATGTGCTACTACTTAGAGTTTTTCATGCTGATCTGTATTGTATGTTACGCTTTCTTCAAATTTTAGGATGTACGTGGACTTTGGTTTTGCTTAAATTCTTCATTATGTATCACAGGCGAATCCTGCTCAACTACTAAATATCCCAGTAGTTCCCTTGGGGTTGATGATGTCGGCTGTGGCACCCTTAATCACAAAGCCACCCTACCCACTCGCATGGATCGGCTACCATGTCTCAGCCAAAGGAATGATGGACGTGGAATTGTTTCAAAAGCTAGTGCTGACTAATTTTTGTGAGTTCTTGTTCTTACGCCCTTGTAAACATCAGCATAATGAAGGCATGCGCCATCCTGTGCTGAGTCCAATGATCTCTGGAAATTTATTATTGCATTTCTTGTTCAATCATTGATTGTGAAGTCCCTAATTTTATTCCACAATAGGTACTATTCCAATGGGTTTGTTACATCAACTTCGATCAGCTTTCGAAAGTGGAGGTCTGAAGAACCGTGATGGATCAGTGTTTTACAAAGACCTTCTCAAGGATTGTGAAGTTCCCGTTATGGCAATTGCTGGTAACCGTGATCTTATCTGCCCCACTTCTGCTGTAATTGGTAAGATTGTGAGGTCTTTAATAGTACTGCTCATTATCTCTATCTCTGCACTAGGTAATTGAGAGGAAAATTTAACGTGACTGGTCGCATTTCAAGTTCTTGTTTAGATTACTTCTGAAGTCGTACGGTGTAATGCTTGTAGATACCACAAAGGTGTTTCCGAAGGGAGTGACGTACAAGGAATTTGGAAGCGGAAATGGGCATTATTCTCATTATGACCTTCTGTGCGGTCGGACGGTATGTCATCCAGTGTCTTCTTTATTTGTGATTTGCTTGATAGCAATTAATTAACCTTATTTTTTTTATTTGTGAACACATAATCGAGTTTTAAGCCCGTAATATGTATTACACTAACTGGATCTCGCTTTGGTATATGCAGGCGAAGGAGGAGGTTTATCCCGAAGTGTTGAAATTTCTTGTTGAGAACGATGAGTAGATGATTACTTGTAGCGGCTCTTGTAGTTATGGAGTTCATAGGTAGTGTTGACGTTGTCAATATCAGCTTGTAAACTGAATTTACCATTAAATGGTCATTTGCTTCTAGTACTGGCTGTAGAAGATGCAAGTCCCATTCATGCCAATGTCTCAGCGGTTATCTGCCAATGGATTTGTTGGACAGTGATATTCTGGAACATGGTTGAATACTAAATTGATCTCCTTGGAATGCAAACACTACCATAGAATAAACACAGTTAATGAGAGAAACAATTTATGGAATAAGTCTTTCGATGCGCTCATAATTTAGAAAAGGACTTGGAGGTGATCAACACGCACAGCTTTCTGTTTTAGCAATTGGACTTCCCATGTTGAGTGTGTAGTGCAGTCCAAATCTGCAGAAAGAGACTAGTTTCCCAGCTCCAATTCACCGTGTGTTTGGTTGAAAAATTCACTAGAGGTTAGCAAGGTAATACGCTGCAACGCAGCAAGGAAAACACTTGAAAGCTGAGAAACATTATTTTATAAGGATGCAAGTCATCATTACAAGACAGCATGCAAGCAATGTGTGTCTGTGGCAGATAGCAGAGAATCTAGTATGTGATGCTTGACTAAGTAACTGGCTATTGGACCGCCTATTAACTGGCTGAAGGAAGGTAAGCCACACAGGTAGCATGCTCTTCAGATCTACGCAATTCCAGCGACAGATGATTCAGAAGGAATTCATGCATAAAAGCATACTAAGAATGTCTGGACGCTGCAGTAACTAGCGCTACATTGATATTTGTAAGGTGCACTAACAAGCAATGGCGTGGCAGTTGATGAGCTCTTGTAGCTCTGTAACTGCCATCGTAAAATCGTGCACTATCATATTTAACGTTGTGCTGATCCTGCTGCAGATCGTTGCAACCTCGGGAGCCACTCGGTTTCCAAGACCGCCCTTGTCGACCAACTCGAGATGGGTGGTAGATCGCTTTGGAGTACGAGTAAAGCTCTCATGTGTTAACTGGGTGGGCCACTTGGAGCCTGGCATCCCAGAAGGGTTGAACAAGAACACAGCTCGTGGAATTGCAATTCTCGTTAGAGCGACTGGGTTCAACTGCGTTCGTCTTACGTCGTCGACATGGCTGTGGACGAATGATTCATACGGGGGTCTCACTGTAGCGCAGAGCTTTAGCAATCTGAACATCACGTCTAGTAGCATTGCACTGAGAGCTATAAACCCCGAGTTGTACCCGCTGACATTGAGGGAGGTTCACCACCAAGTGATAAATATTCTGACAGCTCAAGGACTGATGGTCATCTTAGACAACCACGTCAGTAAGCCCCAGTGGTGCTGCGCGAGTAACGATGGGAATGGTTTCTGGGGAGACGAATTCTTCGACGCAGAGACGTGGTTGATGGGCCTCACCACAGTCGCAAGTGAATTCAGCAACAACCCATTCGTGGTAGCCATGAGCTTGCGAAACGAACTACGAGGTTCTCGTCAAAACAGCTATCTATGGAGGGTGCTCATGTCAACAGCAGCGCAAGCTGTCCACGACGTAAACCCAAATATCTTGATCATCGCTGGTGGGTTGAACTTCGGAACGGATCTCTCATTTTTGAATAAGGGCGCTCTCGAAACCTCCCGGTTCCCAAACAAGCTGATGTATGAGTTTCACTGGTATAAAACTTCTCGTCTGGCGCGAGGCGGAAACTTCAACAATGCCAGTGATCAGAACGCTTGCGCGATAAGTCAGAGCAACGTTCACGCGGATAATGGTTTCCTCCTTGAAAAAAACGCACCTCTCTTGCTATCCGAGTTTGGAATCAACCTGGACTCCACGAACATCTCTGAAACTCAGTTTTTGGATTGCGTTATTGATTACCTGGAGAGGGCCGACCTGGATTGGGCATTCTGGGCGTTGCAAGGAAGCTATTACTTGCGCGATGCCGTGAGAGATGCTGACGAAGTATATGGCCTACTGGAATCGACTTGGAGATCTTTCCGTAATCCCACTGTCGTCTCAAGGTTGCGATACACCATCCAGAACTCTACCCAAGGTACGACCGCAACAGCCTCTACTTACGAATCGTTGTGAGGTTGTACATGGATACTCAGAAAAGAAGTTTAAAAAGAAAAATACACAACTTGCAACTTCTTGTGTTCGAATGTAAAGCAGCCAAAGGTTGTGATTTGGAATTACCTCGAAGGATTTCTCACATCAATGGTCAACGCTGTTGAATCCATGTCAACTGCAGGTCCACAGAGGAAGCTGTAAAGAACCAGAAGCTGCTTACTCTAATGCTACATTACAACAGAATACACCGTGCTTGTGAGAACCAACCTATGTTAGCGGCAACACAGATTAGGAGAATTATCTGGATGCATTAACTCCAGTGCATTGAATAAAGCATTGGTATCAGATTGCAACACTGATAGTTAAAAGACTTTTGGTACTAATTTAAATACTGTCTGACAGATTTTTGTGATGCAGAAGTTTTCTCGGCCCATTCTTCCGTTACCAAACATGATTCATTTATGATGTTGTGTCGAAAGTCCAAAATAACTAAATCTTTGAAATTATGTAGGTGATCTTTGGAATTGATTCTAGCAGAAACTTGTAAAAGTATCCAATGGCTCGAATAAAAACCGTTCTCATCATGCTGTAAAGTGTTGAGAATGCAGTGAGTGCCTAGATTAAGGGGATCTTTTCAGTAAAAATTCGTTACCTCATAACCTCAAGACTCCATCATAATGAACTCATAAGCATAACACGTGCATGAGAAATTCAGAATGGGCTTAAAAAGACTTGCAGTGAATCAATTACGCTGGAATCACATGCCTCATGAGAATTGGTAAATCATAACAATGACTTCATGATGCTAATCCTCACACTTCCAAGTTGGAATTCCTTCGTGGAGCAGAACCATTTCTGAGTCTAATGCAAGCTCCAACCAGGTTCTGTGAGGACTCAACAAATTTGCTTCGCTGTCTCGTGCGTGTCATTCAGTAGAGCGTAGCTCGAACTATATCTCATCTGCAAATACACGATGAAAGACAGAAGCATCATTTACCAAACAAGTACTTGAGTTCTAAGGTATATTGCAGGTTTCCATAACAATATATAGAAATACACACAATATGACTTTGAAAACTTCATTTTATCGAATTTACCCTTAAAGGATTTTATCGAAGTGATAGGATTTCATCTATTTTGGATAGATGAACATATCTAGTTTATCTATCATATAATTTACACTTATTTTAGAAACAATGCACCCTTTATTTTATCTAATATATTCAGTATAATATTAGAGAGCACGCAAACTAAATGTTAATATGGTATCAAAGCTAAGTTCTTAAGAGAACATTGCAGATTTGTTTGCTTCTTGAATAAGTAGAATCATTCAAGGAGAGTAGAGAAAGTTTGTTCTTTCACTTATTATCTTTGTACTTACATATCTACAATATAGAATTATGGATCTACTTATGTGAGACATCATTATCTCTATGAAGTTAATATATAAAATAGATAATATATTAAATAGATAATATATTAAGAGACATACATATAATAAGAAGTAATTTTGATGCATATATGTATTACATGCATAAGAATGGTGATATTATTATACTTATGCTATATACTAATAATTTTTTTTTATTACTAATAGTAATATTAAGTTTATTATTTTTTATTAAAAGCTTACCTTCATCATAAAATTGATATGGTTGATTTTAGAATCGTTTAATAATATTTAAGAGCTTATTTTAATAAAACATCATAAATTATTTTTATTCACCAAATAAAATTTGTAAAAGGCATCTTAAAAGAATTTGAGATGTTGGATTATAGATCTTATTAAAGACATGAATTTCAAAGAATCAAAAAATCAATATACTCTTGCGTTATTTAAAAAGACTAAATAAACACTCAAAGATGATATAATATTAAACTAGAATGGCTATTACCAAAGATACAAAGATTAGAAAGACTTGAAATAAGTCTAAGGATTGAAAAGGCATTGACAAGAGTGAAAGAGGTTTTATTCTTGCCTCCATATATACTATCTAGTTAAGAGCTATGTGGCAATGTTCTGTAGGACCTCTAACATGTGTTGAACTTGCAGAACATGTATCTTAATTTGCAATATAAGTTTTTTATATGTATACCATATAATTAGCTTGTATAATAAGTTACCAACATATGCAATATGTGACTAACTTGTTGGCTAAGTTTCTAACCTAATAATCAACTACAAACATGTATAAAGTCAAAGCCACATCTATGAAGCTTTTAAGAAGCTTTTCTATAAGATATTATTAAATTTATTTATTTTAATCTACTTCTATTTATTCATATTATCTAAGTAATTATTCGAATAAATATGTCTGTCTATGATATTACCTCCCATTCTAAAGATAAGTTTCATGAAGAGTGGTAATTATATATTGATGAAATTTAAGATGCAATAAATTATATTTGTTACATATTTTGATCTTTATTTCTTTTAAAGGTGATTAATAGATCTTCTCAACCATTAATAATTTTCTATTCTAGGGCCGAAAGACCACCCTATTATTTAATAATTATTAAGGCCTTCATAACCTCTTTAAAATTAAACATTTGTAATACCATCATAAATTGTTTCAACTTCCAATAAAACCACCAAACATCAAGAATCTCTTTCAAGGTTGTGATATCAAATATATTGTATCTCGCCATTTATTTGACGAAGAACATACCAATCTTGAAGATCTTCATCTTTAATATGTTGATTTGAAGGCTATGACAATTATAATGTTTCATCTAATAATTTAATAAATGATAACTCTTAAGTTGAATATACTAATTATTGGTTTTCCATCTATTTAGAGCTAAAAATATATAAAAATATAAATAAAGATAAAATATAGAATATTATCTTTCTAGAATCTTGTTTCTTTTATAGCAAAGATTTATCATTCTTTATCTTGATTTTGATGGATGTTGTCAATATAAAGCATTAATATTCTTTACTACATTTGTAAGTTTTTTAATAAGCTCTTATTATCAAGGACAAGAATTTAATTAAAAAATTAATAATTAAGTAAGATTTTTTTTAAAGAAATATGACAAAATAGAAGTAAGAAAACTTGTATATTAAAAAAAATTTAGAATGGCTATTGCCTAAAGACAAAAAAATTAAAGATCTTAGAATCTAAAGTAGAACAAGAAAAAAATTAATAAGAGTGAAGAAGGCTTCATTCTTCCCTCTATATATATTATCCACCTTAGACCTATGTGGTAACGTTCTATAAGACCTCTAATATGTGTTGACTTTATAAGCCACATGTCTTAACTTGCAAGGCAGGTTTTCTATATGTATGCCACATAATTAGCTTATTCTATAAGCTATCTATATGTGTGACATGTGATTAATTTATTGACTAAGTTTCTAACCTAAAAGTTAATTATAAACTTAAGTAAAGTCAAAACCATATCTATGAAGCTTTTAGAAAGCTTTTTTAGAAGATATTATAAAGTTAATTTATTTTTATATATTTTTATCTACTTCTACCTAGTCATATAAGTATTTATTAGAATAAATATGTATATATGTTTGTAACATTATCCCTCTTTTTAGGAATAAGTTTCATGAGGTATAGTCATCATATATTGAAAAAATCTAAGATGCGACAAATTATACTTTTTACATACTTTGATCTTTATTTTCTTCAAAGATGGTTGATAGGTCCTCTCAGCCATCAATAATGTACTATATTAGGATAATAAGATTACTTTGTTATTTTATTGTTGTTGAAGCTTTCATAATTTTTTTCAAATAAAACATTTAAAATACTATCAAGAATTGTTTCTACTTCTAATAAAATCACCAAATATTGGGAGTTTCTTCCAAGGCCATGATATCAAATATATTGCATCTTGTCATCTATTCAAAGAAGAACATGTAATTTTTTAATATCTTTGTTTCAATTACGTCATCTTAAAGGTTGAGACAATTGCAATGTCTCATTTGATAATTCAACAAACAATAGCTCTTGAGTTGAATCCTTTAATTGTTGATTCTCCATCTCTTTGGTACCACAATATATACAAAAGCTACAAACAAAGATAAAAAAATATAATATTAACTTTTCTTGAACTTATTTTTTTTATAGCAAAGATTTATTATTCTTCATTTAAATTTTGATGCATGTCTTTGATAAAAAGCCTCCACTTTCTTTACTACATTTATAAGATTCTTTGCTGGCTTCTATGTGCATATATTAATATCATATTGGTGCCAATGAATAAGATATTTTAATATATTTTGGTACTATTTTGAATCTAAGATTTCTTCTATATCAAATTTTTTATTATTATCCACTTTTATAGAAAGAGGTGGCACTTATTTCTTCTTAATATATTCATTGTCTTATATGATTTAAGAAGATACACGTAGAATATAAGATGGATCTTCATTGACTCTTGTAGGTATAATCAATAAGCAATTGGCTTGATTTCTTCACAAATAGGAAAAGATCTAAGCTTACAATAGTTCAACTTATCATAAGAGCAAATATCCTTGATATTACGAAAAAATAATCATATCCTATCATCTACATTGAATTGTGGTTGTTCTTTGCAATAGGCATTTGTATTTATTATTTATCATTCTTAAGTTTTTTTTAATTGTGCCTTCATTGTTGCATGTAGCTCTAACAAATAATTTTCTAAATCTTTTGTCACAGGATTATCAGTTCTTAAAAAGTCAAAAACATCAAATCATGGATAATAATCATAATTAGCAAAAAAAGATGTTTGATGAATATTAGAGTGTATTGTGTTAATTTTGATAAACTTTGCTAATGGCAATAGAATCGTCCAATCAGCTTGTTGGTAGTTGATAATACACTACAAATATTGCTTCAAAATTTAATTAACATGGTCCATTTATCCATCAATTTGAAGATGAAAGATGAAAGATAACTTTATATCTACCTTTAAAAACTTGAAAAGTATTCTTCAAAATCTTGATACAAATTGAGTCTTCCTATCTGATATAATATCCTTGAATAATCTATGATGATAATAGATATTTTTTTAAAAAAACTTAGTTATTGTTTCACTTATAATAGATTTTATACATAATACAAAATATGACTTTTTGATAAAATGATCTACTATCACAAATATAAAATCATACAAACTTGAGACTAAAAAATCCTTGATAAAATCTATTGAAATAAAAGATCATGGTTGTTTAAGTATACATAATAGTTAGAAAAATCCATAAGATTAATGACAAGGAGTTTTTGACCTTGAACAAATGTCACATGACTGGACAAAGACTTTTACTGCCTTCTACATTTACGGCCACTAAAAATCTCTACATATAAGCTCCAAAGTCTTGTTGTATCTAAAATATCCGGATGTTGGAAAGTCATGACATACTTAAAGAATATGTAAACATGCATTTTTTTTTGGAATATATAGGCGTCTTTCAAAATAGAATAGATTATTCTTGAACTTAAACTTAGAAGCATCATGAGACTAAAAAAAGAATTTTTGATATCATAAATAAGAAAATCAAAGGACATATTTTATTAAATTTGTTTGATAAAGTTTAAATCAACACTTAATGTTGATTTTATTGCTCAAAGATGAATACACTTTAGTTTCAAGAAAATATCCTCTATTAATCAAAAGATACATTTTTTTCTTTTGATATAAGATAAAAATGTCTAAAAAGGATGTTTGACAAATCTTATTATTTTTTGAGTCAATAAGTGATCTTGAAATCAAATCTTAACAAAAACATGATGTAATAGGCTTGGCAATAATTCAAAATATGTGTTGATATAAAATATTTAAGTTTCTTGTGGATCATATAAATAATGACTAGATTAGAAGCACCTTCTAGATAATGGCACTATTCTTGAAACAAATCCATAATTGCAACTAGTTTTTTATTGTGAACCTTCTAGTTGATTTTGGCTATTAAAAATTTTCTTGAATAAAAAACTATTGGATGAAGTTTATCATTTGTTTCTATTTATAATAACATAACATGCAAAGCAAAGTCCAATGCATCTATTTCCATAAAAAATGGCTTAAAAAAATAATGCAATATAAGATAGGTACAAAAATAAAGGCTATCTTCAAAGCTTCAAATGATACTTTTGCTTTTTGATTCTATTAAAATTTATCTTTAAAAGTCAAATGTGTAAGTAGACTTGTAATTTGAAAGAAATCCTTGACAAAGATCTAATCATAGTTAACAAATCTCAAAAAATATTAGAAAACTCTTATTATTTTTGAAAGCTTTCAATTCATAATAATTTGAATTTTTTAATGATCTATCATAAGTCCATCATTTCAAATAATATATTCTAAGAAGTCCACTTGAGTAGTGTAAAATATATATTTTTCTATTTTAGCATAGAGTCCTGCATCTCTTAATTTTTGTAATACATGTCAAGGACAAGAACTCGATGAAAAAATAATTCAAACAAGTCAGCCTTCACTCAAAGAAAGGTAACAAAATATAAATAAACAAGTATGTATATTGAAAGAGAAACTAGAATGGCTATTGCCAAAGACTAGAAAACATGAAGATTCTTGAAACTAGTCTGGAAACAAAAAAAGAGTTAACAAGAGTGAAGAAGGCTTCATTCTTGTCTCTATATATACTATCTAACTAGGAGCTATGTGGCAACATTCTATAGGACCTCCAATATGTGTTGACTTTGTAGGATACATGCCTTGACTTACAAGGCAAATTTTTCTATGTGCGGGCCACATAGTTAGCTTGGTCTTCAAGCTAACAATATGTGTGGCACATGGCCAACTTGTTGACCACGTTTCTAATCCAAAAAGTCAATTAAAGACACCTATAAAATCAAAGCAATGTATATGAAGCTTCTAGAAAGCTTTCATATCAAATACTATAGAATTAACTTATTTTTACCTACTTTTACTTACTTCTACTTATTTATACTTGTAATTATTGGCTTACATGTATATGTCCGTGATATTACCCCCTCTTCTAGGGACGAGTTCGACAAGGAGCAGTAATCATATATTGAAGAAATCTGTGATGCGATGAATTATATTCGCCACATACTCTGATCTTTGTTCTCTTCGAAGATGATTGATAGGGCCTCTCAACCATCGGTAGTATTCCATACTAGGGCAGAAAGACCACCCAATTATTTGATCATTATTGAGGCCTTCATAACTTCCTTCAAATAAAACATTTGGAACACCATGAGGAGTTGTTCCTACCTCTAGTAAAATCACCAAACATCGGGAGTCCCTTCTAAGGCCGTGATACCAAACGTGTTGTATTTTGCCATCTATTTGAGAAAGAACATGTTGTTCTTGAAGATCTTCATCTTGATTGCGTCGTCTTGAAGGTTGAGACAATCATAATGTCTCGTGTGATAGGTTAGCAAATGAAGGCTCTTGAGTCAAATCCGCTGGTTGTTGGTTCTCCATCTCCTGAGCATCACAACTACAAAGAAGCTACAAACAAGGATTGAAAGTAGAATGATATCTTGCCTAGATCTTGTTTCTTTTATAAAGAAGGTTTTCATGTTGATTTTGATGGATGTTGTCGATGAAAAGCCTCCACCACCTTTGCTGCATTTGCAAGATTCTTTACTGGCTTCCATGTGCATTCACTAATATCATATCCGTGCCAATGGACAAGATATTCCAATTTATTTTGGCACTGCCTTGAATCTAAGACTTCTTCCACTTCAAATTCTTTATTATTGTCTACTTCTATAGGAGGAGGTGGAGCTTGTCTTCTTCTTGGTATGTCCACTATCTTATATAATTCAAGAAGAGATACATAGAATAGTAGATGGATTTTCATTGACTTCAATAGATGTAAACAATATGCAACTGGATTGATTTGTGTAGAAATAAAAAATGGTTCAAGCCTTCAATAGTCCAATTTGTCACAAGGATGTATGGTCTTGATATTGTGACAAAGTAACCATACCTTATCACTCATGTGGAATAGTAGTTGTTCTTTTTGATAGACATCCGCATTGACCTTTTGTTGTTCTTGAGCTTCTTTTAACTGTGCCTTCATCGTTGCATGTAGCTCTAACAAATGAATTGCCAAATCTTTCGCAGAAGGATTATCAATTTTTGAAAAGTCAAGAATATCAAGCCATCGATGATAACCATAATTAGTAAAGAAAGGTGTTTGTTTTATAGAAGAATGTACTCTGTTATTGTAAGCAAACTCTGCTAATGGTAAAAGAGTTGTCCAATCATCTTGTTGGTAGTTAATGGTACATCTTAAATATTGCTCCAAAACTTGATTAACATGCTCTGTTTGTCCATGAATTTGAGGATGAAATGTCGAAGATAGTTTTATATCCACTTTTAGAATCTTGAAAAGAATCTATCAAAATCTTGATACAAATTGAGTTTTCCTATCTGATATAATATCCTTGGGTAATCCATAATAACGATAGATATTGGTAAGAAAGAACTTAGCTATTTCTTCACATGTGATAGATTTTGTATATGGTACAAAATGTGCCATCTTGGTAAAATGATCTACTATCAAGAATATAGAGTCATAAGAATCTGAGATTGGAAGATGCATGATGAAGTCCATAGAAACAGAAGACCATGGTTATTCTGGAATGGATAATGGCTGAAGAAGTTCAAAAGGTCGATGACAAGGAGTTTTTGATCTTGAGCAAACATCACATGATTGTACAAAATCTTTGACTTCCTTCCACATTTGAGGCCACCAAAAATCCCTAGATATTAGTTCCAAAGTCTTATTGTATCCAAAATGTCCTGTTGCTGGGAAGTCATGATGAGCTTGAAGAATATGTAAATGTGTTTCTCCTTCTGGAACATATAGGCATCTTTCAAAATAGAGTAGATTATTCTTAAACTCGAATTTAGAGGGATCATGAGATTTAAAAGAATTATTCTTGATATCATGAACAACAGGGTCTGAAGACATACTTAACTGGACTTGCTTGAGAAAAGTTAAATCAACAATCAATGTTGATTTTATTGTTTGAAGATGAAATTGCTCTAGCTTCAAGAGAACCATTCTTTATTACTCAGAAGCTGCATCTCCTTCTTTTGGTACAAGATAAGAACGTCTAGATAAGGCATCAAAAAAAGTTTGTTGTTTTCCTCGTCGATAAGTGATGATGAACTCGAATCTTCATAAAGACATGGTCCAACAAGCTTGAGGATGATTTAATATGCATACTCACATGAAATATTTGAGGTTCTTGTGATCCGTATACACGGTAACTGGACTCAAAGTGCCTTCTAGATAATGATGCCATTCTTGAAAAGAATCCATAATTGCAAGAAGTTCTTTGTCATGGATCTCATAATTGATTTCTGCTCCTGAGAATTTTTTTGAATGAAAGGCTACTGGATGAAGTTTGTCATTTGTTCTCATTTGTGACAAAACCACATCCAGAGCAAAGTCTGATGTATCTGTTTCCATAAAGAATGCTTTGGAAAAATCAACACGATACAAGATTAGTGCAGAAATAAATATTTTCTTCAAAGATTCAAAAGTAACTTCCGCTTCTTGATTCCATTGGAGTTTGTTTTTATAAGTCAAATGTGTAAATGGAGCTATAACTCGAAAAAAGTCTTTGATGAAGATCCGATAGTAGTTGGCAAATCTCAAAAACCATTGGACATCTCTTACCATTTTTGGGATCTTCCAATCTATAATAGTTTGAACTTTCTTAGGATCCATCATAAGTCTATCATTTGAAATGATGTAACCTAAAAAATCGACTTTAGTAGTGTGGAATACACACTTTTCTATCTTGGCATAGAGTCCTACATCTCTTAATTTTTATAACACATGACAAACATGAAGTTCATGTTCTTATGGATTCTTAGAATAGATCAAGATGTCGTCTATATAACAGACTACAAAATTGTCCTAAAACTCTCGAAAAACATCATTCATTAGATGTTGAAAAGCTGCTGGTGTATTTGTAAGTCCAAAAGGCATGACATTGTATTCAAAATGTAGTCTTCCATTCATCTCCTTCTTTGATGCGTATTATATTGCATGCTCCCTAGAGATCTATTTTTGTATAGATCTTAGCTTGATTCAACTGATCAAGAAGTCCAGATATTAAAGGTAGTGGATACCTGTTCTTGATGGTAATCTTGTTGAACCCTCGATAATCAACATACATTTGTAATGATCCATCTTTTTTCTTCACAAATAGAATTGGAGCTTCTGTTGGAGATTTAGAATGGCGTATGAAATTCTTGGCTAGATTTTCTTCAATATACTCCTTGAGTTGAGTTAACTCATTTTGTGATAAACTGTAGATTGGTTCGGATGGTGGTTGTGTTCCTTTTTGAAGTTCAATTCAGCAATCATAGGGACGATGTTCTGAAAGTGTATCTATATTTTTTTTTTCAAATACATCTTGAAATTCTTAATATTGGCTTGGAATGCCACGTGAAGTCTTTGTACCGTTAGAAACGGGTGTGGCATAAATAATATATGGTGATTCTTTCATAGCAGCATGCAAGAAAGCTTTTGCACCTATAAACACGGGTTTAATTGAACTGGACTTATGACTCTCTACTTGATTAACTACATTAGTAGTTGTACTTTTAGAGAAAGTAAGAGTTCAGGAAATCCAATCTATTTGAGGGTTGTATTTTTCTAACCACGATAAACCTAAAATGATTGGATTAGAGGAAGATCTAATGATATTAAATATTATAAAGCTATTATGACCATTGATTATTACTTCTATAGGAAGGATTTCGTGAGTAATAACTCCAGAAGGCAATGGACAACGATCTATGACTTCTACATGAATAGGTTTAGTTTTCTTTACTAAAGATATGCTATGTCTTTTAGTAAATTCTTCATCTAAGAAACACGCAGAGGCTCCTGAATCTAACAAGGCAGAGGTTTTGTAATATTTAGGTCCTAAAATAATATTTAATGTAAAACAAGGAGAGGGTTTTGAGGAGAAAATAGGACCTTTACTAGATGTTGTGCAAGGTTCCAGCCGCACGGTCCCTATTGTAGCTGGACAAATTTGTTTTCTGACATATTATCATCTTTGACAGCCATACTCTTCATTTTGTGGTTGCGTCGTTTCTTTGAACAATGTTGAGCAGTGTGTTTTGATTCTCTACAATATAAACATAATCCTTCTTGACAATAACGAGTCTTTTCTTGTTTAGTAAGAGATTTGAAACGTATTGCATCGATTTACATATCTTTTACTTTTGAAGATATATATTGAGAAGACGTAGGTGTTGCCATTGAATTGTAATAATGTTGAGGCCTACTTATGTGACTCTCAAATCGAAATTCAAAAAGTCAATTGTCACATTTTATAGCAAAATCAATTGCTTGACTCAATGTTTGAGGATCGGATAAATTGAGCATCAATTTTTTTTACTTCATATTATAGTCCATAAAGAAATTGGCTAATGAGTGCAGCATC
The DNA here is from genome assembly GCF_059467195.1 of Physcomitrium patens. Lineage (NCBI taxonomy): Eukaryota > Viridiplantae > Streptophyta > Bryopsida > Funariales > Funariaceae > Physcomitrium > Physcomitrium patens. Next base: position 11,588,403 of record NC_143417.1, read on the forward strand.
ATCTCACTTAGTATCAATCACAAGTTGTTGAAATTGTGAAGCATATGTTGTTACAGATCGATTTTCTTGTCGCAAGATACGGATCTTATTTGTTGCAATACAAACTGTATCATGTTCTCCATACATAAATTGAAATTCCGCCAAGAAAGCTTCTAAATTATCTAATATTGGATCTTGTCATTCAAGAAAAGATGAAAACCATGATAATGCAGAACCAAAAAGTAGTGTTTCAATAAACCTGACTTGTGATCTTGAAGTTGGATAGCTTTGGGATTGAAGTTTGATTGTCAATTGTACTTGATTGATGAATCCTCAAAACTTTGATCTTGTACCATCAAATTTCTTGCATAAGGTAATTCTTGGTTCTCTAGCATTTGAATGGTGTTCCACCATGGGAGAAGGAGCATGATTCAATGTAGATATTGAGGCAGCTCTGACCATCTCTACATCTCTACTTTCTATTATTCTTGTTCCTTCTTCTATTGGTGAATTAAGTTGATGCATCACAAGCATTAATTATCCCAGTTTTTCTTGTATTTGTGTCATTATATTCTTCAATTCGACAAGCTCTACCATGGTAACACCTAGAAAAAAAATATCTAATATTGTTCAAGACAAGTAAGAGAATGGACTTGAGAACAAAGAAAATACTAAAAATAATATTAGTTTAATAGAAGGTAATCCGCAACTCTTAATACGCTTATGTCTTATCAAGAAAAAGGGATAATTCACTCTTAATCAAGAAAAGACAAAGCTCTGATATTGTAAGTGTACTCTTGTCAATCTGTCAAGGACAAGAACTCGATGAAAAAATAATTCAAACAAGTGAGCCTTCACTCAAAGAAAGGTAACAAAATATAAATAAACAAGTATGTATATTGAAAGAGAAACTGGAATGGCTATTGTCAAAGACTAGAAAATATGAAGACTCTTGAAACTAGTCTGGAAACAAGAAAGGAGTTGCCAAGAGTGAAGAAGGCTTCACTCTTGTCTCTATATATACTATCTAACTAGGGACTATGTGGCAACATTCTATACGACCTCCAATATGTATTGACTTTGTAGGACACATGCCTTGACTTACAAGGCAAGTTTTTCTATGTATGGGCCACATAGTTAGCTTGGTCTTCAAACTAACAACATGTGTGGCACATGGCCAACTTTTTGACCACGTTTCTAATCCAAAAAGTCAATTAAAGACACCTATAAAATGAAAGCAGTGTCTATAAAGCTTCTAGGAAGCTTGTTTACTAAATAATATAAAATTAACTTACTTTTACCTACTTTTACTTACTTCTACCTATTTATATATGTAATTATTAGCTTACATGTGTATGTCCATGATAATACATGACAAATATGAAGTTCATGTTTTTTTCTATTCTTAGAATAGATTAAAATATTATAAAAATAATAGATAATAAAATCATTTAAAAACTCTCAAAAGACATCATTTATTAGATGTTGGAAAGTTATTGGTACTTTTATAAGTCCAATAGGTATGACATTGTATTCAAAATATCTATATTTAGTTTTTTAAAAAATCTTTTAGTCATCTCCTTCTTTGATGTATATCAGATCATATGTTCTTTATAAATCTATTTTTGTATAGATTTTAACTTGATTCAATTAATCAAAAAGTCTAAATATCAAAAGTAGTAGATAGCTATTCTTGATAATGATTTTTTTGAATCCTTGATAATTGACATACATTTGCAATGATCCATCTTTTTTCTTCACAAATAAAATTGAAGCACTTACTAGAGTTTTTGAATAGCATATGAAGTTCGTGGCCAAATTTTCTTCAATATATTCCTTGAATTTAGCCAACTCATTTTGTTATAAAGTATAGATTGATCCAAATGGCAATTGAACTCTTTTTTAAAAGTCAATTGAGTAGTCATAGGAATGATATTGTGGAAGAGTATTTACATTCTTCTTTTCAAATATATCTTGAAAATCTTGATATTGGCTTGGAATGCCACTTGAAATCTTTTCACTATTAGAAACATGTATAGTATAAATAATACAAGCTTAAAATGATTGAATTAGAGAGAGATTTAATAATATTAAATATTTTAAAGCTACTATGTCTATTAGTTGTTATTTCTATAAAAAAAGGTTTTATGAGTAATATCTCTTGAAGACAATAGATGACCATTTATGACTTCTACGTGAATAGATTTAGTTTTCTTTACTAAAAGTATACTATATCTTTTAGTAAATTCTTCATCTAAGAAATATATTCAGGCTTCTCAATCTAATGAGGTAGTGGCTTTGTAATATTTAGGTCGTAAACTAATATCTATTGTAAAACAAAAAGAGGATTTTGAAGAAAGAATAGGACCTTTATTAGATATTATATAAGGTTTCAACTGCACAATCCCTATTATAATTGGAAAAACTTATTTTTTGACATACTATCTTCTTTGATAATCATATCATTCATTTTGTGATTGTGTCATTTTGAAAGAAGTATATCAATGAATCTAACTTATAATCATGGACTTTGATAGCTTTCAAATTGAAGTTCAATCAGAAGTTGTACTTGATTGATAGATCCTTAAGATTTAGATCTTGTGCCATCAAACTTCTTAAAAAGTGAAACCTTTAATTTTCTAACATTGGAAAGATGTTCCACTATAGGAAAAAGGACATGATTTGGTACAAATGTTGAAGTAGTTCTAATCATCTATATATCTTTATTCTTTGCCATTCTTATTGCTCTTTATGGTGGTAAATTGAGTTGATGTATTACAAGCATTAATTTCCTCAATTGCCTTTATCTTTTTGCCATTTCATTTTTCATTTTAAAAAACTTTACTATGATAATACTTTAAAAAAAATCTAATATTACTTGAAATAAATAGAAGAGAGGATTTGAATACAAAGAAAATTCTAAAGTCAATATTATTTTAGAAGAAGGTAATATATAACTTCTAATATGCCTAAGTCTTACAAAAAAAGACACAATCTATTTTTAATCCAAAAAAGATAAAACTCTAATATAATTAGTGTATTCTTATAGATTTATTAAGAACAAACTTGATAAAAATAAATAACTAAGTGAAACTTTTTTCAAAAAAGTATGATAAAATAGAAATAAAGAAACATGTATATTAAAAGAAAATTAGAATGGCTATTACCAAAAGATAGGAAAATTAAAGATTCTTTAATTTACAATAAAAAAAGTTAAAAATTAATAAAAATGAAGAAGACTTCTTTCTTGCCTCTATATATATTATCCACTTAAGAGCTACATGGCAATATTTTATAGGACCTCCAACATGTATTGACTTTATAAGCCACATTTCTTAACTTGCAAGACAAATTTTCTATGTGTGTGCCATATAGTTAGCTTATTTCACAAGCTATCTATTGTATGACATGTGACTAATTTTTTGACTTAGTTTCTAATCTAAAAGTCAATTATAAACATGTGTAAAGTTAAAACCATATCTACGAAGCTTGTAAAAGCTTTTTTAAAATATATTATAAAATTAATCTATTTTTATCTACTTTTATCTACTTCTATCTAATCATGTAGATAATTATTGGAGTAAATATATAAATCTATAACAATATGTCTATGACATCCATGTGCATTCACTAATAACATATCTGTGCTAATAAACAAGATATTTCAATCTATTTTGACATCTCTTTGACTTTTAAACTTCATCTACTTTGAATTCTTGAATATTATTTACTTCTATAAGAAAAAATAGTATTTACCTTCTTTTCATGATATTTACTATCTTATATGATTCAAAAAGAGATATGTGGAATACAATATGAATCTTCAAAGATTCCAATAGATATAATCAATAAGAAATTGAATTGATTTATTTACAAATAAAAAATAGTCCAAGTCTATAATAGTCCAACTTGTCACAAAGGCAATTAGTTTTGATATTGTAACAAAGTAATTATACCTTGTTATTAATATCAAATTAAAGTTTTTTTTTGTAATAGGCATCTACATTAGTCTTTTTTCATTCTTGAGTTTCATTTAATTATGCCTCCATTATTGTATGTAGATGTCAAGAATAAGAACTTGATGAAAGCAACTAAACAAGTGAGACTTTTTTAAAGAAGTATAAAAAAATAGAAATAAAGAAGTATGTATATTGAAAAGAAATTGGAATGGCTATTGCCAAAGGATAAAAAAACTAAAGACTACTTGAAATTAGACTAGAAATAAGAAAAGAATTGATAAGAATAAAAAAAGCTTCATTCTTACCTTTATGTATACTATCTATCTAGGAGTTATGTGATGACATTCTATATAACTTCTAAAACGTGTTGACTTTCTACAACACATATCTTCACTTGCAAAGTAAGTTTTCTATATGGACCCTACATAGTTAGCTTGTTCTGCAAGCTATCAATATATGTGCCATGTTATTAACTTGTTGATCAAATTTTTAACCTATCAATTAACTACAAATACATGTAAAAGTCAAAGCAACATCTTTGAAGCTTTTAAGAAGCTTTTCTAAAAGATATTACGAAATTAATATACTTTTATTTACTTCTACTTATTCATATTACTTAGATAATGTTTGCAATAAATATATATCCATGATATTATTTCATACATGTAATTACTACTCCTCATGGAATTTGTTTTAGAAAGAAGAAATAATATCATAGATATATATTTTTTCAAAGATGTGATGAATTATATTTGCTACATATTCTAATCTTTGTTCTCTTTGAAAGTAATTGATAGGTCCTCTTAGCTATCAATAATGTTCTATTCTAAGACAAGAAGACCACCTTGTTATTTGATCATACTTGAAACCTTCATAACTTCCTTCAAACAAAATATTTATAATACCATCAAGAATCATTTCTATCTCTAATAAAATCAACAAACATTAAGACTCTTTTCTTTGGTTGTGATATCAAATACATTATATCTTGCCATCTATTTGAAGAAAAATATCTCATTCTTAAAGGTCTTTATTTCTATTATGTCATCTTAGAGACTAAGATAATCGCAATATTTAATCTCATAAATCAACAAATAATGGCTTTTGAGTTGAATCTATTGGTTGTTGATTCTCCATCTCTTTAATGCTACAATTATATAAAAACTATAAATAAAGATAAAAAGTAGAATATAATATTTTATATATTCTGTTTCTTTTATAGCAAAGATTTGATATCCTTCATTTTAGTTTTGATAGATATTGTTGATGAAAAGCTTTGACCTTTTTTGTTGCCTTTGTAAGATTTTTTGCTTGCTTCTATGTGTATTTGCTAATATTGTATCTGAACCAATGAATAAGATATTCCAACTTAAGTTGGCACCTCCCTGAGTTTAAGACTTTTTCTAACTCATTTTTTTTTTTTATTATTACCTATTTCTATAAGAGGCAATGATATTTTTCTTTTTTCTAGTATATTTATTATCTTATATGGCTCTAAAAGAGATATGTAAAATATATGATGGATTTTCATAGACTTTGGTAGATGTAATAGATAAGCGATTAAATTAAATTATTTATAAATAAAAAATGGTCCAAATCTATAATAATCCAATTTTTCATAAGAGCAAATAGTTTTAATATTTTGATAAAGCAATCATACTTTATCACAAACATAAAAATGAAGTCATTTCTTGTGATAGACATTTGCATTATTCTTTTGTTGTTCTTGAATTTCTTTTAGTTGTGCATTTGTTATTACATGTAGTTTAGATAAATGATTTGTCAAATCTTTTTTTATAGGATTATCAACTTTTGAAAAGTCAAAAGTATCAAGTTTTACATAATAACTATAATTAGTAGAAAAATATTTATTACATAGAAAAATATGTAAAATTATTATAAAAAAATTCTATCAATTGCAAAATAATTATTCAATTATCTTATTAGTAGTTAATGATACACTTCAAATATTACTCCAAAATTTGATTTATACACACTATTTGTCCATTAATTTAAAGATAGAAAGTCAAAAATAGTTTTATATCTACTTTTAGAATCTTAAAAAGTATTTTCTAAAATCTTGATATAAATTGAATTTTTCTATCTGATATAATATCTTTAGCTAATCCATCATAGCAATAAATGTTATTAAGAAAAAACTAAGTTGTTTCTTCACTTGTAATAGATTTTGTATATAATACAAAATGTGCCATTTTAGTAAAACGATCTACTATTACAAGTATAAAATCATAAGAACTTGAAATTAAAAGGTCTATGATAAAATCTATAGAAATAAAAGACTATAATTGTATTGGAATGGATAATGATTGAAGAAGTCTGTAAGGTTGATAATAAGGAATTTTTGATTTTGAGCAAATATTATAAGATTGTATAAAATTTTTGACTACCTTCTACATTTGAGGTCACTAAAAATCTTTAGATATTAGCTCCTAAGTCTTATTATATCAAAAATATCTTATTGCTAAAAAGTCATAATGAGCTTAAAGAACATACAATCAAGCTTCACCTTTTAGAACATATAAGCACCCCTTAAAATATAATAGATTGTTTTAGAATTCAAATTTAGAAATACTATGATATTTTGAAGGATTTTCCTTAATATCACAAATAAGAGGATCAAAAGACATACTTTAGTGAACTTTCTTAAAAAAAAATGAATCAACATTTAGTGTTGATTTCATTGCTCAAAGATAAAGATACTTTGGCTTTAAGAGAATTTTTTGTTGTTGATCAAAAACAACATCTCTTTCTTTTAGTGCAAGGTGAGATCATTCAAAGAGTATGTTTAATAAATCTTGTTATTTTTCTTGTCAATAAGTGATTTTGAATTCAAATCTTCACAAAGACATGCTTTAGTGGATTCAAAACACTTATTGACATAAAATATTTAAGATTCTTTTGATTTGTATATATAGAGATCAAACTAGAAAATAATATCTTTCTTAAAATGAATCCATTATCATATAAATAAATATTATTATATACAATACATCAAGTACTACAAATCAATCATAAAGTATGTAATTTAAATCATATATAAATAGATACCCAATATACTCTCAAAAAATAATAAGAAATCTATACCAAATTATCTTTCATATTACAGAGAAGGAATCCATAAATGCAAGTGTAAAATAAGAGAAATCCTAAATCTTTATTAAAATGGCTAAAATACCATAGCCAAGTAAATCCTTACAACAAATTCTGTCACTTTCAAAATCACTCACAAGACTTGGCTTAATAAGAATATTAAATCAAAGATATTTTTTTACTTAAATATTCAAATCCTAACTAATATGAACAAAGTCAACTAACAAAAATACTATCAAATGATAGAAAAGATTAATAATAACTATCATAGATGAAAAACCACAAATCAAATTAAATTACATACATCCAACAAGATTTGGGACCAAATGCCATATCATATGACAATTATTATGTAAATAATGATTATTATACATAACATATTGAGTACTACAAATCAATCATAAAATATGTAATTTAAGCCAAATACAAATATACATCCAATGCATTCTCAAGTGCCTTCTTTAGTTGATTAGGAGCCCTTTTAATCAATTAGAACTACAAAATATATATTTTTGAAGATGAATGCTACTATGATATGAATGCCAAATTATATTCTTTCAAACTTAGTATTATAGCACTTAGACTATTGAAGTGTGTAACACACATAATAGATGAAATCTTAAATCCTTATCAAGAAATGAGGCATAGTTAGAAGATTTCTTACAATAAGGAAAAATTCAATCTTCTTATGGGAGTATCAAAAGAAGTGGTGTTAAACATGCCATATGTAATCTACATTGGCATTAATTATATAAAAATATGATAGCAACTTCTTTCTTCTTATTGCATATAAAAAAAAAAAAGAACAATTAATACAACTGCCAATTCAAGATGTATAGAGTCATCAATAGAAAGACAAGGAGGAGCTCAATTCTTTGAATGCTTCCAACACTCTTGTCCATCCTTACCTTCTAATGATAAAATACCATTAGATAATATTTTCTTTATATGTAAAATTATGAACCTTGCCTTAATATCAAATGTTGTTGGCACCTCAAATTTCAAATATACATAATTTTCTTTGGAAAATCTTTGCAACTAGGATTGATAAGCTCTACTATAAATTTAAGCATATTACAAAGTATCGCTGTCGTGTTGTAACACAACTATATCATGAAAGATGATGATATAGATCTTATTATAGAAGAGCCAAGTTAAAAAAAAATATATATATATATATATATATATGGATAAAAGATAGGAAGGTAGTAAAACTTTTAATAGTAATGTTACCTTTTTAGAAAAAATAGCTTCTACTTACTTTGTAGGGCCAAAAATAAGGCAAAATAAGGTAGATTGGAAAAATAAATGATATAGACATCTTTAAGACAAAATTAAGAGTAAATTATAGTAAAAATTACTTAGAAAAACTAGAGGTTGATATCCGAAGAGGGCCAGTTATGAACTAGGATCAAAATCCGACCCTAAGACACAAAACTGAGTCTCGATGACGACTTTGAGATTCTTTGGTAGATCAGAGAATGGAATTTGATAGATGATTAGATAAGGTTTCTATGAGCATTGGTTTTTGGATGATTTGGATCTGTATTGACTTTGTAAGAGCTTTGCAAAGTCAAAGTTTGTTTTGGATGACTTGGATTTTATGAAATAAAATAGGATTTATGTTATGGATGATTTCAAGAGTTTTGTAATATATCTATAGGTGAAATTTTGTAGGTTAGTGGTCATAGTTGTGTTCAATATGTATTGTAAATTTGAGCTCGATCTAATAGTTGAATTGAGGGTTATTGAGGATTAACTAAGTCAAGGTCTCAGAAAGTAGAATTTTAGGTCTAGTAAGGGTTTTTCAGATTTCTTGAAATCTACTAATTGGACTAGTTGGATTGGAGTAAAACTTATGTAAGAGGATATTAGACTTATTTTTCTATATTTATGAAAGTTTTGAGATCAATTGAACGGTGAAAAGAAGAGATATTGGCTCTAGAAGATTGGCATTAAGATTGGAGAAGGTAGCCAGCCAATATCCAAGCACGTTTTTGAGAATATCATCTATTTGGTTATTTCGATCCTTTTCAAATTATTTGTGCTTGTTTTCAACTTAGTTTTTAAGAAGTGTGCAAAATTTGAGTTAAGATCAATGGGTCATTCATTAGTTATTGAGGTTTGAAACTGTTGTGGAAATTACTAGGATTTGATTGGGGTTTGGTTTAGGATTTGTTTAGGATTAGGATTTGATTTAGGATTTAGAGTTTGGTTAGGATTTGATTTAGGGTTAGAGTTTGGTTAGGATTTGATTTAGGATTTAGGATTTGATTTAGGATTTGGTTAAGATTTGATTTAAGATTTGTTTAGGGTTTAGGATTTGGTTTAGGGTTTGGTTGGGATTTGATTTAGGATTTAGGATTTGATTTAGGATTTGGTTTAGGTTTAGAGTTTGGTTAAGGTTTGATTTAGGATTTAGGATTTGGTTTAAGATTTGGTTAAGGTTTGATTTAAGTTTTGGTTTAGAATTTGGTTGGGATTTAGTTTAAGGTTTGTTTAGGATTTGGTTTAGGATTTAGGATTTTATTAGAGTTTGGTTTAAGATTTAGAGTTTGATTTAAGATTTAAGGTTTGATTTATGATTTAAGGTTTGATTTAGGGTTTAAAATTTTATTATGGTTTGTTTAGGTTTTAAGATTTAATTATTTTTGGCCTAAAGTTTGAATGAAGTCCAATAGGATTTTAACTAGAATTAAATTAAGATTGAATTGAGATGTATTTGAGATATATTTGTGATAATTCTAATATTTCTTTTAGATTTCTTATTATTTCTTTGAAATTTCTTTGAGGTTTCTTTGAATTTGATTAAAGCTTGCTTAGCATTATTATGGTCTAATTACAGTATTGTTAGTATTCTATTAGAATTAGGATTTTTTTGTTGTAATTTCTATTCTACCTTCAACAACCAGATACTCGGAGCATTCTCAAGCAAGACTTCACATATTATGACATCGCAATATTGAGCAATAGCTAAGTTCTTCATAGCCATAGACATGGCTTGTTTAAAGAATTATATCTAATCATATAGACATTGATTCTAAACATCAAGATCATTTAGGCCTACAATTAAAGCTAGCTTCTTACATATTGAGTTGGATAGAATCGGCTCCTATTCATACAACAACTAGTAAGGACTATAAGATGCCAAAGATACTTGTCTATTGAAGCAATAATCCATTACAATCTAAAACATCAAGTTCCAATCATGATAGTTATCATGAAATAATTCATACTTTTGTAATATATGTTTGTTAGTCTGAACAACCTATTCAGTTAAGCCATTTGTCTCAAGATGATTTCTAAACATTGTACAATGATTTATCAAAGTTTTAGTATATAAAGCTTCAAAATTTTCAAAAAACTTTCTTCTTTGATTCCTTAAGACTTTAATATGTATTCCAAAATGTGCCAATACTCAATTAAAAAAAGCCATAGTTGCCAATTTTGAAGAGTTTTGTAGTAAAGCCACAAGTTCAATCGACTTACTAAAATGCTCTACCATCACTAATATGTTTTTAACTCCACGTAAAGTAACAAAAAGTGGTCCAATAAAATCCAAAGACCAACAATAACATAAATTAATAATATGTAATAGCTTCAATTAAAGTAATAAAGTATTAAAGATTGATGTAATTCAATTACACGCTTTATACTAAGAAACATATGTGGCCATTTATTGATACATATCATTCCACTAATATTAATTATATAACATAAAATATATCTTATGCATCTTTAAATATCCAAATTCTTCATATACTTGGCATATTAAAGAGATTCTTTGATTTAATCTTAAAATTATGCACCTAGCTCTATTAGGCCATACACAAAATAACAAATTGTTCTTCTAAAAAAATCATATTATTTAATAACTAATCTTATTTCTTTCTATATTAAAGATAGCCGAAGAAAATATTTCTTATTGAAACTTGCACAAGACTGCAAGATCTTTTTACATATTACTAAATACTTGATTCTTATCTAGTTCTTCATCTGAATTTTGATCAAGAATAATGGTTGTAGAACTTGACATTAAAGTCAAATATGTAGCTACATGCCATCTAGGAATCACCTCTCAATCACAATTTCTATGCCACCAAGATTTAGTTAAGTCTTCTTTTGAAGGACATAAATTAAAAGAAAATCCATCAATATCCAAATTAATAAAATCTATTCAATGCACAACCTTAAAGTTGTATTTTTGAAGCAATAAAGCTCATCTTATAAGCTTGCTAGTAAGCTTGTTTGATTCCATAAACTACTTTAAAGGTTAATGGTCAATTACCAATATAAAACTTTGACCATATAAATAAGGTCAAAAGTAAGCAATAGTCCAAATTGCTATTAAAGCTTTTCTTTTATAAGTTGAGTAATTTAACTCTACATTGTTATTACTTTTAAAAGTAAATATAATGATATATTCCTATCTTACATCATTTTTTTGTATCAAGATTGTTCTCAATTCTACTGCACTCTAATCTATATGTAATTAAAAAAGCCTATTGGCATCTAGATATGAAAGCATTAGAGTTGAATCTAATATTTGCTTTAATGTATTGAATGCATATTATTGCTCTTGACTTCAAGTCCATCATTGATCTTTATGCATGAGAATAGTTAAAGGCTTGGCAATGACACTAAAGTTTTTAATAAATCTTGAGTAGTAATTTGCCAATCCTAAGAAAGTCCCAAGTCATGAAACATCACTTGGTGTTGGAATTTTTTATAAAGCATCTACCTTTATTTTTTGTACGCTAAGACCTCTTAGGATAATCATGTGATTCAAATATGGTAATCTTTCATAGAAGAATTTTTACTTTTTAAGATGCAAGTATAGTTTTTATTGTTGTAATCATTAAAATATTACTTATAAATGCCTCACATGATCTTGTGGAGTACTACTAAAAATGAAAATATCATCAATGTAGTATCTAACAATTGACAAGCAAAATAAAGCTTAATCTATCACTTATTGAAATTAAATTGGTATATTTTTAAGATCAAATAAAAACTTCTAATAATAGAATTAATTTTTATCATCTTAATTAAGTCTCTAAAATATTATCTTTATCTAAACTTCAATAAATAATTTTAATTATTAATAACCAAATCTTAAATCTAAAATACTGAATACTTCAAAAAATCCTATTACATCAAATAATTCTATTGGCATTGGCATTAGATATTGATTAGATTTAGTCTTACAATTAATTAGATAATAATCTCAATACATCTATTTCTTTGTTTAATTTCCAAAAACATCTTTTTTCAAAGGCATGATTGTAACACAAGTATACTCACTATTAGAAAGTTCAATTAAGCTTGTAGCCAATAATTCTTGGCAATGAGCTTAGATACCAACTTTCTCTCAAGCACTAAGCTTGTAAGGTTGTCAAAAGATTGAAAGATCACCTTTCAATTGCATGCAAATAGATTTATCTTTAATAACCTTTAAGTTCTTTAAGGCTAAAGACAAAACAATTGTGATACAAGCAAATAAAAGCTCATATTTTTTTTGCTCTAGTATCAATAAGATGTAGTTATAATTCCAATGACTAATCATCAAATTTTATGGTCTCTTTTTTCACCTATGGAGCACCATTATATGCCGGCATGGCTTTTAATTGCTAATCTATTGAAGAAACAACTCCTATGCCCTCAACATCCTCACTTTTAGCCAAATAAAGAACTTCATCATTGCAATGTTTGTATGAATTAAAATTGTTGATAAAACATGGAGTATCTTTTTTTTAAAAAAATCTTATAAAAAAGTCTTTTGAATATTTTTTTTCTCTAAGTCTTTAGCTAAAATTGTAAAGACACCTTGAGCTTGTAGCTCATCCATTGCATGCCTTTGTAAGCAAAGAAATGACTTGGATTCTTTTATCTTAATAAATTTAAGATCTATTGCTCCTTGACCATTATCCTCTAACCTTAAGGTACTAATATGGTCATGAAAATGCTTTTGAATAATAAGATATGCCAAAAATCCATATCAAAGTATTGAGGTTTGTAGCTTGGCCTAGAAGAAAATAATATTGTCCTTCAATAAGATCATAAGTAACTATAGTGCTAATTAAAAAGCCTATGGCATACTCTATTTCATTGGCATTAGGTTCTTCATAGATTTTTGAATTGACATTCTAAACTATATCAAATCCACTTGCTCAAAATGCAAATGATGCTGAAAATGTCAAAAATGTAAGAAATACACCATGAAGTACCTCCATCTTATTAACCAAGGCAAGAAGAGGTTTATTAATCTTAATAATAATCAAATAATTATGTTATCATCCAAAATATCATCAATATAGTATCTAAAAGGTCGTTGGATTCTAAAAAGTGTTTTTCTAAGTATGTAAAATAATGCCAAGTTTGTCCAAATCAAATAAAGTAGATAGGCACATGAGTCCAAAGTCGCAATATTTACAAAAAAAATCTAAGAGTGCAATTATAAAAATAAGAAAATTTCTAAAGCTTTATTAAAATGGCTAAAACACCATAGCCAAGTAAATCCTTACAACAAGTTCTTTTACTTTCAAAATCACTCATAAGACTTAACTTTATAAGAATGTCAAGTCAAGGATTTTTTTTTTTACTTAAATATTAAAATCCTAATTGACATGAATAAAGTCAATCAACAAAAAAAACTATCAATGGATGAAGAACCACAAACAAAATTAAACTACATACATCCAACAAGATTTGGTATCCTATACTATATCATGTGACACCATGATTACAAAAAAAATTTATCATAGATTTTGTAGTTGATCTCAGTTATTGAAAAAAAATTAGAATAAAAAGCATTTAGGTAAAGCTTATCATTTGTTAATATCTTTGATAATACAACATCCAAAGAAAATTTTGTTTCATCTATTACTATAAAAAAATGACTTTAAAAAGTTGACATAATATAAGATTGATATAAAAACAAAGGTTGTCTTTAAAGCTTCAAATATTGCTTCTGCTTCTTGATTTCATTGAAGTTTTTCTTTACAAGTCAAACATGTAAGTGGAGTTGCAACTTAAAAGAAGTCCTTCATGAAGATCTAATCATGATTGGTAAATTTTAAAAAGCATTGGACATTTCTTATTGTTTTTAGAATCTTCCAATCCATAATAATTTGAATTTTTTTAAGATCCATCATAAATCTATCATTTGAAATGATATATCTTAAGAAGTAAATTTAAGTAGAATAAAATATGCACTTTTCTATCATAGCATAGAGTCTTGCATCGTTTAGTTTTTATAATATACAACAAATATAAAGTTCATATATTTTTGTATTCTTATAGTAGATTAAAATATTATTTAGATAAAAGATAAAAAAAAATTATCCAAAAATTCTTCAAAGATATCATTTATTAAATATTAAAAATTTGTTGGTGCATTTATAAGTCCAAAATGCATGATTTTATATTCAAAATATTTGTATTTGATTTAAAACGTAGTCTTTCATTTATCTCCTTCTTTGATACATACCAAATTGTATATCTCTCATAGATCTATTTTTGCATAGATCTTTGCTTAGTTCAACTAATTAAGAAGTTTAGATATCAAAAGTAATGGATATCTATTCTTGATGGTAATCTTATTGAGTCCTCAATAATTGACATATATATGTAATGATCTATTTTTTTTCTTTACAAATAAAATTAGAGCTTTTATTAGAGATTTTGAATGTCATATAAAGTTCTTGGCCAGATTCTTTTCAATACACTCTTTGAATTTAGTCAACTCATTTTGTAATAAAGTATAAATTGGTCTAAATGGTAGTTGAGCTCCTTCTTGAAGATCAATTGAGCAGTCATATGGATGGTGTTTTAAAAGAGCATCTACATTTTTTTTCTCAAATATATTTTAAAAATCTTAATATTAGCTAGGAATATTATTTGAAGTCTTTTTTCCATTAAAAATAAGTGCAGCATAAATGACACAAGGTGATCTTTCTTTTATACCATGCAAGAAAGCTCTTATACTTATAAATATTAGTTTAATTATACTAGTCTTATGATTTTCTACTTGATTAATTACACTCTTAGTTGTACTTACAAAAAAGTCAAGACTACAAGAAATCTAATCTACTCAAGGATTGTACTTTTTTATCAACAATAAATCTAAAATAATTAGATTAGAAGAAGATCTAATATTATTAAATATGATAAAGTTACTATGACCATTAGTTATTCCTTCTATAGAAAGTATTTTATAAATAACTTCTCTAAAAAATAATAGACAATCATCTATAATTTCTACATGAATATATTTTATTTTCTTTACTAAAAGTATATTATGTCTTTTAATAAATTTTTTAGCTAAAATCAAGTTGAGGCTCTTAAATTTAGTAAGGTAAAGAATTTATAATTTTTAGATCTAAACTAACATCTATTGTAAAATAAAGAGAGGATTTTGAGGAAAGAATAAGACCTTCATTAGATGTTGTGCAAGGTTCTTTTTTTTCCTTAATAAGAGATTTAAAATATACTACATCAATTTGCATATCTTCTACTTTTGAAGGTATATATTAAAAAGATGTTGGTATTTCCATTGAATTGTAATAATATTGAGGCCTATTTATACAATTTTTAGATCAAAATTCAAAAAATTGATTGTTACACTTTATAGAAAAATCAATTGCTTGATTCAATATTTGAAGATTAGATAAATTGAGCATCAATTTCTTTACTTCATATTGTAATCCATAAAAAAATTGGCTAATAAGTGCAATATCATCTTACTTGATATCAATTGCAAGTTGATTAAATTGTGAAGTATATAATGTTATAGATTGATTTTTTTGTTATAAAATATGGATCTAATTCATAGCAATATAAATTACATCATATTTTCTATACATAGATCAAAACATCACAAAAAAAGCTTCAAAATTGTCCAATATTGGATAATATAGTTCAAAAAAAGATAAAATGATGATAATACGAATCAAAAAGTAGTGTTCTAATAAACCTAACTTGTGATCGTAAAGTTGAATAGCTTTGAAGATGAAGTTCAATTGCTAATTATACTTGATTGATGAATCTTTGAAACTTTGATCTTGTATCATCAAACTATTCAAATAAGGTAATTTTTGGTTCTCTAACACTTCAATGGTATTCTACCATAAGAAAAGGAATATGATTTGGTGGAGATATTGAAGTAGCTCCAATCATCTCTATATCTCCACTTTCTGTTATTTTTGTTCTTCCTTGTGGTGGTAAATTAAGTTGATGTATTGCAAGCATTAACTTCCTCAATTATTTTTTCATTTATACCATTACATCCTTACAGTTTATAATTTATAAAAGTATTTATAAATAAAATATTAAAAATATTATTAATTTAAAATTTAAAGATAAATTTAATCTATAAAAAGTATTTATAAATAAAATATTAAAAATAATATTAATTTTGAAGATAATAATCTGTAATTTCTAATATACTTATATCTTATTAAGAGAAAGGAATAATTTTATTTTATTCAAGAAAAGCTAAAGCTTTGATATTATAAATACATTCTTATCAATATGTCTATGACAAGAACTCAATAAAAGCATATAAACAAGTGAGATTTTTTTAAAGAAGTATAAAATATATATAAAGTCAAAACAACATCTTTAAAGCTTCTAAGAAGCTTCTTTAGAAGATATTATGAAATTAATTTATTTTTATTTACTTCTACCTATTTATTTTATCTATATAATAATTACAATAAATATTAGTCTATGACAATAGCTCAGATAAATGATTTGCTAAAATATCCGCCATAGAATTATCAACTTTTGAAAAGTCAAAAGCATCAAGTCATAGATGATAATCATAATAAACAAAAAAAATATGTTTTTTATATAGAAAAATATATCTTGTTATTATAAAAAAAATCTATAAATGACAAAAGAATTGTTCAATCATCTTATTGATAATTGATGGTATTCCTCAATATTATTTCAAAACTTCATTTATATATTATATTTGTCCATTGATTTGAAGATGAAAAGCCAAAGATAATTTTATGTTCATCTTTAGAATCTTGAAAAGAACTCTCAAAAATCTTTATAAAAATTGAATCCTTTTATTCAATATAATATTCTTGGATAATTTATGATAGTAATAGATATTATGAAGAAAAAGCTTAGTTATTTTTTCATCCATGATAAATTATGTATATGGTACAAAATGTACTATCTTGATAAAACAATCTACTATCACAAATATAAAATCATGAGAACTTGAGACTGAAAGATTTATGATAAAATCTATAGAAATAAATAAGTTATGATTGGAGAAGTTTATAAGGTTGATGACAAGGAGTTTTTGATCTTCAAAAAACATCATATGATTGTTTAAAATCTTTAATTGCCCTCTATATTTGAGACAACCAAAAATCTATCAATATTACCTTCAAACTCTTGTTATATTCAAAATATTCAGTTATTGGAGAATTATGACAAGCTTGAAGTATATGTAATCATTCTTTGTCTTGTAGAATATATAATCATCCCTTGAAATAGAATAGATTATTCTTAATCTCAAACTTAGAAGTATCATAAGGCTTAAAAGAATTATTAATAATATCATAAATAAGAAGATTAGAAGACAGAATCAATTGAATTTGCTTGAGAAACATTGAATAAATAATCAATGTTGATTTCATTGCTCAAAAATGAAAATGCTCCAAATTGAAATTCCAATCATGGGTTCATTTCAAAAATGAGGTCATTTTTTAAAAGATCCTTCTAGTCTAATCGTTGTGTATATGGATCACAAGAATCTCAAGTATTTCATACCAACATGTGTTTTGAATCATCACCAAGTCCATTGGAGTATGTCCTATATCAATATTTGATTCTAATATCATTTATCTATTCAAAAAACAACAAGATTTCTTGGATGTTCTTATCTTATATATAAAAAAAAAAGACATAAAAATGCTCCAATTATTTTTTTTAAGTTGAAACATTTTCATCTTTGAGAATATACTTCATAATTTTAAAAAAAATAAAAATAAAAATAGAAAAATAAAAATATTCGAACTTATTAATCAAAAGTTACATCTCTTTCTTTTGATGTAAAATAAGAATATCTAAAAAAGACATCTAAGCAGCCTTATTATTTTTTGAATAGATAAGTGATCTTAGAATCAAAACTTGATATAAAACATGCTCCAACAAGCTTGGTAATGATTCAAAATACATGTTGACATGAAATACTCAAGGTTCTTGTGATCTATATATACAATGGCTAGAATAAAAGTATCTTCTAAATAATGATGCCATTTTAAAAATGAATCCACGATTGTAAAAAATTCTTTATCTCTGATCTTATAAATGATCTCGATTGCTAAAAATTTCTTAGTATAATAAACTACTAGATAGAACTTATTATCTACTCTCATTTGTGATAATATTATACCTATAGAAAGTCTAATGCAACTCATTTTATAAAAAAAATACAAAAGAAGTCTAATGCATATGTTTTTATAAAAAATCTACATAGGTAGCTTCTTTAGTTTTAAAAGAAATTTAATACATTTATTTCTTAATGTAATTAGAGAAACTAATTTTTTGACACATTCTCTTCTTTGGCAATAATTAAATTGCAATTAAACTTGTTTAAAATCTAATGTTTTATGCTCAAACTAAACACATTGAAATTCATCATTATTTTATTTGTAAAAAGGTGTTAGAAGAAAAAATTCAATTACATTACATCAATATCAATAAACAATCTATGGATTTAATTGCAAAATGTTTGGATTAAATTAAATTTGAACTTCATTGTCAAGTCCTCAACTTATAAAAATTATCTTCATTAAGTGTATCCAAATCAACAAATTCACCTTGAATTGTGGCATATTTGTTATATTTTTTTTATTGGTCTTAATTACTATTGTTTTAACAAAAGCAAGAAGAGAATTTTATCATATTTGTTTATTACTTTATCATTTAGCTATTTTTATTTTATTTTATTTTATGCAATGAAAATTACTCACTATGAGCATATACTAGCCGGAGTATTTGTCAAAAAAAAAAAAAAAAAAAAAAAAAAAAAGTAAAAAGAAAGAAACTCAGCTTTTGAAGTTTGTCCGATAGTAGACTGCTCACCATCAACTTCACTTGCAGCAGAAAATGCAAGGGGAGGCTTGACACTATTGACAAATTCCCTGCATTTTTAACTATTATGGCCAGTAGGGCACTTGAGCGCATCGATCGCTTCCTCAGGCTTGTATACTTCGACTCCACCATGGCATCTCCACCATGTCTTCGTTATAAAACAAAGACTGCACCTCGCAATTATGGATATTGGATCAAATGCAGTGATCATGCTCTTGAAGGCTAACTCTGGCGCCACCTCGAAGCCTCCAAAAATCCTTCCTGCTAGTCTCCAAAGTTTTCATATTGTTTTCCACCAATCATCCAATAGTCGCCCCACCCAAACCTCCACTTTCAACTTTGTGTTGCCTTGCAACGATAAGTTTAGTAATCACCCGAAGGCACTGTAGGAGACCTTGACCATATATAAGCACCGATAACATGATAGGCTCAAAAGCCTCGTGAATTGAATTCAAGCTCTCCGGCTTGCTGAAAAAAATCTTATTAGTAGGTGGTTTCTTTGGTCTCAAGACACAAGAATTTTTTCTATTGAGATTGTCCTGTTCCAATCGACCACTGCTAACTTCCTTGGTACTGCAAAAAAAGGAACCCAATGCAATGTTGCGCTCCAACAAGACGAAGTGGGAACACAGAAATAATCTCTAACACCTCCAATGCATCAGACAGGTCGCACCATCCCCGACTCACAATCTGCATCGCAATCACCACTACCACTCGAGAGCCTCCCTCACACGATTCTACCTCCCAAAAGCCCTTGAACAATAATAGGGGCTATTAACACTTGAACAACACCACAATTGGCACCGGAACAGCACCACAGTAGACTTGTAGAGGGGGCATTACATCATGTGATTAGTTTTTAAGAAATAGCTACAAGAGTAAAGGCAAAGAAAACAAGGAAATTAGTTCAGCAACAACAATTGGATTGCATCAACACCAAAATTACAAGCAAATCTAGCAATAACCACACAAGTCACAAACCAAGCAAAGCTATCTAAAGCTCAATACCAGATCTAATCTCCTTCTACAATTATAATGTAATGTCACTGACGAATTGGTCTATGCATCGAAACTACTTGCAAACAGATTCAATGTGCTTCCTTGTTGGACCACCATTATTGACGATCAGCGAAGGATTTGCAGCTAGATTAGACTCCCACATAGTAGCGCCTGCTCGCAGCTTTGATGCATCGGCGTGATGCAATGCACTACCCTGTACAGAAAATACTCGCCTAGTTGCTGGATGAAAATGAAGTAATTGCAATTCTTAGAAATCTCATTCAGAAATAGGGAGCTCAAACTTCAAGGGGGACTCACCAGTTCTCATTGAATTGTTGTTCTTGTTTACCGCTAAGGACGAGGTTTCATATTTTTCCAGACTTCGCCATTGACAAAGCTCAGAATGGAATTTGAATTTCTTAGTGCTGACCCTGTTTCTCAAAAAATGGCAGGATGCATTTGCGAAAAGCAGCAGCCTCACGCTCTCATTGACAATTTCGAGAACAGACGACGATGCCCTGATGTCACCTTGCATCGCCTGAAAAGTAGAAATAAAGGAAGCAAGATATTGCTCAAGACAGTTGGACTAGCACGTTTAGAACTGAACAAATTGATCATCAAAAGGTGGAGAATCGAGATGCATTACCAACTCCAATCAACGACAAGTATTAGATAACTCAACAAGGAGCTATCAGACTTTCACAAGTACATCGCCGCATTTTCAACAGTAGCCCCTGTAGTGATCCACGGTCATAGTATGGAATGTGAAATGCGTGTTAACTGAATTTTGTGCAGAATTCACTGGAGCTGAGCTACTTGTGGAGTTGTGAGTCGACCTGAGTTCCAGAGCTGGAGAATTTCGAGTAGTATTTGGTCCTTATTCGCTGTGATCATTATTACACTTTCCCAATTCTTGTCCTGTGCAAGTTGATCGATTGTACTTGTTTTTCCGCTGCAGTGCGAGTTAGTTTATCGCTTCATTTAGGTCTACATGTTGTTTCAACATCAAACGGCCACCGGCGAGCCAACTCCAAACTTTTGGTAGGTTGTTCAACAATCCAGTGATAAGCTGGCGGCCACCTACATAAATTCTAGCTTTTCTCTTACATTTTTTCGACTTTTAGGTGACTGACCCTAGTCAAGTTTTAGTTAGGCAGTTTTGTTTGAATTAAAAGGTTGTAACAGGTCTTATGTAGCCATGGAGATATAGGGTTTTAAGTAGATCTCAATAGGCATCAGGCCTCGTAAACCATCATTCAGCAGTGAACTGTCATTGTCGTAGACCTAATCGCTCATGTACACACAATCTGAAGCCCTCTGTCCTGACGGTTGTTTGAGACAGAGAACCAGCTCCAAGAGGATATGAACCATTTGCATTGAAAAAGCAAGTAACTGCATGGAAAAAAAGCCACCGAAAACGCAGTACCGATTTCCATGAATTACGAGAGAGGGAACAAATACTTGCTCGGGCAAAAAATTGGGAATGGCTCCTCCGCTGATGTCTTTGTAGGTCAGTGAAGCCCGAGAGCTCTTTTCCTTCCAACAGCACTGGTCATAATTTGGCTCAATCTTCGTCGTATGCATATAACAAAAAACTTATCACCGATGTAAGCTTAGAAGTATATAAAAACTTGGGCCCACGGACTGATTAGACGCAAGTTTGTGGAGGATAGTTTCAGGCATTTTGTAAGTCAAGCAATGCAATACCAACTGTGGCGAAAGACCACTTCATACTGCGTCACATCAGATCATGTTTTCATGTGTACACACTTCCAAAATCCTTCACTTCAATGCAGGAACAAATGTCCGATGCAACCAGCAGGTTGCAATGAAGTTGGTGCGTGAGGACTTACGATTGCCTCATTGTATTAGTGCATGCGCTATGCAAAGTGGATCTTGGTGTGACAGCGATGGCTTGGTTTCTATTTGAATAATAATAACAGTAATAACCTTGAATTTGTTGATACACAACACGACGCAGAAGCTAATACTGTTGTATCTGAGCATGTGACCTTGAATGCTCCCATGTAAAGAAGCCCTCAACACTAGAATGCTGATGCGTAACGTGCAGGAAAACATCAACGCGACGCATCCACAGCTACTGTATGAGTCAAAGTTGTACCGAATTCTACATGGCGGACGTAAGGACCTCATGCTTTAAGGTTTCGTAGTACCTCTTTCGATCACGAAAATCCATGTGTTCATATCCAGAGTCTTCAGGAGCTTTCGAATTGACATATATACCAGATTGGTGTTTCAAACACTTTTTTTAATACATTTTGAATTGTTATGAGTGGGGGGTTTTTTCTTAACCAGCTGGAATTGCCAACATGCAATGGTATGGTTTACAAGGTCAATTCAGGGTGTTAGTCATGGATCTTCTGGGTCCAACTCTTGAAGATCTCAAGGAGTTCTGCAGTGTCAAATTTTCATGCTGCAAGGAAAACCTTGCCAGGTTCTCGTTGAAGACGGTTCTTATGCTTGCGAATCAGCTTGTAAGTCCCACATCGAATTGTTCCACATTCTGACATCCCGTTTTATGAAAGGGTTTCACGGTCATGAAAATTATAAAAGAGAAACTGAACGTGATTTTGCTTGTAAAGCTTACTAGTCATTAATGTCGATAATTTCTCAACCTTCGGCTGAAGAATGCGATTTGTTTCAGGAGTTCTCATTGCTTTTGTAGTATGAGGTGATAAGATTTGCATTTTTCAGTTTTAGAATATAGTAACTGCTAAGAACATCTTCACACAACGTTGCAGATTAATGTGCTGCAATACATCCATTCCAAAGGTTTCCTACACAGAGACGTGAAACCTGAGAATTTGCTAATGGGGCTTGGCAGACAAGCAAATCAGGTGATCGAAAGCGTTACAGAGCAACACGCATTTTGGTGGTTGATTAGTTATGAAGTTTCTATTGAGTGGTTATCGTGACACGCATAAAGATTTTTTATCTAAAGATGGGTAATCGTTAGGTTCATATTATCGACTTTGGACTCGCAAAAAAGTGGAGTGATCCTAAGACTAAAGAACACATTCCTTGCAGGTATCGCATTTTAAATTTCTCTGGAATGCCTCTGCTCATGTATCCATCTGAAGCTGATATCTCATGATTTTATCAGCTGCCATTTATTTCTCTGTTTCAGACTACACTTGTATCCTTAGATTGGATTCCTATTCCATTTGAGACAAATTAACGAAACATCCTGTTTGTTATGCTTATCTTGTTAAGCTGAGTAAACTTACCTCTCTGATTATAATCAACCTTCAACCAGCTTTCGATTTTCATGTCTGTAGAAGCGAGAAGGATCTTGTAGGCACTGCTCGGTATGCAAGTATCGGCAATCATCTAGGTCTTGGTGAGTATGCAGCCACTTGTATATTATAAACCGTCATAATCGTGCTCCACTTAATTGAGCAATGGTTCTAAAAAAGCTGTATATGCTGGTACAAACAGAGCAGAGCAGAAAAGATGACTTGGAGTCCCTTGGATATGTATTTGTGTACTTGCTTAAAGGCAGGTCAGTGACAAGCGTCTTTTAGTCCTGGATATGCTCATGTAATGCTCCAAATGAGAGATTTATGTCGTGAAATTTTAAAGTCAACTTCCTTCTCAAATGATACTTAGTGAGGAGAAACCATATCATTACGTGTTGAATAGCATCTCAGCAACCTAAGCTGAAGTAAGTCTTAACCATTTCTATGAAGTGGAGTTGGTTGAACGGGACAGTCTTCCATGGGAAAACATAAAAGCAGAAACTAGAGAGGAGAAGCATGAAAGGATCATGAAAATGAAGATTGCTATGTGCGCTGAGGTACTAACATAACATCTGATCGCTTAAACTCACGCTTACCAACCTCGCTGTGCCTTTTTCTATATTCACGTGTGACAACTCGATTCATTATAATTTAATGTTACACTGCAGATGATCTGTGAAGGATTGCCATCACAATTTGGGAAGTTCCTCCAAGTCACACGAGCACTTCCATTCCAAGCAGAACCTGACTATGAAGGTTACAAGAAGATGTTTCAAGACTGCTTGGTCGAGGAAGGCGAGTAACAATCTCGACCTTGTGACTGAATTTACTGTATCTTCAACTACTCACTCATGATCCTTTGGTGACCTTGTTTTGGGCTTGGGGTTTATACATGAATAGTTTGCTACATAAGATGGATGACTGGCATTTGTTAAACTTTCTGCAGTAAGAACGAGATCAATATTCTTGTGTTTCTTGAGACGTGACAGTATTCTGCTTGCATCGCAATTCCTAGCAATGCAGCCTGCTCATAAAAGAAATTGCTTGCAGGTTACGCACGGGACTATGTCTTCGACTGGAGTGTCAAACATTACGCAAGAGCTGGGGTTCCTCAAAAATTTGTCCGTCACTCGACCCTTCCATGTGCAAATGGGTATGGGTATTTTCTATTATGCACCTTTGTTTTGTCACTGTGAATAATTTGGTATTGTTCTTCTCGTATTGTGATTTAGGAAGGACAGATTCCCTTGTGTTCGAAGAGGTGTTATGAGAGTACATCCCCGCCGCTGGTCACTATTGAGCCACTCAAGTTGGAACGTCCATTTACACAAAGGCCTCCACCTCCAAGGCCTCCACCTTCAAGAGTGTAGACTACCTAAACCTCACAAAAAGAAAACCATTATTTTAGTGGAGACACCATCATAAGAATTATTTGATTTGTTGATAATTGATTTGTCCAACGTAGCTGACTTGATTCTTAGAAGCATAAAAATTATATTTCCAAGTCATTGTCAAACCTCATTGTCAGACTCACTCCCATGTTGTTATGTCAGGCAAATTCCTCAGGGAAAGCTCACTGAATTCTCTCAAAATGAATTTGTTAACAACCACAACATCTATCTTGAATAGAAAAGGTGACCGCACTAATGACTGCCGCTTAAGCCATTTATATTGAACTTTTATCTTATGTAGATTTCAGAACATCTCATCATGGAATTGAATGGAGCCATGGGTATATATATATATATATATATAGATGTTAAAAGTGTAAGAGAATTTTTTAAAGTCATGGTTATAAAATAATAATTACAAGACCACAAAAAGTAGTGATTGAGCTTTAGATGCAAAGTTGCCCCTCTTTTGTAGCTCAATTCACATTCTTCATTCATATTCATTTGTGTTTAATATAAGACTTAACATAAGACAAGTTTGTCAATGTCTTGTATTACTAGCATATGGACTTGTGTATACTATAAAAGTGTTATAACCTCCAAGATTTATTGTTTTAAGAAGGTTATATTTTTGGGAAAATATTATATATACCTCTCAAATATATTGAAATATCAAGAATATCCCTACATTCTTGATAGTAGCAAATATACCCTTCAAAGTTTTGAAATGTAGTAAAGTGAAATCAAGTGTATTGATTAGGTGAATTATAACAATAATATTAACCTTTGAAATTAGAGTTCCACATATACTTGTTTGGACAAAAATGTTTATTTGGGTAGTTTTAATTCTACTAAAAATGAAAAGGTTGTAGCTACAATTGTCACTATCATTATAGACTCTTTTATACACAAAATTTTAATAAATAGCTTCAATCTTAATTTATGTTTGTAACTTAAGAAATACTTTATATTGATGGTATTTTTTTTAATCAATAAATTAGAAATATCCTATATATATATATATATATATATTCTATCTTATATTATTAATATTAATATTTTATTTTTAAAAATAAATAATCAAACATATAATTTAAAAACTCTTAGTTTAATTTTTAAAAGTTTTTAATTTTTTTGCTAAAATATAAATGATATTTTATCAATATCTTATAATAAAATACACATATATACATAAAAAAATCTATGTATTTTATGTTTTACTTTAGTGATTAATTCTGTATGCATAATTAAATGAATATATTTTTAATTACACATGCTTATAATAAATTGGGGACATGGATGGGGTTGGGACAAGGGGGGTTAGGATGGGGTGGTGGGGTCAGAGGCAGGGATGGTGGCTGGGAATGGGGTACAGAAATAAGATACTAGGGATGTGGGATGGAAACAGAGTTGAGGACATGGGACTAGTACAATTTGGATCATTTAGTGCAAAAGGGGGTGTGGCTTTAACGAGTCCCTTGTTTTATTTAATTTTTTAAAAAAAAAACGTCACCTGAAGAAGAGGAAAAACGGAAAAGACAAGGCCCTCCGAGTTGCGCTAGTGTGAAAAAAACCATTACTAGTCCCGCAAGGGAAATGTGAACAGAGCTATTTATAGTCAATTTAATGTTGTGTGAACAAGGTTATTCTGACTCCAACAGTAGCTGTGTGAATCCGGCGTGGGATGTGTCCAGAGGGACCTCGCACTCTATTTCGATCCATGTGGGTGAGTCCATGCGGTTGGAGCCGCAGCCATCATTAAGCATTCTTCCATCGCCATCGCTCTCGGAGAGGAGAGGAGAACTACCATCGACTACCATCGCCATGTTGTCCGGAATGGTCCAGTTCCCTGTGCTGGTGCCGCCCACCGTGGACCAGAGCGACGACTGGCTCATTGCGCACGACAGCGAGACGCAGCTTGCCCAGGAGGAGCAAGAGCTCGAAGAGAAGGTAACCATCACTCACGGCCATGTCTATTGTCACCTGATTCCAACACGTTCGCAGATGAGTGCGCCGCCGGTATGGAGCATTGCAACTGATTGCTGTGAAATTTTGCAACCCTCTCTGACCTTTCTGTCTGCCCGGAGTTGGGATCTCTCAGGGGTTTGGCATTTAGGGGTTCAATCTGTGCGTGGAGTGATGGCGGTGGTTGTGGGGAGAATATAAATGGGATGCCAGTTCTTTTCTGTTTTTTTATTTCCTTCCTGTATGGGATTGAATTAGATTTAGAAGCGTCTCTTAGGATTTGAATGGTTTGTATGTTTTGGAGAATTTACGGGCTAAGGGTTTTTGGATGAGTTTGTGAGCAATAGAAGCCGTGGTTAATGTTGAGAAGGTAGCGTGTTATCGAGTCTGTTGCAATAAACCTAGCTGCCTGGAGGATAATACAGAGAGTGTGGGAATCGTGTGCAGTGGGCTGAGATACGAACCACGAATCAGGACGTGAATCCACTTGGGAAATCAACACTTGAGAATCACGAGGAGGATTACGTTGATGCCGAAGACGAGGATGCTGACAACGGGGAGGAGGGAAGCGAAGTGGAAGAGTTTGAGCAAGAAGCAAATTGAGTGTGTTCCCTTCCAATTTCAAAGGCTATGGAGCTGATCTCTACTGCCTGGAACAGTGCTGTACATATTCGTAGCCAGAACTCCAGCAAATCTTTCAACGATTTCCTCTGAAACGCAAACTGAATCACTTTTTCCCACGAGTAGTTACTTCCGGTATGAAGGTGGCTCTTACACAGCATCGATCCGTCACTTAAATTGTGTTATTTTTCCAGGATTTAGAAGGCTGTCAAAGTTGAACTGTGACACACATATCACCTAAAATTGCTGAATTCGTCGTTGGAAGGAGAAAAGAGTGTAGGATCAGAGACCGTAGGAACATTTTTTACGACTAAACAAATTACTTTCCAATGCTAGTGCTATTCAGCCTTCGTTTTTTCCAATGCTAGTGCTATTCAGCCCTCGTTTGTACATGTGAATGGGAATGATAGGGCCCAAGCGAACATGGAAAGTTTCTGTTGCATGTCTGGTGTGAACAGCTATTAGTTCACTTCTGAAGTTATGAGAATCGACAATCATGTGATTGTGATGTGTACATTTGATTTTTTAAACAGGCCGCATACTCGTAAACAAGTTCGGCGGTGTCTTGTAGAGAATCTTAACTACACATTTACAAGGAGTTGAACCTTAAATCTTTCGTGCTTTCAGTCAGCGTGTTTGTATTCATTGCTAAACAATTACGACCAGACGCCGCATGAGTATGCTGTCAATCTTTTGTGCGGAAGGAGGATACAAATATTTGTTGCAAATTTCTTCATAGATGCTGATATGGGCATCGTATCCTGGCATGACGCCACAACCAATTTTCACCCATCCCTTACGAACCAGAATTCAATGCTGTCACATAAAGAACACGTCCAGCGTGAACGTATCAAAAGCATTTCACGAGACCGTTGGAAGATACATTTTGCTCAAGTAGAACCAATATCCAATTGTGCTACACATCGGAAACTTGCGCACACTTGGCTATGTCTTCCAGGGTAAGAACTGCAATGTGATCAGCATGTGATCAGCATCGTTTTCAGCGATTTATTTTTCGTCCGAAGTTGATACAAAACCTTCCATCTGTCTTCCAACAAAGTTCACACCTGAAAGCCAATCGTAGCTTAGTTTTCACATGTCAGTAATTACAACAAGCTCTGAGATGAAGGGAAGGGAAATTATGTCCTCCAAAACCTGCCCCCTCCGTGATTCATTCCAATACTGTGATTCTATCATCATTTAGGTCACCAAGAATATGACTCTGGACAAAAATTATGATATTCTCCTGATAAAACGCAAATTAGTGCAGAGAGGTCTAGGAAAGTATAGTCCTGATTGAAGAAACAAAACTGGAATCGATATTGTGGACGGACTTTACGATTATCGTCAGCTAGATGCAACCCGAAAATCTTTCATAACTCCTTAGAAGATACGATTAAAATTGCCCAACACACTGTACGAGTAATGACACAACGCCGTCCAAGTAACGTAGAACCGAAAAAACTTGAGGAGAGTGAATTACAGGGTATAATCGACAAGAAGATTCAACTCATGAAAACGAGTAATTGAACGCACCCGAAAAAGATTCTGGAGAGTGAACTGCTCGACGATACAGGGAAATCAGCTCTTGAGGAATGAGAGCACGGTTCAGCATTACAGGCGATTGTGATGATCTTAAAAAAATAAAATAATGCACTTTCTTACCCTTATGTATCACATCAAGACTTGAGTCCACTGCATGAAAATATACGAATGGAGCATTAAAATTTGGCTCTCAAAGTTTAGACTCAACTCTTCATTAAAAGACTTTGGGATCGATTCGTACTTCTTTTCAAATTCAGGACTAAACATTGCACTTAATCAATCTTGAACTAGCCTCATAGCGTAAAGTGGCTCTATGATTCGTTTCTCTAGAGCTCCTTAACACACTAGGGCTTCAAAACTGGACTGACCCTGCACAAAAGACCTAGCTGTTAGAAATCTATCACTTCAGCCAGAGACTTCCCCTGTAATTCGAGGAGATTCCCTTTATCCAAGAGTGAATCGTGATCATTTCCGAAGCCCAGTGGATTCGACCACAACATTTAGCCATCTCCTCTGTTTTGCTGGTTTTCCAGGATTTCAAAGACTAATATTACGGCAGTAATGATAATAGCCTGATCATGAGAACTTGCTGTGGGTTGGAAGAGAAATTGCAGACCACAAGAACTGGTAACCAGGAACACAATACAGTCACATGTTAAGTAATTACATAATTAGAAATTCCAAAGATGACGTTATCAAGCCTTCATTAGAAAACCTTCAACGCAGGCCGTTCAAATTGTTTTCGAGACCCATGAACATATTCACGAGAAATTGATCTCGCAGAGCGGATAGTAGCTTGGCAATGCTACAACCAAGTCCCGATTCCAAGACACATAGTGGCAGATGGAGAGGTGGTAGATACATACGAAAAAGCCTGATGTCGGGGGTTCTATTTCAGTAACTTAAAAAAATGAGCCTTCACAGTCCGGGCGGATCAGATCCAAAAAAAACAGGACGCAACACTTCTGACTGCATCAGTCTGCGTCAAATCCCATGTCACAACTGGCAAAAAGTGACAGTACACGACCTAAACTTAAATCGACCTAGTCAAAAGGATACATCTGCAGCCCATGTGCTGATGAACAGATGTCTCACCCAACACATCAACAAAAAAAATCTTATTTACACTCTGAGGCGTCAATAACTTCACACAAAGTGCATGTTGCAACCTATAAAGCACCTCGGATTGAGTTGTCAACTGGAAATGGTTGGGAAACTTAGCGCTTGTGCTTGAAGTTGACCTTCAACAAAAATCGTAGTTTCACCTGCCAGAGCACCAAAAGCAATGGACACATTACCTTCGTACCAGCATACTCAACACACCTCCAAAAAGCTGGGAAGTGCACGCTTCAATACATGTCAGAAGTTGCAACGTAATGTTAACGATTACAATCGAGACTTGACTTGAAAGAGAAAGGATGGTAGATTACCTGAGCTGTATCATACACAATATACTCATTATACATGAGGTCACTTCGAATGCCAGATGGTACTGGCTGGCCACATGGCACGGTAACATCGCCTTCGAATTTCTTAAACTCCGTCTCAAGTGGCTTCGTTTTACCAAGCCCCAGAGTGGAGTTAGTTCCTCGAAGCGGCTTCTCCATATACTGCACCATATATTAGGAAACAAATCAGACATGCCGTGTATAAACGCAGCCCGACTAGGTGCAATACACAGAAGTCGATGATTGGTGCAAAGTTGCAGGAAGAATCACGCAGACAAAAGCAAAAAAGATCGATCATTCGGCGCTTAATTGAAACTCCAAGCCTAGGACCTCACACAAATGATGAACTTGCTTCTTAGAAAAACTAACAGTATGCGAATCCCCAAAAGCCTTCGAATCTCCCAAAATCATACAAAGCCTAGATAGCCTTAAAATGGCATCATCGCCTGTGCGGAGATGTTCACAGAGTAGAAGTATGAGGAAGTAGGCAGGTTACGTGCTCTACCTTCGCGCTTTTGAGGTTATTTGTTTTACCCAGGGCTACTTCACTGAGTAGCATCAACCCAGTTGGATTTTTCTTTGTGGTATAGCAGTATTGAGCACTCTTGCTGACCAAATCAGCGAAGTACAGTCCTTTTCCAAACTGGCACGGCAAGAGAGGATGTTAGTTGAGGAACACACCAGAGTCTGTAATCAGGTCCTGAACTTGAATGCAATGAGTTTTTAATTGTAGAGTTACATCCATTGTAGCTAACCTTGCAAACCACGTGGTACAACCAAAAGATTGAAATTATCAAAATACAGGGAAAAAATGGTCAGCATGCTGAAAGTTCTTACGAATGCTAAGCAGTGCTCAACACACAGAACCACAAATGTTAAAAAGAGCAGAGACCACGCAGACTTCTTGCCTGCTAATTTCTAAAATTGAAAGATGAACGATACGTACCATGTAACCTGTTACTGGAGCTTCAGGAGGAGCAATTCTCAGACCTTGGCTCAGAATACCAACATAATTTGTTGTTCGAGAACCTGCAAATCCCTCAACAACAAACAATTCAAGCTCACCTTGCATGGTTCGAAAGTACTTGAATTGAATACCTTTGTTCTCTACCTAAAAGAGTAAACTAGAAAAAACAAAAACAAACAAAAACAAAACAAAAAAAAACAAAAACAAAAAAACAAAAACAAAAACAAAACAAAACAAAACAAAGACATAGACAAAGACAAAAACAGATAGAAAAACGCGGAAGTCATCTGCATAGCATATTTGAAGAAGCACGTCGAAGTTAACTGACCGTGCCAGAGCAGCATGTGGTTATCAAGACACATCTTAAAAGGTGCAAAACTATCAGCTTCTCCTTCTCTGTCAACAGCAAATACATCCTCTAACTCCAGAGCCCAATCCTGCAATTACATTACGAACACTCAATTAGACGAACACTTGAGATCCATCTCTAGCAGATATGAAAACTATATCTCAAACAGAAATTTAATGTGCGTAACGTCACAATTATGAAAAAAAATGTATCATTTACAGAAACTCAATAAGCACCAGCAGTAAGATAGTGGAGGGTTGATCTAGCCACTAATTCGGTTCGTGAACTATACAGTCAGGAGCCGAAATGCCGAGGACAGGAATAACCCAAGGATAACAATCATTCCCATACTACTAGCAGGACAGTTCATGATGCTTTTCTACATCAAAGAAGAAGCAAACATGCTCGAAGGTCTGTGCTATCCATGGATAGACTACAGCTGGAATTTGCAGACCATAATTGCAGTTCTGTTTTGATAGTAAAAATATCCGAAGTCATACTGTGTGGGTTGGCGCATGAGTTTGTTTCAAGTATTTCTCCACCAGCTTGAAGTCACCGCTATCATGTGGAATAGGTCTAATGTCACAATGCAGCTTCTTGTAATGTGTATCCAGTGGATCCTCCTCCTCAGTGCCTTCTTCTACTTTTGAGCCCAAGAATTCTGACGCAATTTCAATGTCACGCAATGCATCTAACATATGGATCTGCAAGAAAATAGTGTATCACATATTATGCGCTTAAGGGAAGATTTTGGATAACATACAAAGGATACTGGTAATGACTTAGAAGATGAGACAGATGATACTAACAGCCTCCAACATCGAACGCAGTGACGATTCATAACGGCCAAAATGCTGATTCAGCAGCCTTAAAGTGTTTTAAATCACCTTAGATTTCAATGTCTGCTCGTCCGAGATGATCATTGGATGAACAGTCGGAATTAAAGTGAAGAAGCGGTTGCTTGCATCAACCAGCAATCCTTGCTCGCGTGGACCATGTACGGCCTCCTTCAGAATATTTTGAATCTCAGTCAGCACCTCATAACCTGCAATCAATCACAGGTGTTACACTCAAACTACGCATATCAAAACTCAGTCTCATGCTTTCCAAAACATCGGGTATGATGCGGCAGTTAAGAAGACGGATAGTCAACGTAAGCAGCAATATGAATACCTCGCTCAATATGGCGTTTGCTCAGCTTGCCTAAAGGCATTTCTGACATGTTAATTTCGAATTCCATCATAGCAGCCCTGCGGATGAATGGCAAGGAAACAAGTGAAGCGTAAGAAGCATCATAGAACAAGAATTTGCACGAACTACAACCACATGAAATCGAGCACCTCCACTGATTATGTTAAGACACTGCTATACAAATTCAGGTTCAATAAATATTCAGAATACTTGACACAAATGAATGCAATGTGTAGACACTACTGAACAGAAATCATGGGATTAAAACCAAGTTAGGCATCCGCGTGTATACCGATAAATTGACAAAATAAGGAAGTTATTCGACTGATTTCCTTACTTGTAAGTTTCAAGATCAAACAACATCTTCATGAGATTGATGACTCGTGGATGCAGCCTACTTTTTGAACCAACAAGTGCCTTATCCGGCTTCGGCACCTCATCCACACCGTAGTCCTAAAGGCGAGTACAAGCACAGATCGGCACAGATAATTTGCAGAATGACAATCTCAGAAAAATATTATTGATTGCAAGTAACTAAAACAACACACACACACACACGTTTATATATATATATAGCGAGAGCGAGAGATTTTATAGTACTTTCATGTCTACTATTTCAGAGTAAGAAAAAAATTTAATAGATACTAATACGGGGTTCCTGTTAGGATTAGAAATTTCAACTTCTCAACACATCTTCCAGTTGAAAAAAAGAGATTAGTTCCAATCTTACGATATCAAGAGGATAAAATTTTCCCGGTTGTTTTTCGAAATCTTCGCGATTCACCCATGACTCCCAGTCATTTCCTGTTTTCTCTTTGAACAGTCGCTTGAACTCTTTGATTCCATCAGCTTTTGACAATTTCTCTATCTTGTCACCGCCTATCCTGTCGTTACCAACACGGCCCCATTTCCTGTACAGATGGACTGTCTTTTTTGCATCTTCCTCAATAAGCTGCAAAACATAAAAACTAAACAGAGAAAACGACATTCAGATTTTAAATAATACAGGACTTCAATGATTCTGAATTCTCGTAACTACTAGCAACACAACCACTCTAATAATTGGGCTGTGGAGTACAATTTACAATTTCCAGCACCTGTTAATTCCTGTAGCGAGTTCAGAGCGGTTGAGGGTTGTTGTGTATATGACTTTGCCTTCCTCAACAATGTGACCAGTGTCTTGCAACCCGGAGTCTTCATGCACTGCACCTCGACCCTTGACCTTAACTTTCACGATAGAAGGCTTTGAACCAATCTCCAACCTGTATCCGTCCACAGGAAGCTTCTCCTTCTTCTCGAAACAATCAAGGAGATACTGTTCCTTCACAATAGGCACTGCCCTGTACATATAACAGCACCAATCATTTGGACATACGAATTAGTAAACACGTAATGCAATTTTCAACGTGTAGAAGCAAAAACAGAGCTCGAAAGGACATGCATAAACTCAGCCTCTATCCTTGAGTTCAAATATTTCATAACCTTCCACAGGTTTGTATGCAAAAAAAACCTTCAGCCCTTGGAAACTTCATGACCAATCATGACGTTCACGCACATACTATGTGAACATTCATTCATGGCTTCAAAGTGACAGATGACGGTTGTATGATTTCATTTGGAAGGGCTTCAACAACTCACCTGGCATATTCTAAATCGCGACGATGCTTCTCATCCTCAACAACATTTTCTGTAGTAACAACGCATGTCACAGCTGTAACCATCCCAGATGAAGTTAGAATTAAGTTGACATGAACAAACAGGGGTGAAGGCACACTAGCTACAAGATGACAGGCGAAATATCATGTGTACTTTAGTGTACCTTAGGTCCATAAGGTATAGACGGACTGCATACAAATTTTCGAATATGCATTTGGTAGAAATGAAGCTGCTGGATAACAAAATATTAGGAGTAAATTTACAACAACAAAGAATGGAACTTACTGTTTCCAATACCAGTAGCCCCAGACCGAACGCGACCTCCAGCTTTCTCAATCTTTTCCTTCAGCTTCGCCTGTTGCCTAGCGTTAGTAACAAACAGCAGTCTCTACACTTCGTTTTTTAAAACTGTAAATAGTGCGTCTAAAAATAACGACTATGCTGAAAAGACCTAGAGAAACACGCTAATCAACAAGCCCTGATCGATCTGTGTAGCAAAATATTTTGCGTAATAATTTTTTTCTTCTTCAAAAATATTTGGAAATCCAAGTACAGAAGAAACTAACATGAGTAATCGATAGCCTCCCAATAACCGCGAATTCGCATCCCTCCAGAAATGATTCACTGCAGTTACGAGGCTTCTCAGCGATGGTGGGCTCGGCTTGGGATGCTGGCACAAGCAGCCGCTCACCTTTCATCTTGCTTTGTGTCTTATACCACTGAAACCAAGTCAGAAAATCTGATTGTTACCATCAGTTTAAACAGCACGCTGGTAAAGCTCTATAAAATCCTACGTAATCATTGGAGGACATATTCGAGCATTTTCTTCAAGTATCTAAGCCAAGAACTTGAATACTTCAGTTTAGAAATTTCCATCCAACATCATCAAATTAGGAACTCAAGATACCCACGAGTCTAGAAAGATGGTCTACATAACTGAGTTGGATCGATTAGCCAATATAGACCAGCTCAAAAAGGACGTTTGATGGTATACGCTGTACCCCTAAAAGATAATCATTGTCACATGCTTCTCCGATTTCCCACTTAGCCGTGGTTCTTTCGGGTGTCAACGTCGTGAAGGTGCATTTACTCCAGGCCGACAAATATCCTCGACACCTATATGATCCCCCTTGATACTCCATATAACCTTCACAAAGTGGACACTTCGCCAAGACTCCAAACATCATTCCATCCGCACTGTCCACATATGAATCAGACAACCATGTGAGAACATAAACATAGCAAAATCGGCCCTACTTGTTCCATCACGTTGCATGGATCATGCTTTACAAGTCCTGAACACCCAACTATTCCCAAATTCAGTTTAAAACAAGATAAAGCTAGCTTCTACACAGCCAATGATCTGCGGGCTAATGTCGAAAGACAATTATGTGACATGAGATTAACGAACCAGCGCTCCCGCACATCATACTCCGAGCCAGTAGTATCCTGATTATTGGCAGCCAGCATTTCCCGGAGCTCCACTATTGACACATGTTCACGTAATTTATCTTTAATTTCCCACAGGCTCTTTGACTGCTTCTCCAACTTACTTTCCAATTCAGGATCAAGCTTGGTTTGTTTGCCTGCAGTAACAGGCCCTTTTGCCTTTGGCACCTTCTTCGGAGCAACTGTCGTACCGACACCATCAGTTGCCTTTGCTTCCTTTCCTGCAGAAAGAAGTTATAAATGTCAACAATTGAGAAATATATATATATATGTATGTATACGTCAATGAGCCAGAAAATACAATTTGATTGATTAAACAAGAGTTACTGTAGTTACCATCGTTTTGCTTCCTACGTTTGTTGGGCTTCTCAACAGTTTCATCCTGTTCAGCTTGAGTTTTCTTTCCACGACCAGCCTTAGGTTCTTTCGCAGTCGTGGCCTTAGATTCCTTGACTGCCTCTTTCCGCTTAGCCGCTATAATAAATAAACCAGAATCAATATGCGCGAGAACTCATTATTCACATAACATGAACCATGTAAAAGTGATTGACAATGTATATTCTCAGTTCCATCAGCATATATCCAATTATGACACATAAATGCAAGACCTTTCAACCTAGGGCGTTGATACTATGATACGGTTCCTAGGAACATTCATATAAGTAAATCAAACGCTGAGCATTCCAGCAGACGGTTACCAGCAGACGGTTTAGCTAGAGTTTGAACTTGGGCCTGGTCTTCGGACGTAAGGGTGTCCCATCCAGGTAAACTTGCTAACGGACCCGAAAAATGACCCA
This sequence comes from Physcomitrium patens, assembly GCF_059467195.1. NCBI lineage: Eukaryota > Viridiplantae > Streptophyta > Bryopsida > Funariales > Funariaceae > Physcomitrium > Physcomitrium patens. Next base: position 11,625,207 of record NC_143417.1, read on the forward strand.
TAGAAAGGAAACACTTCGCGTGACGCCATTGTGGCACTTTTCCTCGAAACCTTCCACCATCAGCGGCCACCATAGTAGAGATACGCACCTGAAGCGTGGGAAGTTTAATGTAAGAATTGAGCACTGATGTAAAACCAGAATCCAGTAAGTTCCAGCACACTTTGTTGGGACACCGTACCAGCATCGTATTCGAGTAAGTTGTTTTGAAGACTTGTAACGATGTCATTTCTATGAGAACAGGTACAAAAACTTACCTGGCCCTTGTCAATCTTTTCATTGCAGCTTTTGCAAGTTGAGCGCGAACTTTTCGCGTTTTCTATCGCGTACTCCCCACTACTTTCATCTCCATCTTCATTTACGCCCTTAGTTTTTGCTTTACTTTTGGCTCCTTTTCCTTTTGCAGATTGACCTTCTTCGTTGGCATCCTCTACAGGTCCACCTGCAAACACCACACGATAATCAAAACAAGAACGATTTTAAAACTGAAGAATCTAAGCAGCTTTCAAGTTGAGGAAATAGTATGCATTCAAACCTCATAAATCCCAAAGCTGACGGTGTAGTAAAACTGACCTTCAATGAATTTGCGAAGGTTCTGCTGATCCTCCCATCGGAGAGTGTCAGCTCCTTCAACATCGTTCCAACTGCCAAAAATCCTCATTACCGTCAGATAATGTACTCTGGCCGCATGATAACGTTCATTACTTATAAGCTCTGTTTTATCGTGCAGGCTTCAATCGTAGCATGATCAGATACTGGAAGACCCCATAGAAACTCTTTCTACCCAGACAATCCATCACAAAAAAGTTGAGTGTTTAAAGATTATAAAAACGATCAAGGCACTTACTCATGAATTTGTTTCTTCTTCTTGAAAATGCAACCTGCATGATGCCAGTACTGTCAACCAAAAAACACCGGAATCAACAACTAAATCCTAATTTCAAAATGCAAGAGATTCCCGAATCAGAATCCTCCCATCATCTCAGAACTTGTGGGACATTTCCTATCCAACTTTGCCAGTTCGCGAATTTCACAATGTGCAGCACATATCCCCACATGGCGAATTAGTGACATGAACCGCAGGAACCGGTTGCACTTCCAACCCCTGAAGGCAACATGCAGTGAGTCCAAGGCATCTAAAAGCGTCACATTCAGAAATCCGACAAGATATCGAACCAACAAGGAAAAGTTGCGGCAGAATGACAACAGGAAAGAGGACATACAGCCATCATGCCGTCGAATTGAGTGGATTGCACCATCTTGGCGAGGCGAAACGCATCTTTGGCGATGGGACTTGAGCAAGTGCGACAGGAAGCTCTTCCCGATTTCGCATATTCCGACTTCCATGGCTTCTGCGGTGCAGGAGTTGCCATCGCAGCTCAATGTCTCCTCCCTCCTTCCAATCTACTCCGCAACACTCTCTCCTCCACACTCTCTCCTCCTCCCTCCCTGTCTACAATGGATCAACCAACCACACCACACCACACCACCGCATGGTCTCCAACCTAAACCCTGCCACAACCTCAACACCAATCCCTCAATCTCCTCCACTCGCAAAGCTAGCAACGAGTTACCTCATCCGACCACTCCCTCCCTCACCACCTTCACTCCCATTCTATCAAACCCGGCCTACTCGTAAAACCCTTGTGAAAAACCTCATAAAACATGAGCAACTGAATCGCAGGGCTCTAGCAAAAATACAAAAACACTCCTGCAAGCCTCAGAACACGCAAGAGTCCACAAGCTTCTGCACTGCATGAGAATTGTATGCTACTGCGTCGGTAGGATCCTCTGTTTGCGACTTGAAGAAGAAGCCAGCGGGTGAAAAATGCATAGCGTGGGAGCTCGTTTGAACACAAAGCGAAATGGGCTTTCTCGGCGGTTGAGATTCATGGCATCCTTCCATGCTACATAGGATGCACCTCATAACCCTAATTAACACTTTTTGCCTACTTCTTTATTGGGATTTATCATTTGTTCATAGGATTTCTCTCAATCAAGTTGGTAGAATTGACATGGGAGCACCTGATTATGAATTGAGTGAAAACGTCATCCATTGTTTTGTGAAGGTTTTGTCATTCCCAACTTTTTTTTGATAGTAAAGATGTGTTGTTGTGCTCATAATGACAACTATGTGTATTTGTGAAGCTAGTTATTTCAGAAAAGAAGTTGTTGAAGGTGTTTGTGACATGTACAAAGTTATTGACTTTCTTTTTAAATGCTGATAATTATTTTCTTATCTTTTTCTTTATTGTGGTTTGTTTGTGTTCATGTAAAGCAACATGATTTCAAAAAGATTAAAGTATTATTGTTATGTCGTGATTATAAAATGTTTAATCCTTATAAATCAAAAGTCCAATTAATCTTTGATTGGAGTAATACTATTGCTAATTGTTGTAAATTGTGCAGTGCTTGTTTTTTAGTATATATATATATATATATATATATATATATCTAAAAGTGTGGTTTTTTTTAGAGTTAATCTAATTTAGTTTGTCTATGGATGAGATATTTTGTATTATTGACATAAGCTTTACCATTCTTCTGTAAGTTTTTGGAACAATTTAATAACTTTTTAATAAAATAATTAAATTCAGTCAACAAACCTTTTGGGTAACTTAGCCAACAAGTCTTATTACAAGCTTCTTTGCAAGGATTCTTCCATTGGTTTCGACAATAAATTAATAGAACCTTGGATCAAAATATTTAGTCTTGTATATATAAAGACAAAATTAAAAAAAAAAATCCAAGTCAGCTTGTACCTCTATCCAAAACAATTTAGTTATTATATTGTGTTCCAATTTATTGTTAAGATACATTGATAAATTTTGAATTAATTAATTTTTTAAAAATAAAAAAATTACAAAATATTTGAAATAAAAATGATAAAAATAAATTTATACTACACATTATTTAGAATGTTATTTGGATATAATTTAGAATGTTATTTTGAATTAGATGATAAGACTTGGTTATAAAATAATAATGACATCTATCAAGAATCTTAATATATATATATATATATATATATATGTATATATTTATTTATTATTGATTTCAATTAAACTTATTGGACTTTATATTTTATTTTTTACATCAACGTGGAATTATGGATTATATCCATACACTTTTTAAAAAGAAAGAATTATATAAAAACAATAACACTAACTTTTATGACAAAATGTAGTAGATAGAGAATAATTTGTAAGTAAATTGTGGCCATGATCATAGAAAGTAGATTCAAAAAATCTGATTTAAAATTGAAGTCAAATAAATCTATATATATATATATATATATATGTATATATATGTATGTATGTGTCTGTTAAAATGATCCACCCATTTACTAAATTGACCCATCTTATTGTAACCATCATTAGAAAAATGAATCATCTGTAGAAACCATCATCACAATCATAGCCTTCATCCCAACCTCCATAGTTCCTAGTTCCCACTCTCTTTGTTCCCAGCCTTCTTTGTTCCAACCCCTCCATTCCCCTCTCTCCCTTGTTTTCCCTTGTTCTATAATCTAAAAGAGTTAAATATTTTATACTTAAATCAAATTATAATAACTTAAATTTTATCTTTGGGAAATGATACAACTACCCAAATTTTTACTAAATTGACCTACATGCCCTATTTCTAGTTGTTGCTCCCATTCCCAATATTCCTAGGCCCTTGCCCCCATCCCTAACAATTGTTGGAAACAAGAAACGGCTAGGAATAGGGATGGGGCTTTAAAGGTGCAATGATGCTTAAGATAGAGTGGGTTATTTTAATTTGGGTCGCTTTATCATTCTCCTTAACTTTTTACAAAGATAGATTTTTTAAAATTATTATATTTATTTATGATATATTATAATTTTCAAGCTTTCACATTTCTTTTTAAAATCTCTTATTATGAAATTTTCTATTCATTAAAAAATTAAATTCTTTTGTAACAATTAAAGTCTAATAAAAATATATAATCAAATGTTGTGATGAAAAAATACAAATAATTTCAAATTTTATTGTAATATTATTATATATGAATTTATGAATTTTTTTCTAAATAAAGTGTTAATTTAAATTATTATTTTAGATTCTAAGGTGATAATTGTTTTTGGATAACTAGTATATAAAATGAAACTTATTTGGTCCTCATTTTATTTTTTTGGTACTATAATTTTTTTTTAAATAATGGTTTTACTAAAAGAAGGTTTCCAAAAGTTATAAGAATTATATTAGAAGTATTTAAAACTTTCTAATATACATATATATTATTTAAAATAATAATCTCTTCATGTTATTACAAAATTCCTTGCTATAAAATTCTTATTTAAAAAGAAAAGAAAAGAAAATATATTTACATATGCATTTTGAAAGAAATCACATTATGTGATGCAAAAAAATAAAGTGAGTACCATAGAAATTTAGTTTGCGTACAAAATAACAAAGCCACAATTAAAACAAACATTTCTTTTTTTATGTTTATGTTGCAAGAATCAAATACATACATTTTTCATAAAACTGGATTATTGATGAATGAAATATATAAATGTTTTAAGCTTGTAATTTTTGTATGAAAATATGTAAAATTAAAGTAGTATTTATTAATCTGATAAAAGAAAGAAAAAGTGTTTATCAGCATACAGTAGTTCCCAAAAGCTGGGAAACTCATTAAAGGTAGCATTATTCAGCATTTGTACTTGATTACAAATCCGGAGTTGTTAATAATAATAAAAAATGCACATGTGCGCTCACTTGTACACTTCATATGTTACAAGATTGTGATGAGAACTCTTAGGATTAGATCTCATCTCTATCGAAAGCACTGATTCATTCACCACAGCAAGAACATCTGCATTTCTCAGTCAATTCAACAAGAGCTACCAGCAGTTCAGAAATTCATTGCGGTATTAACAATGAGTTCACTACTTGCAAAAATGCAGCTTCCCTACTTTACTTTATAGACTCTCGAAGTATATAACACTAATATCACAACTTATACAGAAGCTTCACAACAGTACATTCCCTCGCTCTCGCTCACGCTATGTAACTGCCACATCTAGAACAACTGGTGTCAGCTCGTCCTCGGTTGGTTCAACAATCGCAATCTTAAGAGGTTCGGCTTCCAAACTCATCAGATCATCCTTGCTTGGTGTAGTAAATACAAGCTTCACAGGCTCAGCTTCCCCTATGTCACGTTTGGATAATCCTGAACCAGATGTTGTAGGCCCATTAGGTTTTGAACGCCTTGGTAGTGAATTCTTGATCCCATCCTTAGAGTCCACCTTCTCTACTCTTCCAGACGGTTTAGAGTTTCTATTTTCAACTCTATCAGAACTCTTAACACGATCAGTTGAAGTTACGCCATTCTGTAGAGACCTCCTAAGATCTGTCCTCCTCCCTCTATCAACTCTCTGTACCTGTCCCTCAGCCCTGTTTGTCCGAGGCTCTGAAATCACCGAGGTGGGCGTTTTTCGGGGAGAAGGCAGAACACTAGCTGCTTTCGCTTTTGCTTCTTTTTCGGCACTACCATTGGCCTTGGGACGTATTGCACCTTTGTCCGTGGACGGAACTTTAGTCACTGGCTTCTTGATATTGACTGGCTTTTTTTCGTCGGCTAAATCAGCAGGTTTTTGATGCAGAAATAATGCGCGATCTCTTAAGTCGCTCTTGATCCTCGCCACTGGAGATTTTGAGCCTTCATGATCTCCCATCAGGCTGCCTCTCCTTGCAGAGGTGAGTTTAGGAGACTTCGGCCGAGTTGGGGGAATTTTCTTCACTTCTGCTTTCGGTGGCCCTGATTCTTGATAAAAGCTTGGCAAGGGAGTAGCCTTGAAAGTAAGACTCTTTCGCAATTGCTTCATTTTATTTTCCAGCTCTTCTTGGCTCTTGGCCTGAATCTGACTTTTCTCTTCTTCCTTGGCTTTCATCTTTTCTTCCAATTTGGAGTAGAACTCTCGTCGCTTCTCTGCCCGCTCGTCACTTTTGAAGCTAAACCCGGACGCATTCCCGGACTTAATACTAAGAGCAGCCATCTCCTCCTCCAGTTTCGCCTCCATATCTTTCTCCAACGTCTTAAGCGCGTCCTGGTCTTCCTTCGAGATCTCTGTCGAAGTAGCTCTGATTCCTCCAAAATTCCTGACAGTCTTCGCAGCAGACGCTGGATGGGACTTCCTGACCAGGCTACTAGAGGTACGTGGCCTAGGTGCTTCTGTCTCCGCCGGACGTCCTCCCAAGGACGCTCTCTTCTCCGTTGCCAGACGGAAAGGCTGTGGCACTGTCAATTTAGCACGCGATGCCCTCACAGATGGTCCATCCGATGCAGGATGAGCACCAGAAACAGAGGGAGTAGATGGTCTGGCTAATTTACCTTGTGCAACAAACGAAGGAGCTTTCTTCTTTCCAATAATATTTCCTAGTGGCCGTTTAGTTAGTTTAGGATCTCTATGGTTCTTAATTGTCATACCATACGAATGATCTGCTTGCCGCAACTCCTCTTTCGAGTGAGTCTCGTCCTTCTGAGCTTGCTGCTCACTGTTGCCTTCATCCCCACCTGCTGCTCGTTCTAGAACATTTCCTTCCATATGCGCTGCTCCATTCATACTGATTAGCTCTTCGCCTTCTTCAGTATTCTCACCTTCGAACTCCTCGGCAAGATTAATGAGGTCTTGCAACTCCTCGGCTTTCAGGGGTTGGTTCGATCCTGGATCATATTCCTGTAGGCCCGTATCATCTTCACGCTGTTGATCCCCATAGGTTTCTCCACGAGAGTCCTCATAACCATATACATAAGCCACTGCTTGATTTTCCCCATTCTTCTCATAATGATCCACTTCGTCGTTGTCATCATAATCTTCCTGGGTTTCTTCGTTGATTACGCAATAGACATCTTCACGGGTTCTATCAAGGTCCTCTCTGTGATTCTCCTCAGGAGCATCTTCATGGGCTTCCCCATGCTCCTCGTCGCTCTCGTCATCATCGTGCTCTTCAGGGAAAGCTAACTGCTCCCCTGTATCAGAATCTGACATGCCATCCGTGACATGAGCGATGATACGCAGGTTTGACAGCGTGTCAGGCTCTTCCACCACTGGCTCCTCCATAGGATTTTCTCCACCCTCCTCCTCGTCCTCTTCCTCGCGCTCATATCCTCCTACGTGCTCTTCTGACGACTCCTGCTCCTCCTCTGACATATTCTCGTCCCCATCGTCGTTATTGTGAACTGCTACCCTCAGTGGTGTGTCTGCCTTGTGATTACGAGGGCGATCTGCCGAGACACCCCCATCATCATCAACCATCACCTGAAGTGGGGGCATATCATCGGAAAGATTAGAATCTTGCATTAAGGATTCAAAACCCCTCGCTTCCGTGACAGACTTGTTTCCCGTATGAGTTTCTCTGTTGTCACCCATCTTCTAACCCCTCTGCAAATTCAGAAACAAACCAACATGAGAAAGAAATGTGGGTGGAACATAATCTACCACAAATCATCCAGCGTCCTACATTTTGAACTGCAAGCCTGATAAACTGTGCAAATGATTTTCTCTTCTCTTTTTTCTTTGTTCTAAATCCACCAGAACAAGGCCGAACCAGGAAGAAACGAAAAGATGTCGTAAACACTAAAGGATCTTTCTGTAAAATCAACACATGGAAAACTACGTATACACGGTTTGACCACCGACGTTAAGCTCCAACTGCTAAGCGTTAACAGCTGCCCGCAATCTAGACACATCGGCGTGATGCAAGGGGCACACAGAGTTAAATAACTTAATTCTAAGCAAATACTTATCAGAGACCAACGAAAGAAAAACAAGGTGCTTCAGCCTACATCAGAAGTAGAAGACAGTTCTTCAGAGCTTCCGCTACGGAATGGGTATCCCTACCTAACGTCACGACTAATCGCTGCTAGTTCTTGTACTCTAAAACAAACATGTTTGGTGCAAAACCAGAAAAATTCCATTGGATACGGATATAATCAATGGCAGACTTTTCTCGGAATATGTTCTAGGTACCAAAGCGATGTGCACGATCATTTTTAAATCTGGGTTTTTTCTCTGAAGCACCTATATGATTGCACGAAGAAAAAACAAAGACTTGGGACTGCAGAGAAAAAATGCGAACTAAGCATTCCTGGTATGAACACAAGGAAGAACTGCTGATTGCTTAGGAATGTTAACTTGGAAAAACTACGCAGTCACATAATCTCAAATGAATGGACGTCCTTGATGTCCTCCTCATAAATGTATCAGCACGTCCACCTTAATTTAGCGCTCCTACTCCATGGTCCTGAAGCGACTTTCGCACTCAACTAATGGCACTAGAGTGAAAGCCTCATCTACTCAGCTGAAAAACAATAAATCTTAAATAATTGGCTTAATCCGGTCCTTTTCTGGAAGTGTTTGCAACTCCAAACTTCATTTAGAAATGCTCCACTTCACTCACAGCCAAAACGATTTTTGCATTGTCCATGAAGCAATCGAATCTGTCTTACGGATCTTCCTCCCACATCACCCTCGTATCAATCAGCACCCAGCTCACCATCCTCGCTTACCACCTCAGACCTAATGAATTCTCTCCTTCCTCTTTCAAAACAGATCCCACCACCACACGAGCTCCCAAATTACACGAACGTCCAATCGACTTTTCAGGTTCCGCCACTCAAACGTTCAACAAATCGACCAAACGCAGAAGAGGGTTAGGGCGGAAGTCTAATCTTCTTACATCACGGGCGTCCTCTCTTTCCCTCTTGACATCATACAACCACAACGGAAGAACTCGTAACATACTTGTGCAAAGATCATCCGCTTGATTGAATGCAGAGAAAGCTGGCCCCCGAACTCGTCACAAAACACCCAAACCGCTCCCCCTCATTACTACTGCTCCCACTGAAACTACACAAATCAAATTTAGCAATGAGGATCAATCGCTACATGTTTCTTCATTGCCACCTCCACAAATCTCCATCGTTTCTGTGAGTCCGCGGGCTTCATCACCAGACTATCATCATCCATCACCCAATCCAGGGTTGCGTGAAAACCTCAATAAAAAATAAAATAAAAACCATGTAGGTGTCGTTTTCACCGCCCTCACCGCCTCCTCCATTACGTGGCAAGATCCATCCTGATGATGAAGCTTTGTGAACTGCCTCCTATCTATGTTTCTGGGCTCCTGGACAACGAACAACGAGCACGGGCCACAGAGGAGCTAACACAGCATTTTCTTTTAACAGTATTTTCGCTTGATGAATGAGCCTTCCATATTTCTAGAACGGATGTCCCTTTAGACTCCTAACTGGCATTTAAGAGGTCCTTACGGTAAAGGCGGGGACTCAGTTACCACACTCTTCACTACAAACACGGCGCAGCTTTCATGCCGAGTCACTAGGACTTAAAACGGACTCCTCTCGGACAGAGAAATCCGACTGCGCTGCTGACAGGCGGCAAGTGTGCGCCAACTAGTAATAGGGCCCTGTTGCCACATCCGAGAGATTCGTAACCACTACTTCAATTTGGACCGTTTCCGTAATTTCGAGTGATTTGAATGTCATGATTTATTATTGCACATGCAACTATTTGTAGAACAGGGGTAGGAGCCGTAGCACACCATGTAGACATGATAATTGTTGACGACAAAAAGAACCCTTTCCTGTTAAAGAATCGAATTTTTGTGTGATTTCGTTCCAGGGATTCGCTTTGGAAGCACCCAACACCGAAGGATTTCTTTCTTCATTAAGCTAGCGAAAGAACTTGATTCTGGAGCTGCACAGTAGAGTAACAACTCCATTGCTTAGGAGAAGTCTGACTCGACTTTACACGTGGTTCTGTTTGTGGGAATGGCCTACTCACCGACCGTGTCCGTGCACTTTGACAGCTTCAACAGATATTCGTGGGATATTGTCGTACACAGCACCAGTTGCTGAAACATCTTCTGTGTCGGTTCTGGGAATAAGTCGAGCTTATAATATAAACAATAAAATACAAAGTCACAACTTATCAGATGCATGCTACACTGGTTGTCTTAAGTAGTCAACGTTCTAATGCAGGTCTTCATAGATTACTGTGCTCGTGTCTTTTGGTGATATTCGTAGCAGTTCAGCGGTTGAATTATCACTTCGTATTAACATTCTCCCCGATTCACCATCTATAATCAGAGACAAAGCTAGTGACGGAAAGTCACCATTTGGACCCCCAGATCAATCACGGTTGAAGCTGCCAATCTACGAACACAACCCACAAAAGGAGCCCTGAAATCTCCCACGTTATACTTGATAATGACAATTGCAGCAGCATGATCCTCAAACAGACTTCTATTAACTTATCCATTATAAAAATGCATCATGTAATGCAAGCAATTGCAATACATGACTCGAAAGATCTTACAAGCAGCAAAAGCTGCATTGTGTCCACCTGATGTAAGGAGGATTTATAATACAAGTCTCAAAACGATTCCACGCTAATCTGCAGCGACAGGAAAAAAGCAAGTCCTCGAAATAATATAGCTCATGGTACATAACAGAAAACCCGTTCAGAAATATGGAGCCGTTTCACATTTCAGGATCCCCGCCCATCGTGAGTAGCTGGGAGTAGAATTACTGCGGAAGTATTTTAGGTACTGGAAAACCAAGCGCTGGTAGATCAACGGACATTATAGAACATGGACCATACACATTAGCTAAATCTTTACAATATGTAAATTACGCCTCAGGCAATAATAGCAACACAGGGTAATAATGTGGCACGAAAACCTCGAGCCCTGCAAGTTATTGAAGTTATCACCTATCAATTAAACGATATTAGATTAAAAACAAAAAACAAAAAACAAAAAACAAGTATTCAGTGAGAAATCATGCATATAACATAGAGAAAAGTGAAGCCAAGAAGAAATTCCATGATGACCTCACACACAAGGAAAGAGCGACATAAAAGGATTTCTCCATGTCAGTACAGGTGCAGATTGCTCAAACCCTAATCACAGAACACTCTAAACCCTCAAAACTCAAAGCTACAAGAACTGCCCAGGAGTGAACGAGTAGAATTATCAACTGCAGCAATTAAAAGCTTCAAATCAACAAAAACCCCACGTGCCCTCATGCAGAACAGCAACTATTTATGACACGAGAATGACATCTCGGCTGAATTGAAGAGTCTTCAAATAAAAGAAATTAACAAGATGAGATTCTTCCACTTACATCATTTAGAAGTCCGGAACAAACCAGTTTTTTTGCATCTGCCCAGTGTGTACCCTGCGCATCCGTTGGTTGTTACGTTCTACATTCTGAGCCATGAAAACTTCCTCGTGTTAAATTTAACAGTTTCCTCGAACAAAGACCTGCTTGATCACTTAACATTCGCAAGTTTAAGTCACACATTAAAGCGCACCAGTGAAACAAATCAGACCACAGTGTATCAATTGCCTAGCGGAGAAAAATGTAACAGCCGAATGTCCATGTCCCCTACAGCTAAAGCAGTAGATACATTCACGCATGATTTCAATACTTCCTGGTGGCTGGGGCTGCGGTAGTATCAGGATTTATTTTTCGCTACATTCGTCCTTTACGGCTCCTCCTTCAAGAGATGAAGATTCAGGGCATTTAATGTCATCAGGTTTACCTACACCAGTTAAATCAATCAAGTATTGTATCGGGGAAAGGGGTTGCAAATGCAAGTAGATAAGATGAGAAACAAACACAATTCTGATGTTGCACGGACATTCCATAAAACCTCGATCTAAAAGGTTACAAACGACGGAGGCCTCCAGGGGCCTGTACCGAAAAAACGAAGCAAACCTGGTGACCTGTAACGAAGTCCCGAGCGCGTCCCCTGTTATAAATAAACCTGACCTCGGGATCCGACTCGTCAATAACTCACAAGGCAATCAACTCCAATCCAAGATCACTAATAAACCCGATCCACAATCCATGTCTAAACCACAATCTCAACGAGCTGTGCAGCGCACCGAATAAACTCCTCCAAATTCAACTCCAGCACGTCTCGACAGCAGCCAAAAACTGGCAATCACTTGATCGAAATGGAGTTCTTTCCAACCTAGCATACGCTCGTCCCTGAATCGACGAGCCTTTGCAGCAGAGTCACAGCCAGCAGCCTTATACTGCTACTCACCTGGATCACTGCTCATGAAAATGTCGGAAGACATTAATTCCTAATAATTTAAACGAAGGAGTTCCTGCGCACACAATCATGCTTCTAAAAATACACACACAATAAAAAAAAATCCGATGAGACGACCCTGGGCTTCTGCACAGTCCGCAGCTCCCTCCCCCCATAGCCAAACAAGAGCGACGGTTTCTGAGCTCCATAGCTGCTCGATGGGAGCCTCTCTTCACTTCAAGGCCACGCAAGCTCGCTAGGGTTTACAATGTGCTGAACTGGACTAGAATGGGTCCACGTGGAGCCTTCACGTGGTTGGAGGGAGTCCAGCAACCAAAGCGTTGATGGATGGATGTGAACCATAAATGAAGACGATTTTACATCCATTTGATGGACTTCTGCAACTTTATTTGTTTTCTTTGTTTTAACAGAATGTGTTTAAGTGTGTGATCAAATTATTCTAGTAAACTGTCAAACTAATACAATAGAAGTTTGTTTGCTCTGGTCTCTGTTAAATTCTCATAATGTATCGTCATTTTTATTCAATCCGTTTAAATTTTAGGTAAATTCATTGTTATAAAATCAGTTTGAAGAATTACATCTTATGATAATCAATCTGAATTATTAGTTGTGATTGTTTGGGATAGAAGAAGTTTGGCCATGGTTTTATGAAACTCACAAGCATTTTGTATTCACTTTAAATTTAAATTTTTTTACAAAAAGGCAATTACTAAATTCGTTATATTACAATACTAGTTTTATAACTTGACATGAAATTAGATGTTATTGATGTTTGTCAATCTTCTTATATTTTGTCATATTCACTAATATATATATAAAAAAATCTCACATGTGTGCAAAGGTTGCATAGCTTAAAATGTTTTATGTATTTTTTCTAAAAATAAAAAAGCGTTATTTTTATATAATTCAAAATTTAGTTATTGAAGCGTGTTGTTGAATCTTTTTCGGCTCGGTTTTGGTTGGGTGATGTGGCTTTGAATGCAGGCCCTGCGACGAGCCACGAGGTGGAATTTTTCTGAGCACGTTATTGCGTGGATTGCGAGCTCGTATGTCATGTGCAGCGCGGGAGATACTATGGTGTTTCTAGGGGTCACTGAGTTCTCGTCGCGATTGTGGAGTGATTTTGCTCCTCCTGTCGATTCAGCGCCACTTCTGGGTAGTTTTCGCAGTTGGGTTTGAATTGTGCTTTGGTTTGTCGCTCTTCCTGTATGTCGTAGTGTCTCTGGTCATTCTTTTGCTCTCTTGACTTGCCCCTCTGTCCAAGTATCTCTTGTTTCGAAGTTGGGGGGAAAAAAAAGTAAAGAAAAAAGAAAAAAAGAGACAAAGAAGGAGAAGAAGAAGAATGTTACATGAATATGTGGGTCGTTTGTGCAGGGTTGTGTTGTGGAGTCGAGCTGGATTTTTGATTAGGTGTTGAAGTCTTCGGAAGGCAAGTCTTACAATGCCGGTGGCTCGACCAGATTCGGGCGAGACTCGAGTCATTGCCCATCTTGATCTGGATTGCTTCTACGTTCAGGGTTCGTTCTTGTCGCATTTGTGCTTCTTTGAGTTTCCAAATGCACATATGATTGTCTTCTGTCATGGTGATTCAACGTTGCCTGTGACTGATCTTTTGTGAACTGATTGATTCCGCAGTAGAACAAAGGAAACGTCCAGAGCTTCGTGGGAAGCCCGTAGCCGTGGTGCAATTCAATCCATGGAAAGGAGGGGGTCTTATTGCCGTCAGCTATGAAGCTCGCAAATGCGGTGTTTTACGGTGCTTGCTCTTCTCGTCTCTTGCTTACTGTATACTTGACCTTCCATCCTCTCAAGTTGTTGAATTTGATTGCACCAACGTTTTACTATTATTTCAAAACACTCTGTCTGACGCACTGAAATTGCAATCTCGTGTTAACTCTCTTGCACCATGTGCAATTATGATGGTGTTTTATGTGATTGTGTCACTGAGTTAGGGGATTTGATTGACTCACAGCTGTATGCGAGGCGATGATGCAAAGAAGATGTGCCCAGACATAGAGCTGGTGCAGGTGCCGACGGCACACGGTCACGCCAACGTCAATTATTACCGTGATGCTGGCACCGAGGTAGGATCATGTTGACAGATGTAGTATTCTCCGCTGAAGCTGTAAACTAGAAATTTAGTGCATATTCTATCCATCTCTTGTAATCACTTGTGGGAAAACAAGTAGGAATAAATGCTTCTTCTAGTATTGAGTGTTGGTTCGTAGCAAACAGGTGGTTGAAGTACTGTCTCGTGGAGGTATTTGTGAGAGGGCATCCATTGATGAGGTTTATTTGGACATCACGGAAGCCGCAGCTGCCAGGTTGATTAAGGGCCTTCCTTCCCTTGGGACACTTTCAGAGGAAGCCCGAAAGACACACATTCTAGGTCTTGAAGAAGTGAGTACCAAGCTGTGTCTGCATCTATACACTGTTATGGGTTGAGCTGATGGGCGTCAATTAACTTTAGGTGAAGATGGAGCTCTTGATAAGCACTCACTAACGGTTTTAAGAAGACCATAGATTCTTACTGGAGATCAATGCGGTACAGGATGGCGAAAATGCAATGACAGCTGGCGAATGGCTCTGTCAAAGCAACGTTCCCAGGTGTGATGCACTGCTCGCATGTGGGGCCCTAATCGTTGCTGAGCTACGTGCTGCAGTTTTGGCAGAAACTCAATTCACTTGCTCAGCGGGTATTGGCCACAACAAGGTATTGGGTGCAACATATAATGGGCTAAAAACTAGGGCTGAGCTATTTACTTTTGAGTTCTATTTTGACTGATGGGATCTAAAAGTGGCTTTTTCCCCTCTTTAATGAGTGGCAGATGTTGGCCAAACTCACAAGCAGTATGCACAAGCCCGCTCAGCAAACTCTTATACCATCATCTTATGTTCCTACACTGCTGGCAACGATACCTCTAAAAAAGATGTGAGTAGCTGTCTGTGAGGCAGCTAAGATACTTAATAGGGTTTCCTTTTTAAAGCACTGAAAGAGGTATCTCTTTTGTGCATGTGGTGCCTCCTGACACAACACGTCCTGTGTTTGATTAATCTCTCGATACTAAATTGGGGCTCTTAGCTGGTCAATGATCTGATTTTGTACAATAACTCTAGACTTGTTATTTTAGACGACAGGAGGAATAGCTCGAATATCTGGAGTTATTACACTTATTGAAAAGCTAGCAACTTCCTTACACTTAATGATGCGTTGGACTTGTACTGCTGTAGTGGACATTTAGGAGGCAAGCTTGGAAAATCTCTGACAGAAGATCTTGGTGTGAAAACACCTGGTGATCTGATTCAATTTTCAAAGCTGAAATTGCAAGAGCTTTATGGTGTCAATACTGGGTATGTATGTTTTATTCTTCTGCAATATATTGCAATAGGTTTGAGTGTTACACAGTATCACGGGATTGTAGACCCTCTATTGGATGTTACCATTTGAGCCACTGAAGGTTTCGGAAGTTAATTGAGAGTTAAATTGAAGTTCTAATTGTCTTTGCAGCAATTGGTTATGGGACGTTGCGCGGGGTAAGAACGGAGACGAGGTGAAAGCCAAAGTTCTCCCGAAAAGCATTAGTTGTGGTAAAACGTTTGCAGGCCGCACAGCACTGACGAATATGACTTCTGTGAGTTACATGTTTTTCTATGACTTTTTTCATACGTATTTTTTTAGTCAGTTTGATTTTCTCAATTCCTAGCGCGCACACTACATCTCCTGCACGCATACGAAATCAAAATCTGGATGTCCTTGAGAATGTCGTGGTACAGTCTTAAATATTTAATGGTTTCGAGTAATTTCTCGTGTTTTTCCTATGTTGGACACCCAGAGTAGCTTTGAATTGAACTTTTAAAGAATTTCGTGTATGCATTCCTTAATTCCTGAGATTTTGGGAATACAGGTTATGTATTGGCTTGGAGAAATGTGCGACGAACTCCAAGAAAAGCTTGATATTGACTTGGAAGTACATAATCGGAAAGCCAAACTTCTTGTGTTCCATGCAGCTGTTCAGCTGGTACGCAAACTTGAACTGCACTATTACAATCCAACAGTGGTCACCTTTAAGTTATTCACTTTCTGCTTTTTATATCTTGCAGTCCTGCACCCAAGCATCCCTAACAGTGATTGTGGTTAGCTGGCTGCAGCGTGGAGGAAATCCCCAGCCTGGAAAGAAATTTCCTTCCAAGTCATGTCCCATCCGCTACGGAAAAGAAAAGATACTTGCCGATGCACGCATTCTCTTTGAACGTGGTCTTCGAGATTTCTGCCCTGTGAACAAAAGCCTTTCCCCTGTTAAGGGTAGTAGCAACAGCAAATGCGAGTGGGCAGTCACGGCTTTATCTATTGGAGCAGGGGGCATATCGACCATACCCACGGTAACTTTATGACGATCATACATTATTCGAACAAGTTAGATCATTGGCAACTTTCCAAAAGTATGCTCTGAACTTTACGAAATTATTAGTTGACTGTGATTCTGATTGACAGGGAGTGAACTCTATCACAAGCTTCTTTGCAGCACCACCACGATCTCCAGAGGCGAACCTTTCTGCGAGCTCACCAGTATCCCCTACCATGTGCAGAATGCCTTCGAGTGACGACCTTGAAGGGATGGCGGGATTCCTCTCAGATGGTGTTACCAAAGATGAGGAATGTGGAACTTTAATCTCTTGCAGTTCAGGGGAGCGACCCAGTTGTCGAAACCTTTTTCATTCTGATGACGACGCAAATCCTGATTTCGACGTAAAGTGTACTCCGTCTTTTGGTTGCATTGGTAGTCCTGTGCGGCAGAAGAGCTCCTTAGAATTATCTCGAGATCACGAAATTCCAAGGGGTTGTATTGCAAATCCGTGTTCAAGTTTAGACGGAGCCTTGATACAATGCTCACCCGTAGAAGATCATCTCTCCGTACACTGTAGAGTAGAAACAGATTCTCATACTTGCGCCGTAGTCAGTATTGATTCGCACCCCGTAGATATCAGTTTAGGAATGAAATATGAAGCGACACTTAACCCTTGTGCGCTTGGAATAGAAACTGAGGAGAAGGCATCAGGGGTCGTGCACTCACATTTAGCACGCTCATCGTCTAAACCTTTGGCCGAGAATGTGAATCCACCAAGTAGTGCAGGTGGTCATGGTTCGCTGGTGGCGAAGGCAACATCATCACCCAAGTTGAAGGATCTCTGGCAGCGGAACGTCTTAAAGAGGCCCTCTGGCAGCTGGGAGTACAGGCAAGATGAGATCGATGAGGAGGTTTTGGCCGAACTCCCTGCTGAGATTCAGAAAGAGCTTCTAGACTCTATGAAACGGAACAGGGCTGTGCGTCCAGTCAAGCGCTCAAACATCGGTCATTTTTTCCCGTCTTCTTCTAAGTAGAACATTTGTACATTACTAAACATTATTGCTAATGAATCATTTATTTCATTGTTAGCCTTCATCGATATTCTTTGAAAATCAGTGAATCTGGCTTAGTTTTTACAATTTGTGAATAGGGCAGCTTTGTAAGAAACCGACAGATCCAAGGGTCGAAGAATGCCATGAATCTCCATTTGCGAGAAATGAATGATGCGGCCGATTGCGATATTCTCAATGCTGTCCCAACATATGTCTACGCAACTCTAGCACTTCGTGCATGTCATGCATTTCACGATCTCGTTGCGCAGTCTTCACCCGCGCAACCCAGTTAATGAAGTGAATTCGTGCTATAATTTTGAACAGGTAGATAATGAAAAGCATCCCTCGTAGAAACGAGTGAATGAACCTGGCCACAATGACATTAGCTGCAAAACGTTTCAACACAGGTACTGATCAACTCGCCAAAGCGTGAATTAAGCACTGGCCATCGGCAATAAAGGACGTCGGAGACTTGGTTTCTCCAGTGCTGTACGGTAGCTGAGTCAATCGATTGAACTGGTCAAGCACC
Organism: Physcomitrium patens; assembly: GCF_059467195.1. Classification (NCBI taxonomy): domain Eukaryota; kingdom Viridiplantae; phylum Streptophyta; class Bryopsida; order Funariales; family Funariaceae; genus Physcomitrium; species Physcomitrium patens. The sequence goes on from NC_143417.1 coordinate 11,643,244, forward strand.
GCATTGAATGCCTCACGAATCACCAACTTGTCTCCGCAACAACCCAATTCCATTTTTCTTCACGACTTATTACGAGAAAAGCCATAGTCGCCCAATTCCAACAACCTCCTTTTCCTGATTCATCCATGTGATCCCGTCACTTGTCCCTTTCATCCAGATGTGTTGAGTGCTTGGGGACCTCCGCGCTATCGCTCTCGCACCCATCTGTTTGGACCGCCTTGGTAGATCCGTTCCTTCAATCCCTGCTCCAGTTCATCACGGCCTTTCGTTGTGCTTCGTGCATGTAGGGTAGTAGCAATTGATCTTTGACAGCTTGTTTCTTCCAGACATTCGCGCAGTTGAGAGTCATTCTCTACTATCACGGGTTGTGCATAATTCAACTGCGAGGGGGGGGGGGGGAGGGATTGAGTTGAAGCTTGCCTTGGACCGTCGATTGATCGTTACAACCGAAGCTGTAACCGATCTCCTCGATTGTTTATAATGGACAGTGGTGTTCGAATGTGAGAGGGTGTTGTCTCTGCATTCACGGTGGGTTGGAGTGTGAGAATGTAAGCTTCTGCGTACGATCGAGGAGTTTGGGACGGCGTGCTCTTGAAACCAGAACTTTAGAGAAACACGTTAAAGGTAAACGAAACTCGGAAGCGGGAGTTGTTGTGTGTTGGATAGGTATTGTCGAACGGTTTCAACAAGACCAAATTTGTTTCTTAATCTGAATTGTTAATGTTGTAACACTTAACTGAAGCTGCAGGTCGAAAGTGTTTGCAGCAGACTGTAGGGGAATCCTGATAGAGGCAACTCTGTCATCGCTGATTGTTTCCTCAAATTCCTGTTATCTGTTTCTCTCAAATTTTATGAATAATATCTAGTTTTTGAAAGCCAGCACTTCACCTGGGATTGATTTGCAGTAAATTGTCCTCGTAGCAATCTATTAAAAAGTGAGGTTAGGGTTTCTTATATGAAGTCACTGACCTATGATGTCATTGGTGTTCACTACCCATGTTCCGGTTCACTGCATTCATGAGCTTCACCCAACTGGTGTCGAATTGAATCCCTTTAACTTTGAGGGTGAATGAATTTGCTCGGATATGTCGTTGTTGTTTTCTTTTCATTTTTGAGGCGTCCTCCACTTTTGATCAAAGGCTCGTCTTCGGATCCTTCGAGCACTTCCAGGTAATGTGGCCGGTGCGCATCCTGCAGTGGGTCTGGTGTGCGCCTGAGTAAGCGAATAGTTTAGTTTCTCTTGGAACCCAACTGCCTCACTCTGAGCCCAGAAAGTGATTGATAGCCCGGCCTACGTGTAGGCAGCGATGGACGAATCAGGGAATGCAACCTATGTTGCAAATGGGCATGCGAACGGCGTGCAGACGGAGGAGAAGGAGACACACAACAACGAGGCCAGGTTGCGAGAGCTTCGAGAATCGCTAGGGAAGGCAGATGGTGACCCGTTGCGAATGGTGGGCGTTGGTGCAGGAGCTTGGGGCAGTGTCTTCATTGCCATGCTGCAGGATACTTATGGTGCCTTCCGTGATGACATACAGGTGAGTGCGTTTTCTCGATCTCCAATTTTAAGTCTAAAAACATACTTCAGCAAGGATAGAGTTATTTGACAATTTTTTTTTTGGAGCATTCTTAGAAGGACGTGCAGTATTTTGAAGGAATCAATTCTGTTCTCCGAGAGATTGATCACCGTGGAAGGAAATTGAATTTTGCATTAGGGGAATGCAAGCAATTTCTGTTGGGCATATAATTGGAACTTATCTTGGTTTCGTCCAAGTTGAGGAAGGAATTAGTTACTTTTCTTGTGTTTTGTTCCAGCTGCGCTTGTGGAGAAGAGGGGGCAAGGAGGTAGATCGTCAAACGGCGGAGCATCTGTTCGAGGTGATCAATTCTCGAGAGGACGTTCTACGTCGCCTCATTCGTAAATGTGCTTATCTCAAGTACGTGGAGGGCCGGCTTGGGGAACGGATTCTGTACGCCGATGAGATTCTCCGGGATGGCTTTTGTGTGAACATGATAGACACGCCCCTGTGCCCTGTCAAGGTGGTCACCAACCTCCAGGAGGCCGTGTGGGACGCAGATATTGTGGTTGCGGGTCTCCCCTCCACTGAGATTCGGCGAGTTTTTAAAGACATTGGTCGATACTGGCGGGAGCGTCGCACTATGCCCATCATCATCTCCCTGGCGAAGGGAGTGGAGACTGCCTTGGACCCTCACCCTCACATCATCACTCCTACTCAAATGATTGTGGATATGAGTAAGTCCACTTCTCTCATTGCGGCTTTCTTTTCCTGCATCTCATTTCACTGCTAGGAACATAAACAAAAAGTGCTTGGTACTCACAGCAGTTTATGTTTTCCTTTAAAACAAGTGCGTTTCTACAGACTTGAAATTATTCAATTACAGCTCCGCATGCACTGGATGCGGGGTTTTTAACTACAGACTGAACCTTTGGTATTCAGCAAGTGAATTTGTTACTTAATGGGGGTCTCTTACTTATTTAGGCTACATGTGTACGAGTTCATTCTCCGTGATTTTTAGTAATTGTTTTGCTCATTAATGAGGTAACCTTTTGAATTAGCACTTTGATGTGAAACTTTTATTGCTTGATTCTGGACGGTGCGGGGCACACTAGCGTTCATTACCTTCTTCTTCTTCTTCTTTTTTTTTTTTTTTTTTTTTTTTTTTTAATGTTTTTGTGTGTGTGTGTGTAAATGTGTCCTCCAGCTGGCTCTTGTCAGGTTGAAATGGTATGAATTAATATGAGGGTTGGGACTGAATATTGTGTAATTGTGATTCAGCCGGCGTGCCTTCTGAAAATGTTTTGTACCTGGGAGGTCCGAACATTGCTTCTGAAGTTTACAACAAGGAGTATGCTAATGCACGGATCTGCGGGTCTGAGAAATGGCGGAAGCCCTTGGCAAAGTTTCTGCGCCAGCCACACTTTATTGTGTGGGATAATCCTGACATTGTCACACATGAGGTCATGGGTGGTCTTAAGAATGTGTACGCCATTGGTGCCGGTGAGCCACTGTCACGATCCTCTGTGTTAGTCTTCTATGCATTGAGAATGTAATCATCTAATGTTTTCTCATTCTAGCCTTTAGAGTTAAATCACTGAATTGGAGATGACGTTCTGCCCTTAAAATGAACAGGTAATGTTAGTGCTGAGTACGAGATTGGGATACTAAGAAAAACGTTGCTCTTGTGCTGACTCGGGTAAATTTGGCATATGCAGGAATGGTGGGAGCTTTGACCAACGAGTCAGCTACAAGCAAGGCCGTGTATTTTTCACATTCAACATCAGAGATGATTTATATCACACGTTTGCTGGCAGAAAACCCAGGTCCGCTGGCAGGTCCATTGCTTGCAGATACTTACGTCACGCTTTTGAAAGGTCGGAATGCATGGTATGGGGGAAAACTTGCTAAAGGAGAGATTACCATTGAGACGGGTGATACCTTCAGCGGAAAGGGTACAATTCAGGTCAGTTGGAGAAAAATTCTTATTTATTTGATCGAACTTTTTCCCATGAAATATACGTATATAAGGTCTATCTTTCTTGTCCATTGCAATTTGCAGTATTCTTCCTTACCATCTTCATATGAACCATCCAGCGAGCTGCCTTGGAGTGGTTATTTTCTTGAGTTATTGCAATGTCTCTGTAATTGCAAAAGTTTGTTTTCAGCAAGTTCCGTCCCTTAAAAGAGGCCGTCTTTTATATCCAGGGTATATCTGCAGTGGAGGCATTCCATGAGTTGTTGCGACAGCCCTCATTAAGCGTAATGCATCCTGAGCTTGGCAAGCCAGTCCGACCCATTGAGCTTTGCCCCATCCTGCGAGCTTTGTACAAGATTCTTATTCAGAAGTAAGCCTCTGTAGTAGGATGAGTGGTCACAAGTGACCAGATTTGGGTCGATTTCTCGTGGTCTTCCGAAAGCTCCTTTGTTACTGGGTTTCTATACTGAGAATTGTATTATAACCATGTATTGACTGGTAGCATATATTTAGGATCATACTTGGTCAACACATAGTTATGATACATCACAATTATATTGTTACTCTCAGTAATAGCGAGAATATTGCTTGCAGAAACCATCTTTTTCTATACTGATATTTCCTTTCGTTGTCTCTTGTGCAGAACGGCCCCTATTACTGCCATTGTGGAGGGCTATATGAGCGAATATGACCCCAGGCACCTTGTTGAACTTGAAGATGCGTTCATCCCCCAACTTCTGCGCCGTGAACCGCAACCGAAGCTTACACATACTGATTCGACACAGTCTGTATAGTATAAGAGGGTCGATAATCAAATATTTTCTTAAGTCTCAGGCTCTTTCTGCACGGGCCCGTTGACAAACCTTACTGTAATTATAAACAACAGAGGCGCTTGATTAGATCCCACTACTGAAGTTGATGCACATATTTTTGTACAAGGTGTTGGCTGTCGTGATTCTTCACAGAGCTCTCCCTCGCAGACTCCGCACACACTTTTCACTTGAGCTTGATTTTATTGCCTGACCAAGTATGCTGTCTGCAGAAACAACGTGAATACGTACGTGGGTAACAGGTCTGATATTTATTGATTTTTGGAATAATTAATTCATTCTTGTATACTTCGGCATCTACTGTAAGAAATGTTAGAATCCGGGCTTTTATTTTTCTTTCAAAGCTTAAAATTATTTTAGAACCTACGTTGTAATGTTTTAATTTGAGCATTTTTGAGTAGCATTGCCACAACAGTGTGCATCAAATCAGATTGTGAAGCTCAGCGGATCTTCTAGAATCCTGAACTTTCCTGCCCATTCATACTGTCATGTTGTGCAACCTTCTCCATATACCAACTTTTGAGCGTTTTGCTCTGTATTAATCACGATAATATTCAATAAACATTTATCAAAGTTGGTTTTAATTCAAATAAAGATATACTGTCACAAAGAAGGGTTGTGTTTCTAGCCATTTTTGCAAACACTTTTATATTGTTTTTATATTTATTTTTTCTCTGTTATCATATTAATATATTGTTAAAAAAACTCAAAAACCAACTGCAGTTGAATCATTCCATACTGTTAGTTTCAAATTGTTGTGTAAAGAAATCTACAATTAAAACTAATTACTCCTACTTGCACAAATATTCTAAAAAGATTCAATATTTTCTATACTAAGAGAATTCAAATCTTACAAAGAATTTGATGAAAGCAATTTTAAGGACATTGTTCTTTCAATTTAATTCTTTAGGAAATAGTTTTGCATTCCCCTCATTTCATAAACAATAACAACACAACATATACAGATATATTTTTGAATAAGATTTTTATTTTTATTTATTTATTTATTTTAGAAAAATAGAATGCAAAAGTCTTTCCAAACTAAAGCATAATTAAGCAACTAAAAGTCAAACATGTAGCTTAAACTCAATTTAGAATTACATTAAGGTAGATATAAACATTCTTATAAGAATAATAAAGCATGCAAATTGTTTCATATTTTTTATATTTAGATGACTAAAAAAGAGTGTTATTAAATGCACTTGTAAGTGCATTGCTTTATATTAATATGTCCTAAATTGCATTGCAATTAATATAAAGCAATGTAATTTAGGATAAATTAGTAGACATTCATATATATATATATATATATATATATATATACATATATTTTTGAAATTTTAAATATATCATACATGATGGAGACATATATTGAGTATATAAAAGAGCGAGTCTTTTAAAAAGAGAGGATCTAAAGATAGAAAAAAACAAAGAAAAGACAAAGATGGAAGCAAAATCTTATTTTAATTTAAGGAGAATATATTTAGCAAAAGAAGATATTTATTAAATAAAAAAAATAAATCATACTATTATAAGTAATCTTTATTAATGATAAAAAAATTATCCAATTATTTTTATGATAGTTTATGGTACACATCTAATATTATTTCAAAACTTGATTTATTTTTTTATTTTTTTATCTATTTTTTTGAAGATCAAAAGCTAAAGATAATTTTGTATTCACCTTCAATATCTTGAAAAATAATTCTCTATAATCTTCATATAAATTGAGTCTGTCTATTTAATATAATATCCTTGGACAATCCATGATAATAATAAATATTATCAAAATTATTTTTAGTAGTTTCTTCACTTAAGATAGTTTTTTATACATGGTACAAAATATGCCATCTTAGTTAAAAAATCTACTATTATATATATAAAATCATAAGAACTTGAAATTGAAAGATTTGTGATAATGTCTATAAAAACAAAAGATCATGGTTGTTTTGATATATGTAATGTCTGATTGGTGCAGTCATGAAAGTTGTCTTCAAAGATTCAAATGATGCTTCAACTTTATAATTCTACTTAATTTTGTCTTTACAAGCCAAATATATAAGTCGAACTATAATTTTAAAAAATTCTTAATAAAGATTTAATAATTATTGATAAATTTTAAAAAATATTAGACATATTTTATTATTTTCAGAATCTTCTAATCCATGATAGTTTGAGCTTATTTAAGATCAACCATAAGACTATTATTTGAAATAATGTATCCTAAATAGCCAATTTAAGTTGTATTAATTATATATTTTTCTAACTTGGCATATTGTCACACATCTCTAAGTTTTTGTAATACACAACAAACATAAAATTTATGCTTTTTTATATTTTTAGAATAGATTAAGATATCATTTAAATAATAAATAATAAATATATTTAAAAATTCTTTAAAAATATAATTTATTAAATATTGAAAAGTAGCTTGTATATTTATAAGTTCAAAAGACATGACATTATATTCAAAATACTAATATTTGGTTCAAAATGCACTCTTCTATTCATCTCTTTCTTTGATAGGTACTAGATTGTATATTCCTTATAGATCTATTTTTGCATAGATCTTTGCTTAATTTAATTGATTAAAAAGTATTAAAATCAAGGTAGAAGATATTTATTCTTAATAATAATCTTGTTAAGTCTTCAATAATTCACATACATCTATAATACACACACACACACACACACACACACACACATATATATATATATATATATATATATATATATATATATATATATATAAAATAGAGTCTTTAGGTAGAAATTTAGCATAGTATATGAAATTCTTAGGTAGATTCTTATCAATATATTCTTTGAATTCAACCAACTTATTTTGTAATAAGTTTTAGATTGGTTCAAATTGTAGTTTAGTTCTTTCTTGAAGATCAATTGAACAATCATAATACTCTAGAAGAATGTCTACATTCTTCTTTTAAAAGACCTCTTGATTATCTTAATATTGACTTAAAATGTCAATTGAAGTTTTTCTACTAAAAAAATTGAATATGGCATAAATAGCAAAAAGTGATATTTTTTTACATATATAAATGCTATTACATCTACTTGACTTTTAATTTTTTATAAAGGTCTAAATTAAATTATAAAAAAAAAAGTTACAAAAAATCCAATCTATTCTATGATTATATTTTTCTAATTATAATAAATATAATTTAATTAAATTAAAAAGAGATCTAATTATATTAAATATTATTAAGCTATTATGACCATTAGTTGTTACATCTAAAAGAATAGTTCAATGAATAACATCTTGAAAAGACAACAAACAACCATCTATGATTTTTATAAATGCAAAGACTTTGCAAATTTTTTGATCTTAATCAAACATCTATTATAAAGTAAGGTAAGAGATCTAAACAGAGAATATGACCTTTATTAGGAGTTGCATAAGTTTTTAACTATAGCAAAGGCTTTGTCATTCCAATCCACATTCCAAATAAGGTTTTGAAATTCAACAATATATACGATGGCTAAAGATAATCTTTGTTATAAAGATAGGAGTTTTATTTTTCAATGTGATTGTAAATACTTCTAAGAATGAATTTAAATCACATAGGAGTCATAAATTCTTTTCCATCAAAGATACAAATCAAGAAAGAGTTCTTTTAAATAAAAGTACACCAATAAATCCAACTTAAATAAATCTATTAGAATATTGAGAGAATAAAAACTTAAATAGAATTTGACTTGTTATAAAAATCTTCAAAATTTTGATTTTATTTTATAAAACTTCTTCAACATATTTATCTTTGTATCATGGATATACATAGGTACTCTAATAAATTCTTATATGATCAGGTAGAAATAGATAAAAGTAGATAACAGTAGGTTAATTTCATAATACCTTCTAGAGAAGCTTTCTAAAAGCTTCATAGACATTGCTTTGACTTTACATGTATTTTTAGTTGATTGGTAGGTTAGAAATTTAGTCAATAAGTTAACCACGTATTAGTAGCTTACAAAATAAGCTAATTATGTGGCACACATATAAAAAACTTGCCTTATAAGTTAAGATACATGTCTTGCAAAGTTAACATGTTTTGGAGGTCATATAAGACATCTCCACATAGCTCCTAGTTAAGAGTACATATGGAGGTAAGAGTGAAGCCTTCTTCATTCTTATCAATGCCTTTCTAGTCTTTAGTCTTGTTTCTAGACTTTCTAGTCTTTTTATATTTGACAATAGCCATTTTAGTTCAATAAAATATCATATTTGAGTGATTTTTTAGTTCTTTTTAGTGTTACAAGTGTGTATTGAGGATTTCTTTTTTCAAGATTCATGTCCTTTATAGTTTGACAAGAGTGCTAACTTACTGTTTCTATCTTGTTTTAAAAGAGAGTAGATTACCTTACTTCTATTGTTGTATTTTGAAGGTTGTAGACTATCCATCTTTAAATAAACAATCTTGTCTTTTAATATTGATTTTTTTCTTAAAAAGAGTGGATTACTTTCTTTATAAAAATTTTTATTTGATATTAGAGGTTGCAGATTACCTTCCTCTAATTTAACTTTTTGAACTTGTTTGAGTTGTCTATAAAAGGAAAGATTATGGATGCTATTCTCAATGGAAGTGAGAATAGATTTGCAACTATTGCAGATCTTTATGAGCTTGTCAATAATTTCTAATGTGAATCATGGACATACTATTCCAACCCCTATAGAAGAAGTTCAAAGTCTACAATATGAAGTCATACAATTGAAAGAAGTAAGTAGATGGACCTTACAATCAAATCTAGAGATTTTTGCTTCGACAAATATAATAGGGATAAGAATTAGTATGCCTAAGAAGTTTGATAGAACAAGATCAAAATTTCAAGGATTTCTTCAACAAAATAAGTTCTATCTAAGCTTACATTCCTTCTAATATCCTAATGGATTTACTCAAGTTGAATTCATAGGCGCATTTCTATCAAGAAGTGCCCTCTGTTGATTTACATCTTTAATGAAAAAGATTTGCAACTCTTTTATAATTTGAATTCATTCCTAGAAGTATTTACGGCCACATTAAAAAAAAAAAAAAATGATTGACAAAGACTAGCAGAGACCAAGTTCTTATCTTTGCAACAAAAATTATAGTCACCCATTATATATGTTGTTGAATTTTCAAAGCTAGCTTGCAACGTGGAATGAAATGATAAAATCCTTATCAATCAATTTCAATATGGATTAAAGAATAATGTGAAAGATTTGTTATTAACAATGTCAAAGATAATTTTTTTAAAACAATTTATTGCTCAAACCATTGCATGCAACAATTGATTATTTAAAAGATGTCAAGAAGAAAAATTTGGTTGAAGAAAAAAAATCAAATAATGATGGCATTTTCCAAGTTTTCATAAACACATTCATCAAGGCCAAAACCAATGCAAATTAATATGGTACTTTTAAACCTCTCATGGAGCAGAAAAAGACTTGATGATATTAAGAAGGCTTATGCTTATATTATAGAAAAGCTAAATATACTATTCAACATTGTGCAAAGAAACAACACAACTAAAAAATGAGAAGCATGGTTGCCAAAGAGGACAATGTATTAGAAAATAAGTTTCTTCAGCTATAATAGGGATTGTGCGGCTAGAATTTGGTGTAACTCCTAATAAAGGTCCTATTTTTTCCTTAGATCCCTCACCTTATTTTACAATAGAAGTTTATATAGGAACAAAAAATCACAAAATCTTAGCTTTGTTAAATTCAAGAGCCTCAAATTATTATATAGATAAAGATTTTGTCAAAAAATAAAATATTTTGTTAATTAAAAAATCTAAATCTGTACATAAAGAAGTTATAGGTGGTCATTTGCTATCTTTTGGAGATATTATGCATGAGACTATTCTTTTAGATATAGCAATTAAAGTTTATAATAGTAATATTTAATGTAATAAGATTTCTATCTAATTTGATTATTTTAGGATTATCTTGGTTAAAAAAGCATAATCCTCAAATAGATTGGATTTTTTGTAATCTTATTTTTTTTAATAGTTTAAGCCAAAATTTTGTTAGTCAAATACAAATACATAAGTCTAGTACATTAAAATCCTTACTGATAGGTGTGAGAGCTTTTATGCATGTCACAAAAGTAGGATTATCTTTTGCTTTATATGCCATGCCCATTTTTGATGGTGAAAAGACGTCAAGTAGTATTCTTAGCCAATATCAAGATTTTAAAGATATTTTTGAAAAAAAATATATATATATTCTTCCAAAGCATTGTTATTTGTGAAGAAAAAAGTCGAATCTCTGCAGATGTGTGTGGACTATCAAGTATTCAACAACTTCACTATTAAGAATATGTATCTTTTACCTTTCATTTCAAGACTTTTTGATTAATTGACTGAATTAAAGTTCTATACAAAAATAGATCTACAAAGAACATATAATCAAATATGCATTAAAAAAAGAGATGAATAGCAAAGTGCATTTCAAATTAGGTATGAGTATTTTGAATATAATATCATGTCTTTTGGACTCACAAATATACTAGTTGCTTTTCAACATCTAATGAATGATGTCTTTTGTAAGTTTCTTAATGATTTTATTTTTTGTTATTTAGATGACATCTTAATCTATTTCAAGAATACAAAAGAGTATGAAGTTTATTTTGTTGTGTATTACAAAAATTTAGAGATACAGGATTATATGCCAAGTTAAAAAAGTGTATATTCTACACTACTCAAGTTGACTTCTTAGGATACATTATTTCCAACAAAAGACTTATGATGGATCCGAAGAAGGTCTAGACTATCATAGATTAGAAGATTCTAAGAACAGTAAAAGATGTATAATGCTTTCTAGGCTTTGCTAATTACTATCGGTTATTCATTAAGAAATTTTCTCAAGTTGTAGCTTTGCTTATACATTTGACTTATAAGGACAAACTTGAGTGGAGTAAAGAAGCCAAAGCATTGTTTGATGCTTTAAAAAATGAATTTACTTTTGCATTAATCTTATATAGTGTTGATTTTTTCAAGGCATTTTTTTATGGAAACAAATGTATTAGACTTTGTCTTGGATGTAGTATTATCATGAATGGGAGCAAATGACAAACTCCATCAAGTAGCTTTTCATTCCAAAAAGTTTTCAGTAGTCGAGATTAATTATGAGATCTACAACAATGAGCTCCTTGTAATTATGGATTCATCTCAAGAATAGCCTCATTATTTAGAAAGTGCTTCAAGTCCAATCACAATATATACAGATCACAAGAACTTCAAGTATTTCATGTCAATATGTGTTTTGAATTGATGCCAAGCTCATTGGAGTATGTTTTTTTTTTTTTTTAAGATTTTATTTTAAAATAACTTATAGATCCCAAATACAACAAGGTTTGTTGGATGATTTTTCTAACTGTTCTTATATTGTACCAAAAGAAGGAGATGCATCTTTTAATTAACAAAAAATGATTCTCTTAAAATCCAAGTATTTTCACCTTCGAGCAATAAAATCAACATTGATTGTTGATTCAACTTTTGTTGAGAAAATTCAATCAAGTATGTCCTCTGATCTTCTTATCCATAATATCAAAAATAATTCTTTTAAGTCTCATGATACTTCCAAGTTTGAGTTCAAGAATAACTTACTCTATTTTGAGGGACAATTATATATTCCAAAAGGTAGGGCACGATTATATATTCTTGAAACTCGTCATGACTTTCGAGTAGTCAAAAAATTTAGATACAATAAGACTTTGAAGCTAATATTGAGAGATTTCTAGTGGCCTTAAATGTGGAAGCCAGTGAAAGACTTTGTACAATCATTTGATATTTGTTTAAGATCCAAAACTCCTGATAATTGACCTTATGAATTTCTTCAGTAATTACCTATTTCAAAAAAACTATGGACTTTCATTTCTATAAATTTTATCATGGATCTTCTAATCTGAAGTTTGTATAATTTCATATTTGTGGTAGTAGATCATTTTACTAAAATAACACATTTTATACTATGTACAAAATCTATCAAAAGAGAAGAAACAACTAAGTTTTTTTTTAATAACATTTATTGCTATCATGGATTGCCTAAAGATATTATATTGGATAGGGAGACTCAATTTATATCAAGATTTTGGAAATTCCTTTTTAAGATTGTAAAGGTGGATATAAAGCTCTCTTTTTGGCTATTCATCCTCAAACTAATAGACAAATAGAATAATGTCGTATGGCATGATTTACTATCTGGGAATACACTGGGTATCTAACTCTAGAGAGTGTAGCTTAAACCTTTATGTGAATCTTGTCTTAGCTTCCAAAACTCTTGTATTTTGCATAAAACTCAAAATATAACAAAATCCCTTCAAAACATATTTTTCCGGCGAAGGGTTCTCTCTTTCCAAACTTTAGAAATTCATAATTCTTGATCTAACCGCTCAATTTGTTTCAAATTTACAGAATAAGTAGAAATCACCCTTAAATTTTATTATTAAAAAAACTAACCGCAAATTCACTCCCGATCTTTTGGCATCTAAGAAACCCTAATAGATGCTCTAAACCCTCATTTACAAGCACCCGAGCACTATTTTCTTAATATCTCAAGAATCCAATACTTAAATGTAATCAAACTTATGTATAAAGTCTACTAACATAAAATTACACATTTTCTGAAATTTGGAGCGAAAATCTCATCAAATTGCTCAAGATATAGCTCAAGACACAACCACTAGTAAATCAGGTCACTTACTACCCTTAGATTGCATGTGTTGACTTAAAAATCTAATAACTCCTTTACCATAACTTGGAATCTAGCAATTAGTATGTGAAAAGTGTAGTCGCAAAAGTCTTCTCTCTAGTCACAGTCGCCGATCCTCAATTGCCTTCCGTACGCGTGCATTATATCAAAAGGAGTGACAGTAGCTTCCAAATCAACACCTTAATTTTGAGCGCCTATATCTCCTTTATATAAACTTCAAATCATACAAGATTTGCACCAAAACTATAGCCAAAAACCTAAACTTGCTGACCCTAGCATTCAAAACTCAAATGGCTCCGAGAATCTAACCTTAATCCCTAATATGGCCTTGGGCAGCCTCCTCAAAGCCCATTGGTCATGATTTTTGACCAATAGGAATGGAGATTTTTATCATCTATCTCCATTCATCTATATTGGTGCCATAATTACTCTCTTTGCTACCAAAACCCTTCTTCAATCCTTTTTCTTATAAGATTTTCATAATTTATGCTCTAAACACCAAATAAAAGAACCAAAATAAGTTTTCAAAAGTCACCAATGTCTAACGAAGGTGACTCTAAATATTTAGAAGTTAATATCAATCAAAATCAATCTTGAAAGCCACTATCAAAAGAAATTAAAGTTATAAAAATTCTATAGTAATCTTTTTAAACAACCTCTTCTCAAGGTAATAATCAAATTATATTCTACAACCAACAAAAATCTAATAACATGGCTTTCACCATGTTACTTAGTAAATTATATATTAAGTACATAATTACATTATTTTCATATAGTAGCCAAACTACAACACAACAATGGGTGAATAAAATTTTGGAGTAATACTTAAGATATACCATCTAGTATTATCAAGATGATTGGATAATTTTTTTACCATTATTAGAATTTGTGCACAATAATTTGGTACATTCATCTACTCAACAAACACCTTTCTTTGTCAACTATGGTTATCATCTATAACTTAATATTTTTGACTTTTCAAAAATTGATAATTCTGCAGTAAAAGATTTGACAAATCATTTATTAGAGCTACATGCAATAATAAAGGCATAGTTAAATGGAACTCAAGAATAACAAAAGATTAATGTAGATGCCTATTAGAAGGAATAATCACAATTTAATGTAGGTGATAAGATATGGTTACTTTGTTGTAATATCAAGACTATCCATCCTTGTGACAAATTGAATTACCATAGGCTTGGATCATTTCTTATTAGTAAACAAGTAAATCTTATTGCTTATCAATAATATCTATCGGAATCTATGAAGATCCATTTCATATTCTACATATCTCTTCTTAAGCCATATAAGACAGTGAATATCTTAGAAAGAAGACCAATGCCACCTCCTCTTATAGAAGTGGATAATAATTAAGAATTTGAGGTGGAAGAAGTCTTAGATTCAAGGCGGCACCAAAATAGGTTGGAATATCTTGTTCATTAGCATAGATATGATATTAATGAATGTACAAGGGAGCCAACAAAATACCTCTTGAACTTGTTATGTAGCATCAATTTCATTGAGTAGTGAAATTTGGGCTCACATACTATATATTAATGAAGTTCTTATAAACAAAGTCTAACATAAATTGAATTAATGGTATTCAATAAAAATCAAAATATCAAAAAATATTATTATTATTAATAGTATACTATTATCATTTCTTTATTTCTTTACTTTTATAGAATAAGATTATTTATAATTATTTTTGAATTTGAATAATAATCAAAAAAATTCTATTAAGTAATAAATAAAAACTTAAGTATACTAAGATATTACAAAAGACATATTGCAAATTTATATTAAAAAAAATCTAGACTTCATTAATATAAGAGAAGCTATAAATTTACTAATTTCTAAATATTTGATTATATTAATATACCAAATTAAATTAAATACTAAAAATTTAAATAAAAACTTATTTATAAAGTATTTCATTAAGCTTTCAAAAAATAGTAGCTAAGTTTTACATAAGCTCTTATTTATTCTATCAAATGAACAATAAGATCTAAAAACTAAACATGAGTTGATTGAATATGAATTAAGATAGCTAACTATCTTATAAAATAAGCAAAAAAAAATTTTATAATACATAGGACAAATTTTTGTTGTATAACCTTATCATATCTTTAAAAAGATTAATCATTAAGCTTAAGAGAGTTTTGAATCTATATTAATATAATATTCAATATATCAATAATAATAAATTTATTAAAAATTACAATAATATTTAATTATAGAAGAAGAAATTATATTATTTGAATCAAAATCATAAAATTTGCTTCTAAAAATATCTTATATCTTCTATATTAGAGAGATAAATGCATCTATTTTACAAAAATATATTACCTCTAATAATTTTAGATTAGATTAACTAATATAAATCAATAGATGACTTTATTTTTCCATTGGTCTTTTAATTTTAAAGTACAATTAATGATATTAAAGAAAATAAATGGATGGAACTTTTTAGACCTTTGAAAATATCAATGAGTTAATTTGGTGTCTAAATATAAAAATTTCAAGAAGTTTTTAATATGTTAAAATAATTGACAAGATTCTACATAATTATTTTAAAAAATGTACTAATATCTATTGTAAGTTTTGTCTATATTTTTAGGTATATAAGACTACCTAAGATAAAGAAGAAATCATGGATATTTTCAAACTATATTGTAATTTGGTAGTCAATCTATTCTTTAATTATAAAATTTATAATTAGGACTTGAATTCTAATATAATAATCTATTATAAAAAGATAGTAAAATTTATACTTGAAAACTTTTGATCTACTTCAAACTTAGCTATGATCAAATGTAAATTTTATTTTCTTTCTAGCTTCTAATTTAATTAAAGGATCATAACTTAAATCAAGATTTAGGTAAGAAGTCATATTAATATGACTAATTTAGAATAAAGAAGTAGAAATAAACAAATAAATAGTCATTGTGAGTCCAAACAATCCTTTCTATTATACCTCCTATAATCCATGTATATAAAAAATTATTTTATAAATTATTTTATAAATATATGCTACTCCAAAAATTAATATATTACACTATTTTTTTCCCAAAAGGTATCATAATAATAGCACAAATAAAATAGAGACTATACAAGTCATTTTAACAGCATTAACCATGTTGGATACAAACCTTTGGCTTTAGCTTTTACAAAAAATCATATTATAGATATTTATTAAAAAAATTTGTATATATCTATTTCAAATACAAAAAAAAACATCTTTGTTTCTATCTTGAAGAATTAGAATGACACAAAAAAATATACAAATAGAAAAATAAATTAAATAATATATATATATGTATATATAAATTTACATTTTTAATATAAAATTATAATAAATAAATTTTAAAAAAAACTATATACACAAAGACTTTTTTAAAATAATAAAATAAGTTTTGGCTTATGAAATATATAGAAAGTACTGAATTTGAAATAAAATTTTATTAAAATACCATAATTTTTTATAGCATCATCATCATCTATTTTCTTAATTTTTAAACAATAAGAGACCAAATTCCTTGTAATGTATTCTTTATTCCTTAGTATTTTTTATCACAAGGTATAAGAATATAGATATCTCTTAAATAAATTATCAAATTTGGATGTTTGATTAGAAATTTGATATAGTTTATTTCTTCCAACACATGTTTAAATTTCTAATTATTTGGCTTTAGTCAGCTTTAAATTTTAAATTTTGAAAAAAATCTAAATCTTAAAATATTTTAGTAAAAAAATATGAATATTAAAAATTAAGAATTCTTTGAAAAGTTCTTTGAAAATTATTAAATCTATTCTTTTGAATCTTTATATAAAAACTTTAAGATTTATTTTAAATTTTAAATAAATTAATAATTAATAACATATAAATATAGTACTAACATGTTAGAACTTGATAAGATATTGGAAATTTTATTAAATGATAAGATATTGGAAATTTTTATAAATAAGATATCCTAATTTTTTTTATAATTTTATAAAATATTTTATAAGTCTAAAATATTAGATGTCTTAATTAATTCTTTATTTTTTTTAAATCCAATTTTTTCTTATATTATCATATATTAAATTTATATATATAAAAATTACAAAATTTTATATAATTATGAATTTTTTTAATTATTTAGTTATGATTTGATTATTTTAAAATTTTAAATATAAATATACATATACATATGTGTGTATATATATATATATGTGTATATATATACATATATATATATACATATATATACATATATATATATATATATACATATATATATACATATATATACATATATATATACATATATATACATATATATATACATATATACATATATATATATATATATATATATATACATTATAATTTAAGTTTTTAAATTATAATTTTTAATTTTTTTATATAATTATTAATAAATATAAGAATACGTTGAATAAACTCCACCTATTGTTATTTCAAACCATTCATCATCAAAATAGGTGGAGTTTTTGTCCCTTATTCCAATTCCTTTGTTCTTTATTCCAATTTGTTTCAATTTATATTCCTTGTCTTAATTCCTCCTTCCTCTGTACTTATGTGGTAGTATGCAATCTATGATATTTCATGTGTGCATCTATTTGACCCAGTCATATGGTGAATTTGGCTAGAATAGGACATTTGTTAAAAAATAATACAATATCCTAAAGTGAGCTTAATGAAAAAAAAAATCTTATGTAGAATAAAAAAAATAATAGATGGATAGTACTTTTCTTCCAACTTATTATTGATCTCAAGATTAAGAATCAAATACATGTGTTATATTGAGACCATGAATATAAAGAGAGAAAGTAATTTGAAGATGAGATCTAGTAAAAACATTAGTTTTTTATACTTTCAATGGTAGTCACAAAATACTAGTTGTTGTAGATCTAAGAAGTCCAACAATGGAAAGCAAAAAAAAAAACATCCTTTTTCCACAATCAAATCATCATCTCTCTTCTATTAATTTTCTATAATAAATCTTATACATGAGCGTCCTTTAAAAGCTCTATAATAGTTCTAACTCATTGCATTAGATCTTATATACTCTATATCTTATAACTTCTAGTCACAATCAACATCAAAAGATCAAAAAACAATATTCTTATGAACTTCTGGCTTCTACAAGCTAGTCATTTCTATGTTAATTTTTCTTACACCTTTAGCTTCAAATTTTGAAAGACTAAAGGATTGATAGGCCATTCTTTTATAGTTTATTTAAGTCAGAAAAAGTTTAAAAAAAAAAGAAAAAAAGAAAAAAAGAAAAATGATTGTCAACTCATTACATGAGCAACAATTAAGCTGATTACTAAAGCAAAGTACTTAGTGAATTTTTGTATTGTAAAACAGCCATTAGGTGAAAATATCTATATATATATATATATATATATATATATATATTATAGAAGAAATTAAATAAAAATATTTTAAAAAATTATCTAAAAAATATAGATAATAGACAAGAATATAATAAAACATAATAAGTGCTACTGCTACTTTTCTATAAAAGAGACTTCTACTTTGTAGGATCATAAATAAGACAAATTAAAGAAGATGAAATAAATAGTTGATATAGACATATTTAGAAAAAATTTTAAAAAAAAATTAAATAAAAATTACCTTAAAAAACTAAGAATTGATATCTAGAGAGCACCAATTATGAACTTGGATCAAAATCAGGTCCAAAGGCACAAAACTATGCACCTAAAGTAATTCTAAGGTTCTTTTACTAATTAAAGAATATAATTAGGAAGAAAACTTTAGAAGGATTGTTTTGGCATTTATTTTAAGTAATTTTAATACATACTAAGTTTTTGAGAGCTTTTTAAAGTAAGAATTGTATTCAATAGTTTTGGATTTTGAGAAATAAAAAGATGTTTATAAACTTAAGGATTTTCTTAATATTATAGAAAATTTATAGATGAAATACTCTAAGTTTTTTATTATGCTTGTCTTAAATATATTCAATAAATTTAATGTCAATTAAATAATTAGATTGAAGGACATAAATTTTTTATTGAATTAAGGTTTGTAAGCTAAAATAAACCTCCACTAGTTGGAAGTTTATTCTAGTTCACAATAAAAGAATCAATTATGTGAATTTTAGAAGTTATGGCTATTATTTAAATCCTAATAAAATCACTCTTTATTTTTCTTAATTAATACAAGAAATTAAGTAAAAACTCTACAACTAAATTATATTTATAATAATAAATCACTCAATAATTTAATGATATGAAAATTTCTTTCTTTTAGATATTTTTTCTTATTTTATTTTAATCAAATTTTATCCATCGATAAAAAAAATCATCTATGAATAAAAATTCATCTTTAAATAATCTTTCATCTACAAAAATTTATCTAAAATTAATTTTTTTAAAATTCTAATTCTAAATTCATTCCAATTTATTTAATTTTATATGTATGTTTTTTTTAATGTCAAGCATGTACAAATTCCATGTATTAACTACAAGTCTATTTACTAAATGAGACTCAATTATTTAGCCAAATTTTTTTGAAAAAATAATATTTATTGAAAACTATATTTATAACTTGTTGGATCAAGGCTACCTCTCTAGAGCCTAACCGAGAGTCAATCAAGGCAATGATTAAGTATAGCTACTACAACTCTTTCTTACTTGATTGCTTCAACTATCTTTTTAAATTCACCTAATGCTACCACTATGGATTGGAAAGTTTCTTTTTGCAAATTCTCTCATAATAAGTGACTTTGTAAGTTGCTTCAACTCAATTATCCTAAAAAATATTCAATGCAATGGCTATATTTACTATTTGATTATATACAAGCCAAATCATAGTCAAGAACTTCAATTTTTAATACCATCTTTTATAGCTTAGCTTAATATTCTTATCTAAATTTTGACGTAGACAACGTAGCCTTCTTAAGGTTAGATCACTCACAGTACAACATATAGTCACAAGAAAAGACTGTTGACTTGCATTCATCAAATGTGTTTCAATTTGAATAAGAAAGAGCTCTATAATTCAAGAAAAATAAACCTTCCCAAGGATAGACTATAAGCTGCAAATAAAAAAAATCAACGAGTGTTATTATAAAAAAAAAAAATCAGTTCATGCAAAAATCATCACGACAAGATCACAAATTAGTGTAGCAAAGCTAAATATGAGTATAAAATTCACTCGTCAATTTAAGTTAAAAAATGGCCTCAATTAAGAGTTTCTTGTAATTGGTGGTCTAAACTGGAGAAAGAAAATAGTAAGAATAAAAGAAGAACAAACATAAAATAATTAAAATAAATAAAATCAAGCAATTAAACAATCTAAAACTTGATTCTAATTTATTCACTAAATTTTTATTTAGTAAAAAGTAAAAAATAAAAGTAAAAAAATATATTTTTTTAAATTAATTATTTTATCTTTTCAATGGTGGAAGATTCATATAAATTCAAGTTATTATGAATAAGTTATGAAGGTTTAAAAGTAATAAGTAAATAAATAAAAAGTCAAGTGAATAATTTTTATATCAAGGATAACTTGCTAAAGAGAACAAGAGTTTGAGCCTCACCAAGGCTCACAAGTAGTGTATATAGGTCTCTAAGAGAGGACACGAGGCCTTAGTCTTATCTTCTTAACTACCTTCAAGATACTACAACCTATATGGGACTTGTGCACCTCCTTTCATACAAGGACTATACTAGCCATTGGTCTTCCTATTTTCTATTAGTAAAATCAATATTTTTATATTTTTGACTTTATCTTGGTATTTAAAAATATCCAATTAGGCTAAGAACCTCATGTGGCCTTCAAATCTTGTTCCATTTCTTCATAATGGCTCCTGAAGTAATAAAACTCATTTTTACCAAATTCTTCGAAATTATTCTAAAAATTCTTTAAAAATTCTAAATAAATTTTAAATAAATTCTAAAAATTCTTATAATTTTTAATATTAATAATATTGATATAAATTTTAAGCTATTTTTTTTTACCTTAATAAGTTTTTATACTAGTAAAATGAATTTAAATCTACTATAAATCCTATTTTTTATATACTTAACTAAAAAGTCATGAGATTCTTTCTCATGCTTCTTCTAACTATTGACTAATATTTATAGTTTTTTTATAATTTATAAATATAGATTTAAGACTAATATAAATATTAATCATAATAAATTATTCTTAATATTTAATAATGAGTAAAAATATTAAAGAAACTTAGATAATTGCCTCTAAGATTTACTAAGACTCCATTTGTACAACTAAAATTTTAATTTCTATTTGTCTAAAGATTCTTACACAACTCACCATATATTATGATTTTAAGTACTTTAAATACATCTTTTTATTCTAAAACAATTAATGAGTCTATTTGATGACTTGTACGAAATAACCTATTTTACTCTCTTTAACGTTTTAAAAGAAACAAGAATTAAAAAATTTGACAATGCAAGTAGCTTATCCAACTCTTATGCAACTTATACAATTATAAGATTTAATTTTATATTACTTAACACACCATAAAAATATAGCAGGTCTATAAAGACTAATTTAATAATACACATGAAGATCAATGATAGGAAGAGTGATTCTTACAAGACCAAAAATAAAAATATGATAGTTGCTCACTTTTAAGGCCTAAAAACAAGCACAAGTACCATCTACTTGCAAAGAAATAAAGTATTTAACTTCAATACATCTAAGAAATATGCATTTAAATCACAACAATTGAATTGCAAACTATGCTCTAAACAAACTTTATTTAAGGTTGATCATAAGAATGCTTCAATACACCACCCATGGCCTTATAAATAGTGCTATTACAATATAATTTTAAAAAATTAATCAAAGTATTCTACGGAAGTCTAGAAAGATAAAGAAGAAACTTACAAAATCAACTACTTCTACACAAATTGAAAAGGTTGGATATAGCAACTACTTCTTAGAAAGGTGATTAATTTTTTGTTGCTCATGGCCTCATTCCTAGAATAGAGCTCAAGACTCTTCTCTAATAGATATCAGTAATAGAAAAAATGCTACCTCAATGCAATACAAAAAAAGAGTGCTTTAAAAATCTTAATCAAAGAAGAAGACTAGATTGCAATGCTTTGCTTCTTTTCTTTACCATAAATCAATACTAGGCTCACATTGTGTACCTTATATTGACAAAGGAGCCTTAGGTAGTAGCCTTATATGAAGAAGTCTGATCAACTGCAATGCTTCAATAATGGCTATTTTACTATTGTCTGATCCTAGTTCTTTCTTTGTAGTAAAGGAGAAAAAAATGCAATACCAACTTTGATTGTCTTGCATTATTTCTATAGTCATATTTATAAAAAAAAAAAAATACATAATAAAAAATCCATGATCAAAGATAGGCTACATGGAAATTTTGGTTCTATTCTTCCAAAGGCCAAAGGTGATGTGATGCTTGTTTCTTCTTCAATTAACTATGGCTTTTAAATCCTTCAACCATGGCCTACCTAATAATAAAGAAAAAGAATTCTTTTACATATGCATCCAAATGGCATGATATTTCAAGGTATTTTTTTCTCTTTCAATCCAAGTCTTATAATTTTTTATTTTGTCTACTGAAATAAATGGGCTTTGATTTGCTATCTTGATAACAAAAGGAGATGGATAAGTGGCATTCAATTCTAATTTCTTTATGGGTTGGAAGGACATAATGTTCAAACCACTGCCACCATTTATAATGGTATAAGAAATTATTTTATCTGTAATAGAAACCTCAATTTCTATTGCTTTTACTTCACTTCATTTAGTATAGGTATCTATTTTTACTACCATCCTAATCTTAGGCTTTCTTTGGTGTCTCATTAAAATATAATTTTTTAATGTCTTTTTAACCATTGAAAAAAATTAATATTAGCCTTTAATTTTTTAAGATCATCCTATAAATTATACTCTTATATATTGGATTCTTCCATACCTTTGTGTTATTGATGGATTTCAAATGTAAAAATTTTAGAACCTTTACAACTATGGTTATTCAAATTAATACTTAATTTATGTTTAACTTTAAGATTTTAAAATGATAGTTCTTCTTCCAACAGATCAAATCTTATAATTTTGGCAATGTTATTTTAAGTTACCTTAATTGTATCCTTCATGACTTATTTTAAATTTAAAAAGTAAGGTGAATTATTTGAGCTTCTAGTATCTTTCTTTTAATAGATAGATAAAGATGCAATTCTAAATCTAATCATCACTACAAGCATTGGTATTATAGGTAAGTTTTTTTTTTTTTTTTTTTTTTTTTTTTACTGATTTTTTTCAAAAGTTATTAAATTCAGTTTTGAAAAAAAAAATCTTGCTTGATATTAGCTTGTACAAGATTTTGAATCTCTTTTAACTCTCCTATGAACTGAGATACAAATGTCACATCCTAAGATACTTAACCATATCTTGATTGATTAAAAGGATTTCGACCTTGAGATTGACTTTAATTAGAATTTAGTAGAATATATCTAGAGTTAGTTTGAAGCCCACTTGATGTGTTCTGATTCTATCTATTATTTTTACAGTCATAGTACAAATTTGAATGCCTCAAATTATTATTTATTAGAGTTTTTCTTGTTTCTTTACAATTGTCAAACAACTATTGAATATAATTATAAAAAATATAGGTTATAAGAAAATTATTCTATTTGATTTTCTATAATACTTTGTGGAATAGTTACTACTACAATTTTCACACTTTACTTAGTTTTTAATCAAACATTGATCAAATGGGTGTCTTTTCTTGCAAAATACGTGAAAATCTATTTATTGTCTTATTTGACTTATAGTACCTTGATTTCTAGAACTAAATCCTTATTGCTTCAAATTATACCTTTGAAAAGGTTGATTTTTGTATAGAGATACATATAGTTAAGAATGTCGGTTTTGTAGGAGCATAGAATTGCAATATTGGGCTAAATATCTTAATTATCTATATTGAATGCACCATATTCTTATTGTATGTCTTCTTGACTCAATGGGAGATGAAAGAGGATTAAGATTGGAATTTCTAGCCAATCCAACTAATTGTTGTTTCATCAATTTTATTTAATAAAAGATGTGGGTTTGAAATTCTAACTAAGATGTTAAGATTTTTTTTTGATAAATCCTCCTTTCACCTATTATCTTTAATAGGATAGGTTAAGGCCAATGAAAGAGGTAGATATCTAATATTTAAAGATAAGAGATAGGTTCCTAAGATTGTAGGAACTAATGATGGTTGTTCATGTATGTAGGAACTTGATGCATAAGAAATCCTAGCATGCATGGATATAAAACTAAGAATATTATGGTCTTTTTTATGCCATAATTTTTTATATTATTTTTTATTTTATTACATTTTATTACATTTTTGGATACTATAAGATTTTTAGGACATACATGGAGGATTTCTTTAATTGTTTCTTTTTTAGCAAATTATTGAATAAAAAAATAATTCAAGGTGTCGTATGTGGGCAAGGTTCTTACAAATCTTATAACTATTAATTCAAAACATCATATGTAAGACATAATGTCTTCATCTTTTCTTTATCTAAAGGAAGATAAAGCAAGTAGGAATGTGTTTTGCTTTACTTCAGGTTGAAAATGTTATAAAAAAGAATATTGGATTATATCCTAATTTAAGAAAGTATTAAGAGAATGGTTGAAATACCACTCATATGCCTTCTCTTTTATTGTTGTTGAAAACCATATTAAATAATAATAACCATCTGTTATTAAAAATATAGTGAATGTTTCTATGAAATGTTCTACATAGACCAAAGGATCTTCATTCCTAATATATTTGAATATGGAAAGATTAAGAGATATAAAAGTGGTACTAAGTTCGTTACAAACTTGAATAATTAAATTCCTTAGTTGAATCAAGAAATTGATTAATATGGTTGGTGGTTCTTTTCTTATTAATTTATTTGGATCTATTCTCTCTTCCAATTGAAGCAATTGAATACTTGCTTGATTTGAGTTACTTCTATTATCTACCAAAGGTTTTGAAAATATATTTTTTGAATCTTCTTTAAGGTATTGTAAGGAAAGGTCTTCAAATTCTTGAAATAGATTTTTAGGCATGTTTAAATCAAGTTTATGAGTAGAATTACTATTATTTGGTAAAAGAGATCTAAAGATTTTATTAATATAGGTTCTTAGGACCTAGTTGAATGATGCATTAAACCTCTATAATTACCATGTCATTTCTAAAAAAATTAAAAAATTAAAAAATTAAAATAAGCTAAATAAGCTAAATAAGGTAACTATAGAATTTGATTTTTTAATATCTTGTACTTATTAACCTTCATTTCATTTAAATACTCTTTTTGATGAAAAAAATATTAAAAAAATAATCTAAAAAAAGAATATTTACTTGAATATCATCTCAAGTAAGACTTTTCTTTCATTAGAGTATTATATGGAATGCCCTTGTGTAGGAGTGATCCTAAGTAATATTCACTGCAAAGGCATTTTGTTGCCAGTAGGAAGCCCAAGCTTTCTTTCTTTTTTATTGTTTACACCAATGTAATTAAGAAATTATCCACTATTTGATTAACAATAAAAGTTACTAGACAAAAGAGTTTCTTACAAGCCTAAAATCAATTTGAAAGAAAATTCACTTAGCTGCATTCTTAGCCATCCTATCACTTGTTAATAAATCACCAAAAAAAAGTCTAAACAATTTCTTTAATCAATCACAAGCTTATCTAAAGAATAAGGTCAAAAATAAAGGTTTCATTTTATCCCATTACAATTAAGTTCTAGAAGAGAGAATAAATAATTACGTTTTTTACTTCTTCTTCTTGGATTCTACCTTCCAATTTCTAGCTCTTTACTCCATATAAATATACTAAAATTTGAAAAAATTGAAATAATTCAACAATGTTAAGAACTTATTTGAATTTTTATTCTCAAAGTATAAAGTTTCTTCTTCTAGCTCCTTATTTTTTAATCTATAATTTATTTTAATTTAATAATAAATTAAAAAGTTTTATTGATTGTTTCAAGAGAACTTACTTTAGAATGTAGCTTTTGAATTTTAAATCTTTTGCTTTATTTCTTTTTTCTTTAAGTTTTTTTTTTTTTTTCTTATTTTCTTTTTTTGTTCCAAAACTTTCTTGAATTGGTGGTAAAATACTCTTGAAGTTATTGAAGCATTATTTTTTATACTGCAATTATAAATAAGAAGGGTATAGTAGATGGAAAGGGTGATTAAATCGTTCTATTACTAAAAAATTGCCTCTAAAAAAGAACTTATAATTAGATAAAAAGAAAAGATACAAGAGGTAGAGAAGGTGATTAAATCCCTTTAATTATTAGAGATGAGCTTAATTAAGAGCCAACTAAGGTAATAATCAGGTATAGCTACTACAGCTCTTTCTTGTCTATTGCTTCAATCATCTTTTTAAATTCATCTTACACCACCACCACGGATTGGAAAGTTTATTTTTGAAAATTCTCTCAAAGCAACAAAGAGCTATTCAAGCTACAACTAGAAGTCAGAGTAACCACCTATCACAACACCACTTATTTTTTCATATTCATTAAATGCATAACTACTACACAATTCTATGCTATCAAATAAAATTGCTAAATCTACATCCAAAGTCACACCACAATAAGCTTTGCAACATAGAAAAATTTTCCATCCAACTAAATCATAAAGATCTTTGTTACAATATTGATCTTTTAGTTCTTTGTTGACACCATAAGCTTGGTATTAGCCTTGCCACTATTGTGATATAATATGATTGATAAGTAGAAGTGTAAAGAAATTATTATATTATAGAAGATCTTACTTCAAATATTATATCAAATTATCTTAGAAAATATACAATAGTCCAAAAGAAAATAAAACTAAAGGTGTAATGCTATATTTTTACAAAGTATGCTTCTACTTACTTTGTAAGGCCATAAATAAGGGAAAAAAAAAAATTAGATTAAAAAAATAAAGGATATGAATATATATGGGAGGAAATTAAGAGTTGATTTTAATAAAAATTAACTCAAAAGACTAAATTTGATACCCAAAGAGGATAAGTTATCAACTTGGATCAAAATCAGATCCTAAGACACAAAACTAGGCACTTAAAGTAATTTTGGGATTCTTTTGCAAATCAAAGAATGGAATATGAAAAAAAAAATTGATATGGTTTCTTTGGATATTTATTTTAAGTGATTTGAGTGTGTAATGACTTTATAAGAGCTTTACAAATTCACAATTGTTTTAGGTGATTCTAAAACTTGTGAAATAAAAAAAGTATTACGTTTTAGAAAATTTCATGAGTTTGGTAGTAGATCTACAATTCAAATCTCAAGGAATTATATAAATAGTTATTTGAAGTGTATATTGTAAGTTTGAGCTTGATCAAATGGTTGACTTAAAGGTTGTTGAATTTTAAGTAGGTTGAAGTCTCAAAAATTGGACTTTGAAGGGCAATTAGAATTTCTAAGATCTTTAGTAATCTATTAGTTGGATTAAAGTGAAATTTATGTATAAAGGTAATAGACTTAATTTTCTACACATAGGTGACATTTGAAAACAATTGAATGGTTTGAAAAGAAGATATTGGCATTAGAAATTCAACATTTAGATTGGAATAGGAGGCCAACCAACACCTGAGTAGATTTTAGAATTTTTCTTTTATTTGGTAAGTGCTATTATCTTCAAATTTTGTGCGCTTGTTGTTAACTTACTTGTTAAAAAGTATATAAAATATTAAGTAACATCAATGATTTAATCAATAGATATTGAGATTCTAAATTTTATTAGGATTAGATTGAGTTGATTAGGATTTGATTTAGGATTTAGGATTTTTTTAGGATTTAGGATTTGGCCTAAGATTTGATTAAAGACCATTAGGATTTCAACTAGAATTAAATTAGGAATTGATTTTAATTTATTTAAGATATAGTTGTGATTATTTTAATATTTCTTTGATGTATCTTGGAGATTCTTTTAAGATTTATTATAGATTTTTTTTAACTCTTTTAAGATTTCTTTTTATTTCTTTTGTGATTTCTTTAAGATTTGATTAAAGCTTGTTTAGCATTATTAAAGTTTAATTTGAGTTTATTTAGTACTCTATTAGAGTTAGGATTTTGTTATTACAATTTCTATTCTACCTTCCACATTCAGGTGCCCGATGAATTCTTAAGCAAGACTTCACGTATTACAACACTGCTCTCATTTCAACAGTATTAAGATAATAGAATACCTTAAGTTGAAAAAACAGCCTCAATATAAAAATTCTATATTAACCAATCTCTAGACTTAATAAGTTGCTTCAACTTAATTATTCTAAAAACTTGTTTAATATAATGGCTGTATATATCTTTTGATTAAACGCATGCTGAATTATAGTTGAGAACTTCAATTTTTAATACCATCTTTTACAGCCTAGCTTAATATTCTTGTCTAAGTTTTGATATAGAAAATACGGCCTATTCAATGTAAAATTAATCACAATGTAGTCCAAAGCCATAAGAAAAGAGTATCAACTTACACTCACCAAATTTGTTCCAACGTGAATAAGAGAGAGCTCCACAATACAAGCAAAATAAACCTTTTCAAGGATAGATGACTAGTTGGAATCAAAAAAATCAAGAGATGTCATTATAGTAAGAAATTAGTTCATGCATAAACCATTGTGATAAGATCACAAATCATTATAGCAAAGCTAAATAACCTCCACTATATTAAAAGATAATCAATGTTTCATTGCTCATGGCCTCATCTATGGACTAAAGCTTACGACTCTCTTCTAGTAGATACTAACAATGGGAAGGATGTCACTTCAATGCAATACAAGAAAAAGTGCTTCAAAAATCATAACTAATAAAAAAGAATGGATTGCAACACTTTGTTTTTTTTTTCTCCATTGCAGATTGACAACAGACTCAGATTGTGCATTTCATATCGATGAAGGAGCCTTAATCAGCAACCTTATACAAAAAAGTCTAATCAATTGCAATGCTTTGACAATGACCCCTTCACTATTGCTTCATACCAACTCCTTCTTTGTACTGAAGAAGAAAAAAAATGCAACACCAATCTTGATTATCCTCCAATACTACCACAATCACACCTATGAAAAAAAACATATAATGAAAAATCTTTGGCAATTAAAATCTTGAATCTTTTTTATGAAGAAAATAAAAAAAATTTAAGAAATAAGGTCCAAGGTGACGTGATTCCTAATCAACAAGGAAACTGCCGCCCTTTCTTGGCAGCATCTTGTCTTCCTTATTACCTTTTCTTTTGTGGCTTATTTTTCTTTCATTTCTATTTTTTATTTTTATCTTTTTAATTGATTTAAATCAAAGATCCTTCTTAGTTTTTAGTTTAATTAAATAATTTATAATAATAAAACTATTATTAAATATTATAATTTATATTAATTAATTTAAGGAAAAAATATTTGTTTTAAAACTTCTTTTTAGAAATTCTCCCAGAACTCTTTTTTATAATAGTCATTCTATTATTTTTCTATTTATCTCAAAATTCCTACACTAACTCACTAAAATAGTGACTTTAAGCACCATAAGTACATTTTTTGTACTAAAAT
The DNA here is from genome assembly GCF_059467195.1 of Physcomitrium patens. Lineage (NCBI taxonomy): Eukaryota > Viridiplantae > Streptophyta > Bryopsida > Funariales > Funariaceae > Physcomitrium > Physcomitrium patens. Next base: position 11,672,854 of record NC_143417.1, read on the forward strand.
ATACTAATGAGTTAATTTCGTGATTTATAGGATCTCAAATATTTGAAATTTAAGATTATAAGAGGTTTTTTGCAATCCTAAAAAAAATTTCTAGTTTGATTGAAGCAAAAATTGGTAATAATTTGGATTTAAAAATCTATAGGTTGGCTAATTTATAAAGTAATTAAAAAAATTAAGAAAAACTAAATCTTTGCCAAAAGGTCAATATCCAAGTTAAAAAAAGAGATTAGCTAACATTGAAGTATTTTAAGATTTTTTTTTAAATTGATAAATCCAATTTTCTTTAAATTTTATGTACTTAATATTATCTTATAGTTTGAAGTGTGAATAAAATTTTAGTAGAAATCAATAATTTAATTAATAATTATTGAGATTTTAAAATAATTATAGAAATTAATTAAGATTTTTTTAAGATTTTTTGTATTTATTTTGAATTTGATTAAAATTTAGGATTTAGTAAAAACTTTATTAAAATTTATTAAGATTTTTTAGGATTTTTTTTAATTTATTAGGATTTATTTTAGGATTTAGGATTGATTTAGGATTTAGAATTTGGTGAAGATTTTATTAAGATTTTTTTATAATTTTTTAAGATTTATTAGGATTCAAGATTTGATTAGAATTGATTTGGGATTTAGGATTTAGGATTTTATTAGGATTTATTTAGGATTTTTATTTTTAATATTTTTAAAAATATTTTTATGATATTTCTTTGATTTTATTTATTATATACATATTTTTTTAAGGTTAATTTATGATTTCTTTATGTTTCTTAAATAATTTCTAGAAGACTTCTTTTAGATTTGATTAATAATTTATTAGAATTATTAAAAATTAATTCAATTTTATTTAAGACTCTATTAGAGTTGTTACGATCTTGTTGTTGCAAATTCCATTTTATCTTCCACAATCAGGTATTGTTGCATACTTAAGCAAACTTTACAAAATATGACAACATAGTAGTGACAATCCTATTAACAACTTAGCTTATATTTTTTTGTAGACTCTATGTTTGTGGGAGAGTTTAATAAGCTTAAAGCTAAGTAGTGTATAGACTAAATTAGAGCTTTTAAAATTGCATGTCATAGTTTTGCCTCTACAAATTTGAGTAGTGGCTGACTAATAGTATCAACAAATTAGTGCGTGATTTTCTCACATTTAAAGAAATAGAAAGTGTGGAAGGGTAATTTTCTTGATGCAGAGGAGGTATTGATGGATTTGTCAGCTAGTATTGAAAAAATTATTTGTAAATGAAGGGATGAATAAAAATAAATAAATAAATAAAATGAATAAATTAGAACAATAAGAAAGGACTTGAGAGATTGATGATTTGCATTGTGTATATATTTGGTATGATAGAGAAGAAAAGGCTTTGATGTAGACCTTGAGATCCATTGATATTGTAAAAAAAGCACCACAATTCTTGTCCATCCAAACATCTTTATATTTCAGCAATATTTGATCTCTATTTTTTGTTCATTTATCAAATGTAAAACTTACATTCCAACTATCATGTCCAATTAGTAACTCCACCTTAGACCATGCTCTAGCGAGCATCTCGAGTAGACTTATTCCTCCATGAATTATTGAGTTTCAATTTCAATATTGGCAATAATTATTGTGTATCCAAGGAAAGTGATCTTTGAAGTTATGTAAGTATAAGGAGTAGCAAGGTGCAAGTAGAATTCAGCACATAGACATTCCTATTGCAAAAGTAGAGGTTCAATATTAATCTTTGTTCTATACAAGTTTTTTTTTTTCATTAAACTTATCTTACGATACATGCATTATATTTTAATTGATGTATTGCCTTAGTCAAACTTTCTACTTCACTTGGCCAAACATATGCATACATGGAGTATAATAGATGGCACATTGTCATACAAGTTTGAAAGACAAGGAGGCAGGAGGGGAGGGGAGTTAGGGACAAGAGACAAGGAATGAAAACAAAAGACTTATCCATTATAATAATGGATGAATCAAAATAATGGCAAGTAGAGTTGATTTAATATTTTTCTATATTTATCTATATATATATATTAATTATTTATTAATATTTAAGACTTAATAAAAAATAATTTAAATTTTTAATTATATATATCTATATACATTATAATAGATACCTTTATTATTTCAAAAAATAAATATAAATCGAAGAAAATATTAATACATTAAGTAGTTAATATATTATTTAAGAAATATTAAGAATGTTTCTTAAGTACGATTTAGGTATTTAATTTTTTTTAGATATGCCATATATTGAGGATATGAATTACAAAAAAAATGTAAAAAAGCAATATGTTCTTGTACCACTTAAAGAAAGAAATTTGACAAATTTAAAATAGATATAAGATAGAAATTAAAATGGCTATTGCCATTTACAAAGAAACTAGAGAATAATAAACTAATACCAAAATACATGAAAGGTATTAAAAAAAAATCACCTACAATTTGATGTTTTTAACTTTTTTAAAGTCACAAATTTATCATCAAAAAATTTTGGAAATAGAAAAACAAAGTTTTAATAGTGAATTACATTATTCGTAAATAGAGTTTTTCAACTGTCACTCACCAGGTGACATATGTGACATAATATGCTTGGACAATTATTAGAATACGGCATAGCTCCCTCGTGCTCAACTAGGACTGCCAACCATGATGTACTTTGGAACACAATTTAACGTACCACATCAATAAACGTGAAAAAAATGTAAATATATAAATATATGTATCTGAAGCACTTGAATGACGTGCAACTGGCTTCCACCACTGCTTCTAACAACACGTGCAGTCTAAAGATTCCAGGTGCTCAAGCCCAGAGCAGATTTTCAGGAAGGAATCAAATATGATCAATCGAGGATTTTGGTCCGAAATGATGCCCTCGTGTCGCATTCTGTTGGACAACCGCATCGAAGCACCAAAGGCAATATATTAAAGAGAAGGGGATTAAAGCAAAACCAGGATGTGGTTTCACATGAGCAGTGTCGTTCCGTGCAAAAACAGAGCAACGTGGACAACTAGCTTCGTTGCATAGACGATCAGTTTCGAAACCAGTGTTTCGAGTTTGAGCTATAAAGTTTCGGCTCTGGCCTTGTGAATGGTGCCAGTAGCATGACCTGGTCTTTGAAATGATCAAACTGATGCAACCCAATTTCTGTGATACATGCACACCCCAACCGCGACTTATCCCGATCAATCGTGGAATGTGAGGCATTCTGGAAGCAGCCCATGATCAAGCCGAGGTTCGTGCCTAGATCGGTGTACAATCGAGATTTACTGCAGTGCGACCATCTTGGATGGATCAAACTCTGGGGCCTAAATGGGAACCTGTCGGAATGCATGATCGGGGATGATCCAACTGCTCCCACGTTACTTACAATACATGTTGATGGTTTCTCACGGTTCTTCTATATCATCTAAGGAAGTCTTCTGCCACAACATTGCATAGATTCAAGGGGAAAATCAGTACGGCTTGGATTGGAACTTCACAGTGTGGCCTGCAGCATGTATCATAGCATGCTTAAGCAAGCTCTGCACATCGGTGAAAGATACATCATCGTGGCTTAATTCTCCTGATCGATACTAAAAAGACAGTCGGTGGGGTAATGCTACACTCAACGTGGGAAGAATCCTTCGTGGGATTGCTATCTTAGACGCGTTTGAAATTTGCTTGCAGAGCTTCAATCAGAACACTAGCGGCTGTTCGCACCTCGTGAAGTCGCCACGTAATTGAGTCCACGTAAGGCTGCAGGTTCAGAACTATTTTATCAATAAGAATCCACATGACGAATTGACGATCCGAAAAAAATTATCTACGGTGGTCTAGATCAGCACGAGCGATTAGCACTAAACTAGGGATAATGCTGCGACAAAAATATTAGAGCATGAAAGTTAACTTACCTTGGCAACGATGAAGCACTCCACGAACTCAAATGGTAGTCTTAGTATGCTACAGCGAACGACATCTAGCTTCAGGGATTCCATCGATTGAAAAAGGCGAATCTGCAAGTTGAATGGATACCGATGCAAAAAAATCTCCACTAAAATTTCCTCCTCAGAAACCTGAGCATGGATGCGGAGGTTCTCGGGGCTGATGATGTCCCTACTGGCCGCTGTGTTGTGATGAACAGAAGTCGGTACGATCAGGTTCTGCGGATTTCCCGTCATCCACGCAGTGTTGATAGGCTTCCCTCGATCTACAATCGGAGGTATTTGCTTCAACAGGTCGCCTCCTTTGTAGATGATATGCTTAGGTTGATTCGATTGAATTGCGTCAAACTTCTTGTCACCAGCTTTGCGAGGGACTGGACATGTTTTACTCTGTCTTCGATATCGTGGCGCTTCCGAGCTTTGAATAAGCAACTCCAGCTTCAAATTTGAGCGGCGCTTCAAAAGCTCCTCTTTACGAAGTTGCAACATCTTCACCAGCTTTATTGCGTCCTCTACAACCACAGCTTTTTCGCGCTGTAGAAAAAAATGATCGGAGATCAGTGCGCCTGATCTAGTTTAACAAGCTAGATCTCCCGTGGAAATGCCCTGATATAGTATGTTCCATGCATACATATAATGTGAAAGAAACAAAACTCCTGGGTCTGAAGAGGCTCAAAAATGGTTTTCATCTGTGGAGATTTAGTGACTAGGCAACAAGCGGACTATCAACTCATCCAACAGTACAAAATTCGAAAGAAAGCTTGTTTCAGTACACTCAGTGAGGGTTTTAGGGATGCAGAATTCATCGCCACAACAATCTGCACAGTACAATGTTATAACGTTTCTAAGTGGCCTGTGCTCACAAAAGCCATTGCCGCAGGATTTGTGCATACTCCTTGCACTCATGATACATCTCCCAGCAAGAAAAAGATTCTCATTGAAGAGAGGCATTTCAAATCTGCTAGCAGAGAAGAATTACAGGCAGCAGAGGTGAAGAACTAGTATGTGCCACGGAGCACTTACTTTGATTCCAGCAGGCAATATTGACTCCAGCACCTGGAACTTCGAAGCCATGTCTAAGCGTCGCTTTCGCTCTCTAAGAATGTGCTCCTCAGGGGTTGGTATCCGGCTCCCTACGGATTGTTTAAAAGCCTTAAACAACTCCTTTGTTTTCGGCGCAATCTGGGATTGGCTTGCTGGGTTCAGTTTCTTGCGTTTCGAAGGTGAGGAGCTTTGTTCTGCAATGAGGGGTTGCAGTTGACGTTTCAAACCAGAATTTATGCAAATTTTTACGCTTCCTGGTGAGGAAGTCGACATGGGCGAAATTAACTCAGGGGATGGAACCACTTGATCCAGCAGTTTGTCAGTGACAGAGCTCACATCGTTCTGAATATAAGCAACCGAGACTGGTGTCTGCAAAGCCCACAGGGGACTTGAAACCGAGGGCGCATTAGCACGAGTTGAGAATACAACCGAGGAACTTGGCTCTAAATTGGAAGGGCAGGAAGCCAATGTGACGCTTTCTTTGACATCGATAATGTCATCCAAGAAGCTCGTCACACCACTTTCACTACAAGAATTGATTTCCGGGCACAGTGTTTCAAAGTACTGGTTCTGCCAGTCTCCGAAAATCTCGTCGAAGTTGGTATCCATGGCTTACGAAAGTGCAGTCAGCAGGAAGCGCGTGATAGAAAAACGAAGAAAACGTTCGCTAGACCAAAAATTAAGATCCTTCACTTGCTGACCAGAAAATACAGCACTTCGCAGATCCAGAGAATTTTAGCTGAGAAAGAGGCCAGATGACCTGTCGATCATCCTCCGACATGCCACTTCTCTAGCAAAAGTAATCATCAGCCTATACTAATATGGTCAAGCCTCCAAATCCAAACCATTGGGCTCGGCAGCTGCAAATACCGTCTGCTAGGTAAAGATGCTGTAAGCTCAAAGTAGCACTCTCAGGAGTCGCTTAGCCAATACTCAATGCAGTGCTCTACATCGACTAGAAACATCTCGTGTGGCGGTGTCTTGCAGGCAATTCAGCTTTCGCTGTAAGGCGACTGATAACCGTGCAAAGGTTCCAATCACCATGTTACATAGCCTTGAAATTTATTCATCCCTCCAGCAGCGCTTTAGGGAGAGTTATTTGCAGACCTATACAGCGAACGCTGCATCGACGCAAATATACCAGAGGATACCAATATTTATAACCAACTTTCGTCATATATGTATATCTGCTTTTGCATATTCATTTTCTTTTCATTTCCTTTTCTTTTTTGCAATCTTTTATTTTCATATATGTCCCAACCGTGCACGAACTTCTCCGTTACGATGTAAAGAGGTCATCAGCCAGGCCACACAGTTCTTACAACTGTTCAGGAACTCTAGTTTCGGCGACTCTAGTGTCGCTTCTTAGCAGCACATGAGTTTATGACAAGATTGCTAGCCGCTTTCACCCTATCGGGTTCCGAGAAGTTTGCAAGTAACTTGTAAATTATCCCTGATCTGGGCCCGTTGATGAACGCATCCCCCAAGTTACCCAGGAATTGAATTCCAACTGAAAAGTTGGACTGTCGCTGCGTAAAAGATCATCTCACTAAGACTGTTGCACTGTCCCAGTCCAGCTGATACGATGCATCCATGAGAGTCCAGACTTTCCTTTTATGTTTTGTTTCTTTTTGGTATTCTTTTTTAAATGAGGAACGTGGATCCGTTAGAAACTGATCTGGTTTTCCAAGCCCTGAACCCAGTGCTTGAGCTTCTGTCGTAGCAGATGCAGATGGCTCTGGACACTAGCCTCTTCGTCACGTTGGAAATATGCCTCAGCAAGTACAGCTCGTCCTTCCAGACAAACTGAGCGCTGGCAGCAGATTCTACAGTGCCTGGTGGTTGGGTTGTAAGATGTTGATTAGTGCCGATCTCCCGGAGCTTTAATTTTGTCTTGCCTTGTCCTTCCTTGTGGAGAAGGTCTGGATCTTCGATTCGCCGCACCGTGCTCGACAGCACCATTTCCTACAGGAGGGAAGGCCGGCTATGAATTCGTCTCGAGAAAGCGGATTCCATATCAAAAGCAGGACCATGTACTTGGAGAATCTTCCGTACTTGGTGATGATGGTCAGCTGATCTTCTCCAATAAGGGCTCCAAACCAAGACCGATAAAACTCCATATTCCAAGAGTGGTAAAATGTATCAGGCATGATAATTGTATGTTCGTAGTTTGCAGACAAGCTGCCGGAAGTAATACCCCTGTCCGTTCCAACTCTAGTGATCAATTTTAATCAGGCAATATTGGCAGTCAAGTGTGCAGTACTGATCGTACTTGAAATGATTTTATTGTCCTTAGGGTGCAGATTAAACGACGAAAACCTCCAGATTTTACTCACAGCCGGACGTCCTGCAGAATCTGCGACCGTCATGTAGCGAAGATCAAGCCAGGAATTTGGAGTCCGACGCCCCGTCGAAGCTTCTCGATAAATGAGAGCATACAGGGATGAAAAACATAACCTAGAAGATATGACTCAGGGACGTTCAACACGTCGATGAACCATGTACTGCATAAATGATAACAATAAATATTGATTCACTGAGTACGAGTCTAAGAGGTGTTTGTGGCTTAGACTCACCGAGATCGCTGTCGTAGAACGCGCCGAAAAGGATCTTAAGAAATAGCCATGTGCTACGTAAGAAAAGTTTCTCGCATCATGGGCAGGTCGAACTAAGCCGAGACTTAGGTGGCATGTGCAAATAATTGAAATTTGTTGTTCTTTTTATAATCAAAAAGTTGAGTTGACCAAATTGTATCTGGAAAAATATATCAAGTACATTTGCACGTGAACCACATTCTTGAAAACAGAGACGCTCAACAAGCACTCTTATGAGTGCAGCAATGACCTCCTCTACTGGAATAGAGCTGCAACCTTCACAGTCGATAAATTTAGATTGGGACAACTGATACGCCGTTGAAGAGTCTAGTGATTCTTCCAGCTGAAAGGTTCTTCGAAATAGACCACGATACTCCAATGCTTATCAAAAAAAAAGGGGGGGGGGGATCTCCATGGCTGACAACAGAGGAAGCGAAATTCACTACAAGAAAATCTGTAAAGTTTCACCTTTTGGCAATCGTTATACTGAAAGAGAGAAATATCCAGTTCTCAGGTTACAGTTGACTGTCTTACAGATGCGGTCTTTTTACACCGGCTGTCCCACAACTTTCACTTAGAAATTCCACCAACGTAATGACAATGCATCTAGAACAGCAGCCTCACATCTTCAATAATGAGATGTTTGTTGAACGTATAGGGCAATGATCCAAATCTCATTACCCTACATATTTCAGCATGCTTCTGATAACAAATGTAAAAATACATTCAAAATATAAAATTGATGTTAAGTATCAGTGTCGTGCAAGCAAAGTCGAGAGGGTATCTCGCATAATGAGCTCGTGTGTCCACCATACAAGCTTTATAAGTCAAATGATGTACCACTCTTTACGCTGCAGAAAAAACATCTAACAAACTAATACATTTTCAATTCTGCAGGAGCCCTAGACTCTAAGACTTATGACCCTTGTCTTACGTCGACATATTCAATCCAAACTGAATCAAAACTAGCTTACTGGATTAAAATGCTTAGCAAATGCCGGAATTCCTCACCGACCAGAAACCACCTACACTTTTGAAGACTCACTACTACATGGACCTTACCAGGCAGCTAGTTTACTGTCCAACATCCCAAAGCAACTCAAGAAAGGCTGGACGGAGCTTGTATCTGAGATCATTTATGAGTGAAGAACAGTGCTCAACAGGTTCATATCCGATATACATACACCCTTGTTAAGACCTTGGGATCACACGATAGGTTCAAATGTGGATTCTAGCATCTTCAGTTGGCAGTTGGTATCATCGCTCAAGCATGTTGCGAAGTCTTAGGAATTATTTTCCTGTAGCCAAGGTAACCCATACAAACTGCAGATATACTTCATTTTGTAGCAGTGTGATATCCAGATCCAACCACATTGCTGCATGGATTATTAACAATTATCTGAATAGCACTACCTTTTTAACGAGAAACAAGCCAAAGATTGTAAGATCCTATACAAGATTTGAAGGTACATGGTCTGGTTCTGCTGAATTTTAGAAAATACTACCAAATCAACCAATCGACCTCTGCCAAAATTACACTGCTGATGATTGTTAATGTGGAACGTAGTTGCTATCAAAGCTTCTGGAATAAAAGTTCTAAATCAATCAATAAGCAAACATATCAATCAATTTATTTTAACCAGCTGTGTTTATTGATTTAGATAAATCAATAACTAAGAGATGAAAACCCCACACTGGTATCGACCTTCTTCCTAGTCTTGCAAGTATTATGGTAGTGTACTGCAAATTACTGGCTCCTAATATCGTGACTTTGTATGCATGTGCACACACGAAAAAATGAAATCAAAATAAAAACAAGAAATAGCGCGAAGAATCGTAACTAAATTGATTCACAAAACTCAGATAAGGTAGTCTCTGAAAGGATCTTATGACATTGAAGCTCCGCAGCAGCATTACTTATTCCTAGTTTTGCATGTCCGTAACGCAGGCGCAGCTGTGTCCACTTGTCTTCTTTGGCTAGTAGTAGTTCTCGATCTGTCACAGAACAAAGGCTGCAGCAATATAGTAACAACGCAAGCGTTTTTTTCAAAAAGGAAGCCTACACACACTTAAATATTGAACAGAAAAGAATGTAATTGTGTCATGGAACCGAGGTCTTCTTAACATGTGATTTATTTCAAGAATAGAGACATCAAACCCTAATCACATCAACATCAAGAGCCCACAAAAGAAACCACGATTACTGCAACACTATTTCTGTTTTCAATAAATCCTCATGAGAGAAATGTGCAGAATTACCACTAGGAGTCTAATTCAGTGCAGAGTGAAGGTGCATCAAGAGTGGGAACACAAGATAGAAGCACCACATTGAAACCTATAATCCTAATGTCCACTATCTATCATCCTGGACCAAATGGAGTTTCCTGGTCAGAAATTGCAGTCTGAGAAAGCACAACTTTTCAACAGACTACTGCAGGTCCTCACCATTCAACGAAACTCCACAAAATTGGAGATTTCAATACTACGTGTGAGTAAGGGAAAGCCAGAAGAAATTCACACTTTCTTCATTGATATGATTGGCAGGAAAAGTAACGTCCACAAGGCAAGGCATATGTGTCAAACGAATGCAGGAGTTAGATTTGCATAATCCACGAAAATTTTACAAAGAAGTCACACACAGTAATACTGGTTTACAATTGTTATTACCGTTCCCTTATCACGGCCAGGTGGGAATATGTACACCGTTGTTGGGGTGTTTGTCTGTCAACCACTCATCATTGACAATGTCCAGAACAATGCCTGAATCAAATAGCTACGAAATTTTCCAGAGCACTACAAATCTGTTACTATGCACTAAGTGCTGTTCAACTGAAATGTAATCCATTACAGCTACAGCAGGCAGATAGTCCGTCTGCGATAGCGACTACGTTTTCCTCGATAACAACAATCACAATACAGCAGATGCTACACAAATTGAGCAATGAGAAGCAACGAGCCGCAAAAGAAACTCCATAGCGCACTACACCCCCGAAGTGAATTTGATCTTGGGAACCTCATTACAACGCAAAAAAACGCACGACGCCTCAATCTGAAGCCGCAGATCCACACGCATGAAAATTTTCGGAATACTCCAGCGGCAAATTCATATGCAAAACTGTTCCATTGCAGCACCATCCGATTCAAGACGAACAATAAGAGTTCGTCATGAAAAGAGTAGGATAAGCAATGACTTCCTGAACCTCGCTCTTAACGAATGATGTTTCCGTGATCCAAACGTCCAAAAGATTACATACCTCAATTTTTCTGAAACCTGCCCTCTGCCATGACTAGTGCAAAGAAAATTTGGATGGGGTAGGCCGAAGTCACACGGTTGTGGGTCACACAGCCATCGCCGTGAGGGTCACCTAAGCTTAACGAATTCAAGTGTGGTGTCACGGATCTTGTGTGCGCAGTCGTTGGAATTAGAATTTGGGAAACTTCTTTATTAGACCCTAATATGAGTCCAACTTCTTAAATAAACCCTCAATCAAGGTGCGCGTTGCTCTTGATGTCACGCGCTCCGTCTAAGTCGATGATTCGTACTTGTGTGACTTCCTTCTGCTTTTCCTTGCTGACCTTTGTGAAAGGTCTCAGGTCAGTGTTTTTCGGTGGATTTCGTGGCTGGGTTTGGTGTTAAGGTAGAAGATGATGGGTCCTTGGGCCTGCTTGACGTCCATTCGCAGTGGCCACGCAAAGATTCCGTCATGCCAAACCTGGAACTGATGCAGCTTTCAAACCTTTCTCGCCTTTCATATTGGTCTCGGTTGCCAATGTCGTCCTTAACGTATTACTGCATGTCATGAAATACGGATGCTCCGTGTGATCAATTCTTAACTTTTATTGTACTAATGTACCTAGGGTTTAGGGTTTCGGCGTTTCCCGTCTGTACAGTACTGTTGCTCTCTGCGTAGTTGTTGAACAGATGTACATGCGACAGCGTGAAGTTAGGAAGACTTTCCTTTATGAACCCTCTTTTTCTACAAATGTGCAAGTGTAGTGTTTTTCATACATGCTGTCATGATGATTCTTGTCATCTACGCGACGCCAGATTTATTCGTCACATTTGTGACTTATTAACGATCAGCCTTTGAGGATCGACAGTCCACAAGGAGGTACAAGCACAGAAATACATCATCTGCTGCTTATCCCCTTGCTTAACGTATAGCTTGTGATGTCTCTGATCTTGATACTTCACATGGTTTAGTGATGGAAAAATTCCTTTGTTTCTTTCCGTATTATTCACAAGTGATGCTTGATAGTTCTGTCCGCGGGCCTTGAGATACCATGCAGCTCTCAAACCCTCGTTCTGGCCACAACGTCGGTTTGAGGCTAGCGTTGGAAGAAACAACACATTATCCCTTCACATTTCATTGATTTTCAGTTCCTGAAATTTGAAGGGATAGCATGTTGCATTTCTTAGAAGGTGCTTGCTTACACTTAATACAGTTTGGTTAATCTGATTAGTTATTAATACTGACAATCCATGGAGGCTCTTTCGGCGGGTGTAAAGGCAGTGGGTTGTTCTTGAGAAGATACTCTAGTTCATGGAGTTGCAGCAATCATAAAGAGCTTTAATTGTTCAGTAACACGAAGCGTTCACAGACAGACCTTCTCGTGACCTTCCAGTTGCAGCATTACACCTCAAATCCCCATGTCTCTTCCTGTCCCTCATACAGGATTGGTGGCTTTCCCCGTCTATCACAACTTTGCATTGGCTGCAAACCTGAGAAAAATCGATAGCCCGTCAAGAAAGCATAAATGAAGAGGCAACTGTTAATAAGAGCACGTCATTATATAACGCTTCAACGTTATTGTTGCCTGTGCTTAGTGCCTACTTGAAAGCGAGATAGTTCAATTGGCTTTTAGTGTCCAGGCTCTTGAACCAGTCCAGCATCCTCGTCGCCTACCGTGCTATTTAACACATGCACAATCACATCTACAAATCTGGCAGGTTGTTGTTCTGCTACGATGCATTCATTGAATTGTAGATACATAACAGAAATAATGAACCGTGACCGCATGTCCCACACCTTCACCCGGGATGGTGCAAACTCTTCGATCCATGCCAAACAAGTCACAGAAGCTCAAAAGCATGACTCAATTAGACCCACTACATGCCCCCTCCTGCGGCAATCATGCTGCTGACACGGCACTTAAGCCATGCCTGAGGTGGCTGTCAATGAACTCTCACCCTGGGCTGTCGTTTTTGTTGGAACCATTCGAGTAAACCAAACAGATAGGCGTCAGCCTCATGTCAGAACCGCTGCACCTAATTTCGACCAAATTGCTGGAAGTTGAGAGACACAAGGTGGTATTCAGTTTGCATAAGTGCTGCTTCGAGTAGTCGATCCACTACCCGTTTGTAGGCTGGTTCCAGGAGGATTGTTAGCACCAATCCTTTCCCTAACTCCCTGCTACCCTCCCGCCGCATGATTTGATTTCTGACACTGCGTCTCCCAAACCACTCTGCACGGACAGATCCACTGGGGCCATTACCTGTAGGGCGATGATTGCACTGCTGGAGCTTGACCCTGCGGTGCGAAAATTGCCAAATTATTTCGGCACATGATTCCGGAGACGGCATCCATCAAGACGGAGACTAAATGTCCTTCGTTTTCATACACTTTCTTTTTCCACTTTCAGATCCCAGTCTGGTGCTACCACGTGGGATTCTGTGCTATACAAAATACATGAAACGAATATACCCACACACAGACCTCAGAAAATGCCTTCACCCTTCTTCCCACAAGCATCATGTGAAACAACGAGTGTGTGTGTGTGGATCCCCCCCCCCCTATAAAGACGACTTCTCCTCCTCATTCGTCCAGAATAATTCAATAATCATATTGCAGCTGGCCAGAAACCACAGTAAATAGGTCAAACTTTCACCCATCTGCTCGGGTACTATGTAAGGAGGTAGTTCGGCATTCATCACCTGAAACTCCCCACACGTACACAAATCAAAACTCTCTTTTTTTATTATAATGAGAATTATTTTGTTTTTGTTTTCCTTTATCCATCAATCAACCAGGTATATTGAACGAGGAACTTTACGGACAGGCCAGCATCGAGGAATGGCTCCGGGATTGTTCGTCAAGGAGAAAAGAAAGAGAGGGGGCTTGGGTTAGAGTGATGTCAGAGTGCCTTTGCACACCATGTCAACAGTGTATTATTGGAGGGGGAGATGTGATTCTCACTGACTGCGCCAGCTTCATCAGAACAATGCCGTGGTCCTAGCTCCGCGTGTTTCACAGAGCCCAGCACAGATAGATACGTGCCATTTTTTTATAGCCCAGTTTTGGGTTTACTGCATTATTGCATAGGGTTGTGGGAGTTGAAACAAACTGCTAGTGATTGTGGTACAATTGGCAACCACTCCCAGGAAAGCTCCAGTTTGTGGGACAATACATAATATGTATCTTTTGTGCACTAACTAACTAACTATATATAAGCAATCAATGGGTGTTGCACACGTATGGTTATCCAATCAAACACAATTTAGTCCTATTCTGCAGAAAATGTCATCCCGGTCGGAAAGGAACCAAGCAACAAAGTGTTTGCAAACTATCCAAACAGTAGGAATTAATTTCAGTGGGATATGAGGGTTTAAGTTTCGCACGTAAAGCACTGAACAACCTCTGCCCACTACACTGAAATAATACATGACTGCCCTTTCCCTCTATTAATTTTTTGCTTTGCCTTGTTCTTTGTTTTGATTTTTTCGTGTACAGTGGAGTATGTCCAAGCTTGTACTTCAACACACTGTTGGGATGGACAGTATCTACCTGGCAGCATGTACAAAGGTTGTGCAAGTTTGCCCTACATAATTCTAACACTCAGAAGAAATGAACAAACATGAACACACACACACACACACACACATATGTATATATATATATATATATATATATATATAGCTGGCACCACAAATCAGTGTAAAGCACTATCACAAAGTATTATAGACAAGCTAACAAGGTTTGTGGCCTGTCGAACTGAGACGGAGACATGGGATTTCGAAAGCCAAGAGCCAAAATGGCCCATCAAAATACCTTGAACTTGTAGTGTAAATCCTCAAGTTCCAAACTCTCTAGCTTAAGGTACACACAGTGAAAGCAGCAAGACTCCAAAGATAGTCCATTGCCAATTCTTTTGCATCCAAGCATCGGCTACACAGGCGGTTGAAGGTCAATCACTTAAGACTTCCTATGAGGGTCTTCAAAGAGTCATGTTTTTTTTTTTTTTTTTTTTTTTTTTGTATTCTCTTCTCCACTAACTTAGGTCTTCAGCCTGTGGTATGAAAAAGACCTTTCGAAATACTGAAGAAGAGAAGTACTGGAATGTGGTAATATGACGGTAGCATATTCCATTCTCTCCCCCATTTATTTTAAACCTATGATCTTCTAAATAAACAAGAGAACCCAATAAGCATTGAGATTGAGTTTTGCACCAGAATAGCTATCGTGTTAATAACGCAGATTTGAGTAGAATGTAGGCCAGTGGGTGCTCCCAAGCTTAGCAAGTGAAGGTTCTAAGGCTTGTGGTGAGTTACAACGTTCGTATTGATTCCCCAAACATGTGTTCACTTGGATCCCATAAATAGGAACGCATTCTCCCATCACGTTCCCATTAACCACCAAGCCTGGACTGCCAGTTGTGTTTTCGCTGGTCTGGAAATGACGAGTTGCCATGAAGGGAACGGGCTTGGGGGGTCTACGATTGTGAAAGAGGCGGAGATGGGTCTCCGTGGCTTCGTGGTGTCGATGAATGTTGGACTCCTCATTTGTTGGTTCAATTCATTCGTCGCTGTTGATGGGGTCCTTCCCTTCATATTGAATCCTGTGATTTAAACAAAAACTTTGTTTTTTTGTGTTTTGCTTTGGACTTCTTAAAGATAGAAAGAAAAACCCATGGACATTCTAGTGGAAATTATGCAGTATTGTGAAGAACTATGCAGTGAGGATTGTGTGTATGCTTAGGAAATTATTAAAGTATTACACTTAAATAATTTTGAAGTAATGTTTGATTGTGGAGAAATCAAAAATACCAAATGTTTTTTAAACGGTTTTCATGATGCAATTTTACAAATAAGAAGAATGATTAGTAAAGCACAAGAAAAATGATGGCTTGCAGTCAAGAGCTGTTTTTCGGGTGCTTTTTATTGTGGCCGTAAAGCTGCAAAAGGAAACTGAATGCAGATGAAAAAAGATAACAAGTATTCCTATAAAATACAAGTGAAAGTATTCAGTTAATTATTTAAAGAAGTATAAATTATTCACAACATATGTGTTACTAATAACTTCTGACGATGAAAGTTCAAAGCATCAATTAGATGAACACAAAAAAATAAATATAAATAAGGCATGCCACATCTCCAAAAAACAACACGTTTTCTGGGAAAAAAATGAAAAATGCATGATCACAGAACAAAAAAATAGAATAAAACGAAGATATTTCAGAAAATATATATCAGGAATAATTATTATTCGACAGACCAATAATAGTAATAATAATAAAAACAACCACATTAAGGATAAAGAAGACACCAATCAGTGCACAACATAGATGAACAGAAGATTATGTGAATAAAACACATCCATCTGTTCGCTGACTTAGCCCACTTTATTCTGTTGGCTTAAAAATAAATACAACTTTACAGAGACAGAAGCAATTCAGCTCTTTATATCATTTGGCAACAAACCCTAATCTTGTTTTAGGCCCATTTTAGAGCTAACTAAGTGCAAAAGAATCTTGGCATTCCTGGCAAAATGACACTTGTCATGCAAAGTTTAGAGATTAGGAGTTAAAAGCCATAAACCAGCATGGCACATTCCTCAATCCACATCACACAGATTTTTCTTATTTGTGGGGTGTTCATGCACCTCATCTAACTCATTTGCTAACTAAATTATTGAATAGTAGGCATCCAGGCTTCATAGCAATAAGCTGTCACTAGGCAAGGGCATGAAATGGGGTTATCACTTCATGTGAGCTATGTTAAGAGGGGTTTTACACACTATGCCAACAATGATTGGGGAACAATGGGAACCTATTAGATGCCCAAGCGGGCACTTCCAAAACATGAATGTTGGGTTGGACAAGAGACTGGGTCCTATCATACTAAAATAGTACGCAAATGGGTTGTGGCACCCTTTGGGTAGCTCCAGAGATGGGTAGCAGTAATTCAAGGAGTTGTGTGTGTGTGTGTGAGTGAGAGAGAGAGTGGGGGGTTAAATTTAAGAGCTTGACCCAGTTCAGCCATATAGATCACTTGGGTGACCTTTGTCCACTTCCATTTCAGTCAGAAAACTCCAAAATGGGAAGGCCTTCTCAAATAATTGAGCTCTTCTCCCCTTAGCATTTGTGTGTTTCTGGGGTCCTGATGATGCGGCATTTCTGGGCATGTGGAGGTGGGTTTGCTGCATGCCATGAGCTTATCACTTGGATGACCAAATGTGAATGTATGCAAAGAAAGATGGGAATATGTACTCAAGACTTTCAAAGGAACTAAAGAATGTTATACATGCAAAGAAAGGGAATGCTTTTCTTTGACAATTGGAGTGACAATGGTTGTAGGAGGAGACCAGCTGACAGAGACTCATGACTTGCCCCTCAGTTGCCATTTTTGGTGGTAATTTTCCACTGCCGAGATGACACTTCAATCATAGAGTCCTATTTCACAATGCTCTAAGATGTACATGTTGACCTAAAAGGGTGAAGGCATCATTCTCTCACACATACATGTATACACATATATGGTATAGAAATATACTATTTTCTCATTGAAAAAAATTAAATGAAAATTAGTGGGCAGCCTTAATAGTTGGAGTTTAATACTAATAACCATGGGAAATGTAACCAGGGTGATCAGTTGCAGTATCCCCAAAGGATTTTGTGACCCTGCATATCATACATACTCAATCAATCAATCAATCAGTTCAGTGCCAATTGCCTTTGCAAGGAAACACCCTTTCTTGTTCACCTGGTTCACACTACCTTCCACTGGTTGCCCTCCTTTTTGTAGTTAAATTTACTCTTGTCAACTTCCCTCAATGTGTGGAATCATTCTTGTCTACTTTGCTGTTTTCATAGACAACAAGTTCAGGGGGGGGCATTTGCCTTCCCTATGTGCAACCAAAATGTGCTCCTACTTCACAGTTATGATCATTAAATTTTATTACATGTTATTATTATTTTGCCAGATATCATGTGCAAAAATTCAGAAAATAAATATATATTCTGCAGCAAGTTTCTGCATCCAGTCTTGGCCACATTTTATTTCACAGCTCTGACAAGTGTGAGAAAAACCAGCACCCACAATGCATGCAGTGTGAGGATGGCAACATTCCAGAACTAAAACCTTTCAGATTAGAGGTATTGTAAAAGAAGAAGAACCCAGTATATTGCAGAGAGGGGGTTGGGGGGGGGGAGAAATGAATAATTTATGGCTATGGAACCATTGGTACTACTCTTCTTCATCATGGGCATTATTGAATGGCTCTGCAAGGTTGTACAACAAGGTTCACAAGGGGAAAAGATACTTCTGTGTATCACTGACACAACTACAAGTGTCTTTATCCCTACAATAGAACTTGAGAAATTATTTAGACCAGCCTATAGAGACATATAGTTTTTAAATTATATGTATATATAGGCTGGTTTAAACAAAGAAGTCTATTTTTATCAGTTACTGAGGTAAATTATTCAAAGTGTATTGAGAGGAAAAGTCAAGGTGATTTTTATTATTTTTATTATTTTTACATGGTATAAATAATGTCATTTCTAAATTTTCCATTGAGTTCTTTGTTGAAGGGTGATTTTATAATATATTGAGATGCCACGTAAAAAAAATGTTTTATATATATATATATATATATGTATATATATATATATATGTATCATTTACACATATATTTTTAATTTTCAAGTGGTAGAGAAAAGATATGTGTTGTAATATATAAAATGGTAATAAAAAATGATTTGTTTTATGTCCTCTTTGTACTATCTTCAAATAAAAAAATTTAAAAGGATAAAACTTTTCTTCACCAAGCAAGGGACCTTCATGGGGGTTTTGGACGGCAACCTTTACAAATGTGCTGCCATGTACAAAGATCTCACTAGAAACAAACAAAAAACAATGCATTGTAGTTGAACTTCATCATATTATGATACATTGTTATTCTTTTATTTTCGTCCAAGTCAATAAATTTCATGAATATACTGGTAGAAGTAAGATACATGGGCGCACATATTCATGGGCATTAATAGATGCCCTGTCTACATGTTCTCTCTTTCTTCCTACGGAGTCCATGGTTCCTTGAACCTGTTGTGAGTAAAGAACAGGCTCATCTTCGAATCTGTAGTTATATCAGCATTAACAACAAGATTATAAGATTTCCCCATGCGAAGGAGGAGTATGAAAGCATATTCAGAAAGATGTACATAAAATAACCTACTTTTGAACGCTTGTCATTTAACTGCTTCGTACAAGCCGTTCCCATGTTCAGACATAATTTCAACACTCACAATTCTGCAGGATTTTTACAATCCATACCCGCAAAATAAAGTAAAAAACAGTAAAACTAAAACATAACAACTATATCTGAAATTATCTGCTAGCCTAGGACATTGCAGTGGAATGACAGATACCACAGCATATTCCCAATGAAACCGTTCCACTCACGCATACGCAAGGTGGGTGCAAAATCGCCACTCAAAACTCACAACTTTGAGAGAGCCAGTCTCGCCGTGCCATCATGACTCTCACAGCCACCATCCCGATTCCTTCGACCGGAATCCTAGTCCTTGCAGTTCGTTAACCCCTAATTACGCCGTCCCATTCATCGCTGCCGAAACGACAAATTCCTCCGACTCAGATAGGCTGCTGCGA
Source organism: Physcomitrium patens (assembly GCF_059467195.1). Classification (NCBI taxonomy): domain Eukaryota; kingdom Viridiplantae; phylum Streptophyta; class Bryopsida; order Funariales; family Funariaceae; genus Physcomitrium; species Physcomitrium patens. Next base: position 11,692,309 of record NC_143417.1, read on the forward strand.
GAGCCCAAAGACCCGGTCTCCGCAAAAGCATCTCTTTTTCAGTTCGGTCGTGGTAGATTTGGGAGCGATAGTCCTGCGATCAGCGACGATCTCACCGATCGCAGGCTCTCCTCAACTTCCGGGAGGACCATCGGGGGCCCAGCCTAGCCCGAGTGGGTGGGTGAGAGTGCGGAGCCCTACCTCCTCGCCCAAGGAAGAGCTCGAAGCACTCACGTCGAGCTGAGCCCCAAAGTTTTCAGCAAATCTGCAAATCCAATCACATTAAATCGAAGCCTGTAGCGAACGCGTTCTATTAATGGGAATCAACCAATGTTCCCTATGCAGATTCCTGCAGTACTCTTTGCAACCGACATGGGACCGTGATATGCTCGCATTTGGGAACGATGCCCACTTGTCGGGAACGGTGCGTATCTTACCACGCTTTCGTGGACGTTCTCCATCCGTGCCCCACGAGGGGAACGATTCCTCATAACTCGGCCGACACACGACGGCGACGACGTCGTCGCAGTCTCTGGCTCTTTCTCTCTCTGTGGCTCTTCCTCTGAAGCCATAGACCTCGGAGAATTTCCTCCTTTTGGACTCTCGTTTTCCTTCATTGTAGATGGACCCGAGTATCTTTTCTTCTTTTTCTTTCGTGGAATGATGGTGCATTGGGGAAAAGCATCGGAGGGTGAGCTTCTGACGGGAGCCGCGCAGAGGGGGGAGTGGCTTCCAGCTGAGTCCCCTTCTGTTGCTATGTTTGCTGCTTTGAGTGGTTGGGGTTTTGTCGATTTGGTGGCTTGAGTGTACCGGTGGAATAAGCAAAGGATGTGATGTGATCTTGTTTGTGGAGTTTATCTGTACTCTCCTTTTTTCCTTTTATTTCGGTTGAACTATAGCGTCTGGCATTGCGGATGAAGGGATTTGATGGTGTGAGATTTGGCATAAGAGAATTCCTGCCATTTTGTGACCGAAGGGTTTGAGGTATTTTCCGAATTTTAAAACGATGTCCAGCAGGACTAGTCTTTGTTTGGTTTACTCTCTCTCCTCCTTTCAAACCTTTTCGCTGAATTTCACAACACTAGCACTGATACAACGCATTCATCGTGAACGGCCCGTGAATAAAGCGAGACGATAAAAACAGAATAAAAAACAAACAGAAATAAATAAAAACACGAAAAACACTCAGAAGTAGTTGTGACCGCTTCGGGCTGCAGGCTCTAGGAAGCAATGTACACGTCATTGCACAGAATTTGAATACCGGACAAAAATAAATAATGCTCAATCAAAAAATAGCCTTTCTCTTGGGAATCTCCTCACATTGCAAATAAGGATTTCCATTTCTTCTTTTTATTTGTGTCGGTCATGAAACGCACATTGATCATACGCGTATACACTCAATGCAGATATTGACAACTCTTGGAAACATATTCGATGCAACAAAGCCCATGTTGAGCTTGAAGGAAGGAGGGAATGAGAAGCGACCCACAATCAAGCTGGCGATGGACCCACATGAAAATGGTGGGACATGTTGAAACTCATTATCCCCCCCCCCCCCCCTCCCTCCCTTCAAACGAAAGCTTTTACAAGCAAGCAATGAGGAGGGGTCCCCAAGTGTCCGATACATTCCACTTGGCATGTATATCAATGAATTGGGCAGCATTATTAATCTTATTCTCCAAAAACAAACAAAAAAACAATAACAACTACTTGCCACTTACGAGTGAAAAAAAAATGCCGGTCCAATGAGTTTGTGTGTATTCCTCTTCAGGTTTTATTAGGAGTAAGAATGATTTCTGAGAGAAAAAAGTTAACATTCAATGCAGGTGGAAAATGCTTCAGCAAATTACCCTTGTGGACAATCACCACACAATAGATTGTCCTTTATGTGGTGACATTGAAGTAGAATCCTTTTTGCATATTAAATTCACAATTTTGTTTCAGCAAAGCTTGTGGTGGAGACTATTGTGTGTGACAAGGGCGAGACTTGCTGTTGACGGGGGTTGGAATCAAAAGCCGACATGGGTTGAGAAGCTATTAATTTAATACTGCATCTCATTTGCTACTTGGTTTTGAAACAAACTTCTTCACTTTCTTCAATTCGGTTCAATAACTGGGCATATTGAAGAATTTTGAACTGACCCAAAATATCGATTTGAATGAAAGTGATTCAAATACATTCATTTTCCAGGGTTTGAGACTGGGCAGTTTCTCCTCGCCCATTGAAAACGAGGTCAATGGGAAGTAAAGAAGGGCCAAAGGTTCGGAAGGGTTTCCTATCCCGATTCCTTTTTTCTTCCCTGATCGTCCTTTTCACCTTTACAGAGATACTTAAGTGTGAGTGTTTGTCTTCATGTTCTTTATTTTGCATTATTTTGCTGATGCTCGAAAACCTGGTCCAAGTGGCTTGATGGCTGTCTGACTGGGCGGCTTAATTTTCCTCGCTTTTTCCTCCAATGTGGTGCAAAGTTAACGATCGCAAAGGCTGACCAGACCAGACCAGACCAGACCATGCCAGCGTTCAGTCAGGACACGGCAACCGAGATAAAGAGACAGAGAGACTGTAGGTGGTGCGGCACTTATCATCCAACGACGTGCATGGGAAAAACAAATATTAGAAAACAAATAAAATAGATTAAACGAAATCATCCATCGTGGACTGCGCATGGGCGGTGCGGTACATCCATTCTGTGTGCATTGGAAGTAAATCCACAAGGGGAAAAAAAAAAAAAGAAAAAAAAAAAAAAAGATAAAAGAAACATCAAACACAGCTGGAGTCAAGTTTCATTATCATGGGGGTGCAGCATGTTCGGAGAGGAAGCGAATCCACGTGGGGTTCAGTTTGTGTCACATTCTTACTATTACCCAAAATTGTATATTATTAACACTGATTGTCTCCAATTATCTTTACACGCGTTTTCGCGTCTGAACGTTAAAAACAACACAGGCCACGCTTGCACAGATGCACACAGAGAAGAAGCAGCAGAAGAAGATGAAGATGCTTGGGTGAGAATAATTTTGCAGGCAGAATGCAGTGATTGGAACGAAAAGACTGAGTAATCCACATCCACATTAATTTCTAAAAACCAGAAAAGAAGGAGAATGGCAAGAAAACTAGAGGAAGAAGAAAAGATAACAGAAGCAGTTGATTAGTAGCCACAGTTAGGAGAGCAGTCAGAAAACTGCCGACCCTCCCTTGGCCAACATTCACCCATTGCAGCTTACGTGGAAAAAGTCACAGAAATGAAATACACCTGGAGGAAAAAAATTAAGGTGAAGGCAAATGGAAAAACACAAAAGGTGGGTGGGGCCCCTAGCTGTAACGAGATGCAGAGGGAGAGAGAGAGAGAGAGAGAGAGAGAGAGAGAGGAGGCCGAGACGTGGAGGAATGCTGAGTGAGCGAGCGAGGCAATCGTCTCTGCCTCATAAGGCCATGCCCTGCGCAACCAGATTTGACTCCGGGTTTCCAACTTCTCCCCTTCCTGTTGCGCTCCTCTCATCGCATCGCATCGCCCTGCATCTACCGCCTCGGAACCCATACCCGCCTCATCTCACCATCACGCCGCCATCTCTCGTTCGTCGCTCACGCTGCTAGCTCAATCGCATTCTCGTGATTTGAGGCGTGGAGACGGGTCGTTGCAGTGGTGGCTCTGTGTGTAGATCTGGGGTTTGGAACCATTTGAAGCCGGGGAGGATTTTGATCCGGGTGGGGGGTGTTGGGTTGCTGAGCGATTCTGTGCGCTGATAATAGGATTTTGTGGGAGTTGGGTTCGGTCGTGAGCTTACGAATTTTCGGGAAGGATTCGGGAAATTGGGGGTGGTTTCTCGAGCTGTTAGTGACATTGCATTTGCGGATTTGGGAGAGTGTGTGTTTGTGAAGTGTTAGTTTTTGCGGGTGGTCGCGGAGGAGGTGTCCGGATTAAATTCCGGTTGGGCTTTTTATTGTTTTTGGGTCGTTCTTTCCTTCCCAGCACCATGAAGGCATTGATTTTGGTCGGTGGATTCGGAACCAGACTGAGGCCGCTCACTTTGAGTGTGCCCAAGCCCCTGGTGGATTTCGCCAACAAGCCTATGATTCTGCACCAGGTGACAATTCGTTGCTGTTGTGGCATTGTGTGAGAGTCTCGAGATGCGTGCAGTCAACTTGGATTACAAAGTGTATGGGCCCAATTTGGATCCACACGGAAGATGCATTCTGTTAGAGATAACACATTTAACAATGGGAGGGTACTAGTTACTTGTATCTCATTTCGTAGTCCCTGACATTGGGTATCATTGCTGCGATCATTGCCGTATGTGGTATTGAAACTCCACAGGAGAGGATGTTGGTGTGTTGTGGATCTATGATAGCAGCTGTTGTGTTTTTAAAGGCATTTGTTACACCTTTGTATGTTCGTCTTGAGACATGTGTACACGATATGTTGTCCTTTTGCCTGAAGAGTGATCTGCATGAACTTCTTCTGAGGCTGTTTTCTGCTTAGCGTAGTGATAAATTATTTCTGTTCTCGTTGGGAGGAGTGGAGAGCTCTGCTTTTACAACTCTGAATCGCCTGTAACGGAGAATCTGTCGTCTCTGTTAAAGCGCCTGTTTTACATAGCAGTTGCTTTGTGATCTGTGTACTGATATATCGCTACAATTCCTGGTGCAGATTGAAGCGTTGAAAGCAGTCGGTGTGGATGAAGTCGTCTTGGCTATCAACTATCAGCCTGAGGTATTTATTAAATAGATTGATTTTCATATCTATGTTTGCAGAATAGTGCTTTCTGCGATGTTGTTGTACGTTGTGGTGAGTTCTAGTGCATACAGAAGAAGGATGAGTTCGCGTGCATTGTGTGTGCTGCCTCTTCCTCTGCATTGTACAATCATTTAGATGTAGGGAATGTGAAACCATTTGTGTTAGCGCGCGATCAGTGTTGAGTATAGCTATTTCATGTGCGGCGCTCAACAGTATTGCACTAGAAGTGCAGAATAGCATGTTTGATTGACACTCTTATATGCTCGGTTGATGTCGAGTTTTAAGGAAAAAAAAAAAAAAAAAAAAAAAATCTATGCTTTTTCGATTCCCTTTGCTGGAGTCAAGTAACTCAGTTGCGCTTTCATTGCAACAGGTGATGATGAATTTTCTGAGAGACTTTGAGAAGAGCCTTGGCATCAAAATTACCTGCTCTCAGGAGACCGAGCCCATGGGCACAGCAGGTCCTCTCGCCCTAGCGAGAAACAAGCTTGACGATGGTTCTGGTGAGGCATTCTTCGTGTTGAATTCTGATGTTATCAGCGAGTACCCTCTAAGGCAAATGGTAGAATTCCATAAGAAGCACGGTGGCGAGGCTACCATAATGGTCACTAAGGTACTCCTCAATCCGCGACTTGATGTTTGTACTTGTCATTCTGCATTTGTGCACTACTGAGGAAATACGTTGCAGAACATAATGAAGACACGGTGGTTATCGCTTGACGCGTTTTAAATGTCTTGACTGACTGTCACATGAGTACTTGTCGATTCCTCTTGGTGTCTTGAGAACTGATGCATCTAATAATATCTTCGATTTTAAATGAAATTTTCTTGTCGATTACCTCCTGGTGATACATGTTGCAGTTTTGTCAATTACTCACTTTCTTGACGATGCATTTTTCTTTCAGGTCGATGAACCTTCCAAGTACGGAGTGGTGGTCATGGACGAATCGAACGGTTGCGTGCAAAGGTTTGTGGAAAAGCCGCAGCAGTTTGTGGGCAACAAGATCAATGCAGGAATCTATCTCCTTAGCCCAAAAACTTTGAACAGGATTGAGCTCCGGCCTACATCCATCGAGAAGGAAGTGTTCCCCAAAATTGCAGCAGAGAAGAATTTGTTCGCTATGGTCTTGCCAGGCTTCTGGATGGACATCGGTCAACCCAGGGACTACAACACCGGTCTTCGATTGTACCTCGAGTCTTTGCGGAAGAAGGATCCAGAGAGGCTGGCATCAGGATCCACATTCTTGGGCAATGTGATCGTTGACGAGAGCGCTAAAATCGGAGATGGATGCCTGATTGGACCGGACGTCTCCATTGGACAGGGATGCACAATCGAAGCAGGCGTGCGTCTCTCCCGCTGCACAATCATGCGGGGCGTTCGAGTGAAGAAGCACGCTTGCATTTCTGGGAGTATAATTGGATGGCATTGTACTATTGGACAATGGGCAAGGATTGAGAACATGACTGTGTTGGGCGAAGATGTCCGCGTCTCAGACGAGATCTTCAGTAACGGAGGAGTAGTGCTACCGCACAAGGAGATCAAAACTTCCATCCTGAAACCTGAGATTGTCATGTGATTGAGCCTCTCATTTTAGAAATCTTATCCATACAAACTGATAGATCTCCATCTTTCTCTATATCAGGAGCTTAGATGCTTTCAAGCTGCTAACAGTGGACGTCGTTCTCATCAGAAATGAGATTGAAACAGTCTACCACAGCGCTTGGGAGGATCGGAATCAATTCCCTGTCCTGTGTGATTTACGGTCTATTTTTTGTCATATTCGAACAGGTAACATGCACCTTGTAGAGAAGTCGACCCACAGAGACTGGCATAGCTTAGAATTCTCGTAGAGTTAGATTAGGAGGTTGAATGATGTTTCAGAAATTAGAAGGGACGGTGCTGATGTCGGTTGCGGTTTCAACGTGCGCTGTGCTCACCGAGGGAAGCGATGGGTGAGGAAGGGGCTGATTGGCTTGGCAGTGGTATATGCCAAGTTGAAGGTCTGAATAAGTAGCCGGAAGACGTGAGCAGATGCAGATAGAGAGACAGACAGACAGACGAATGACTACATACGCGAGGATAACATGACCTTGATGATTTTTATGAAGCCTGTTGCTTCCAGGTAAACTCAAGCAGCCGTTTGAGTTTGTAATAACAGGTGTTTACTTGAATAGAAGTTCTTACGCCTTTGTGAATGGATCACCAGTCTGTCAGTTTCTCGACCTTTCGTGTTGTTCTTGTTGTTTTCAGTTTCAATGAGCCACCTCGGCAATTGCGGGTAGGCAGGCAAAGCCATTATCTACGCTCTTGCCTTCCAAGTTGAAAGGCTGTTCACTTTTTCATACCTTTAACTGATCGAGGTTTCCATACATTGGATATTCTAGATTAAGGCCTTTTTTTTTCAGTGCTAGTCTGCAACTGTAGGCGGTTTCAAAGAGTTCTGCTGTACAAAAGTCTGTGCGGAAGATTTTTATTGGCAATAGACTGTTGACATTCATTACTCAGACTCATCAGTTACGGTGTTAGGTGGGTGAGGGTTTACGAAACCTGTGTGCTGTACAGATTCCACAGCAATTGCACAACTTCCACAAAGGAGAAAAATAATGCAGATCGCACATTCTTGAGGGAACTGATCGTCAATTACAGAAATAATTCTATTCTGTGTTTGACTTTTATGCAGTTCAAAAGCATGATACTTTGATGTACACCTCAATATGCCCAACTACTCAACTTTACACTCATATCAGCATCAACTATATTGAAATTAGGAGATGTATGTATAATTGAAAGGTTGGTAGTTAGCAAGTTTTCATTTGCTAAGCTTTGTTGGATACTTGAAACATGCGTTTCAATTATTTTAGAAGCCTAATTTTAATTTCAGTGCTATTAAAGGATGAAATTGACTTTTGATTTGAGTTTTGATTTGAGGTACTGATTATTTTACATCATAGAATTGTTTTTGATGTACTGTAAAGCAGCAGACCATTTATTTTCTTCAGTCTACTTGTGTTTTCAATATGTCCTCATGAATTATTTCATCAACAGAAAACAGTCATAGAAAGGTTGCAATCAACCACCGATATTCACCGGCTTTTACATGGAGAGAAAACTGGTGTTCTACAAGCACAGTGAGGGTTTTTGTTTTATTTTAGTTTTATTTTTAGTACGTGTCATATGTCCAACTAATATCAACTCTATGAAATTGATGTTTGTAATTCCAACTAAAAAAAGAAAAGAAATTATGGTATGTATAAATTTTAATTTATATGTTTCTATTTCAAACCATAGACATTTACATGTCAATTCATTAAATATGAATACATTAAGTTGGATTAGAAATCAACACATAGAAATATAAATACAATAAAATGTCTAATATTGTCTACCAAAATATATTGTTGTAGAATATTTGTCTACCATGGAATATTGGATAGTTGTGGACTATGTCAAAGCTTTAGAGATGCTAGCAATTTAAGCTCTTGAGCTATTGCTATCTAAGGCTTTTGTTGTCCACCCTCTGGCTGTGCCTCTCAATATTCCAGGTGTAGAATTGTTGCATAGAAATATAAGTTCAAATTTTTGGAAGCAAAGAATTGGAAGAACATTTTTTTTTTTTTTTTTTTTTTTTTTTTTTTTCCTTCTTCATCAAGTAACCATATTGTCCATGGCAATGTAAAAGACAATATTACCTTACACATCAATGTTGTATATAAAGCAAGTTAGAGGTGGAACAAGGAGTACAACAATTGGCTCTTCATGCAACTATACTACAACAACAATAATTAATATTCACCTCTCTATATAGGTATTTATTATATTATGTTATATCTTTTATATTTTTATTTTATATGTTATTTTTTTTTAATATTTTTTTTTATTTAAAATTTTTAGTAGATGATATTGAAAAAAAACTTTTAAGTCATAATATATAATATCAGTAAGGTTGCATACAAAAAGAATATGGAGTAAGATAACTCTCACTTCCATTACTAGTTATTTATAGGTGGTGGTTACTATCCTAATAGATATCTTCCATCATTTGATGAATACATTCATCTAACAATCTACTGAGACTATCTATTGATATCTTATCTACAATGAGGATATGCCTTTAATATATCCTATATATCCTTAAAATCTTTTACTTGTTCATCTACCTTGTCTCTTGGTCTTTTTATATATCAAGAGCCAACCTTTTGACTATTAAGAACTTATCTAAGATAATATCTTCTATAAAGTAATTTATTTTATTTTTACTTTTACTTACTTATTTTAATACTTCCATTTTTCTATTAATTAAAAGTTTTCAATGATAATGTCTTTATCAACATGTGATGTCTATCCTTGACTAGTGTCTTTATCAATAAATCAACATGTCTTCTATTGCTCAATACTTCATGTCAATCACTCTCATTTCAATCTTCTCTCTTATAAAGTGATGTTGAATGTCAATATGCTTCGTCCTTGAATGATGCTTTGGATTCTTTACAAATATCCTTGGTGATTGCTTGAACCCATATAAAGATTTCTACAACTTACAAATAAGCTTCTTCTCTCTTGAAGCTTTTCTCTTTACATTCAAAGGTTAATACTCTTTATTATCATCATTTTCAATATCTTGATTGTATTCATTGCTGGTTCTAAAAATTATAAATACACTTTAATCTATCTTCTTTGGATCTTCCTTTTAATTTTTATTTCTACCATCTTCATTGTCATCTTCTTCTTTTTCTTCTTGTTTTGTTGAAATCAAAGATATATCCACAAATACACCATTACTTCTATTTGGATATATTTCCTACTACTCACAAGCATTCTTATGCTTTAAAAATTCTACATCATAACTCTTGATGATCTTTTTGATGTCTTAACATATTAATCTATATACCTTGATATCTTTATAATATCCAACAAATACAAATTTTGTATCTTTTACATCAAGTTTAAACCTCATACAATTTGGTATCTTTCTTTAAGTAATGCATCTAAAAATCTTCATGTATAAAACACAAGGTTTCTTGCTACTCTAAGATTCTTGTGGAATCATTGATATGAGTGCATTTATAAGGCACCCATTTTTGTACACATTGCAATTACTATAGTTTTTACTTAATACTCATGCTTAAGATTTTGTACATGAAGCATATTTCTTGTAATTTCCACAATAGTATTGTTTATTTTTTTTTACCAATTTTATTTTGTTGCACAGTATGAAAAGTAGATTTTTGTCTTACAATATTTTGAATTTTCAAAAATCCATCAAAATGATTTGATATATGCTCACTTCTATTATTCATATATAATACTTTAATTTTGCACTCACATTACTTTTCTATAAGTGCCTTAAATTCTTTAAATCTTAAAAAATACTAATTTTTTGCTTTAAAGATGTAAATCCACACCTTTTTTGAAAAATCATCAATAAATATTACAAAGTGCCTTAATCTTCTAATTGATGATGTTTTCATTGGTCTATAAATATCAGAATATATAATCTATAATAATTTGTTAGCATATATTATGATTCCACTTAAAAATAAAGCTCTTTTTTTATTTGCTTTATATACAACCTTTATAAGTAAGTATCATGGTATTGTGGCTTAAGTGACCAAGATCCAAGCTACTTATCATAAATTAAAATTCTTTCATTTTTTTAACATTCAAATAATTAAGTCATTAATGCAAAATTTCAAACTTATCTTGATCTTGTAAAAATTCAATAAATGCCACAACTTCAATTCTATTCATCTTCTTACAATTAATGAAATAGAAGTTGCTATTTTAAAATTCTTTAGCAACATCTTGTCTATCCAATGTCTTCATAAAATCCCCATTTATGTCAAATTAAACCTTATAACCATGTGATATAAATTTAGTCACCAAAAAGTTTTTTTTTTTTTTTTTTTTTTTTTTTATTTTAAATCTTTGGTATGTATAACACTTCTTTCAATCTCATCCTCTTTATTTGGTCCTTTACAACAATCTCTACTACATTGGAGCCAATTCCAATGGCTTATACTATGCCATTGTCTCTCAACCAAACTTTTATTGGTGAAATTACTTCAAAAGTGTTAAATATAGAGTTGTATGATATCATGTATTTAGTAGTATCCAAATTTATAATCCACTCTAACATGGTAGCCATAGAGGCTTGTTCACTTGCCATAAAAATATAGTCATCTCTACCAAAGTTATCATGTACATTATTTATATTTTTCATATTTATTTTCTTAGCTTTATAGTATTTTTTTACAAAATGATATGCTTTTCTATAAATATAGCAATTTTTTAAATTACTTTTAAAATTATTGCATTGATAAAAATAACTACCTTTTTTTTATCTTAAAATAGAACCAAATCATTAATTTAAAGCTTTTTTTCTTTCTTCTTGGTCACGTCATAGATTAGTCTTGACATTTCATAATTCATGGTAAATTCTTTCATATTGATAGACTCTAATGCCATAATGAAGTAGTTATAGGACTTCAAAAGGCTAGTAAAAAATATTAATACAATGTTTTTATTATCAATTGATATGTCAATTACTGCTAATTGGTTTATAAGTGCTTTTTATCTTATTGACATGAGCCATGAAGTTATCTCCTTCTTCTATCTTTATTGTTAAAAACTTCTTTTTTATCTATAGAATGTTAGAAAAGTTTCTATTCTTATAGATGTTGCAAAGAGTCTTCTATGCTTTCATTTGTCTATTGCAAATAATTATATATGAAAAAATTTCCTCATCAAGATTTTTTACAATCAATTAAAAAGTATTTTTTAGAAGATGCTTGTATTCCTTCTTCATCTTTACATGAGCATTATTGCTCAAAGGCTCTTAATTTTCAACAATGTATCAAAAGTCCAATGAAGCAAATAAAGTTTTATTTTTTTCTTTCAATGGTAGAAGTTGTCACCTCTAAACTTCTCAATTACTTTCAAGCCTTCAACTTTACTTGAAGCCATATCTAATGAAGAGGTGTATTAAAGAAAAAAAATAAAAATAGAAGATAGACCTTTCAAAATCAATAATAAGGTATTATTGCCTTAAAAACCTAAAATGCCCTCTTTGTGAGTAAATTAATAATTTCACTCTTTAATTACTCTCAACTTCACTTATATGACTTTTTATAAGTCTTAAATTCTATTTAAATCTCTTATGTAAGTTTTTTTACTTATTAATCACCTTTAATCTTGCAAAACACTTTTAATTCCACAAACAACTCTTATCACTATAAGAAGACCTTTTAAGAAGTTTAGCACATAAAATCATAATACTAATACACTAACAATGTAATTGAGCAAAGAAATATTATATTTATATTTTAAAACATCAATCTAAAGTATCTTACAACTTTTAAGACCATAAATGTACTTTATAATAAAGAAGAAAAAAACTACATCAACAATTAGATACAAAAGTGAGGTTAAAAGATACCAAATTCTAATATTAATAATAATTGTAAGATCTACTCCTTATAATAAGAAAGACTTCAAAGAACTTCAAAAGTCACAACTAAAGATGAGTCGACCTATAACTTATTAAAAAAAAAGAATTTTGAAGTCATAACACATAGCATCAACAAGATTGCACACAAAAAGCGTATGGAATAAGATAACTCTCACTTCCATTACTTGTTATTTATATGTGGTGGTTGTTGCTCTAATGGATATCTTCCATCTTTTGATAAACACATTCATCTAATAAACTATTGAGACTATCCATTAATATCTTATCTACTATACTCTTATGATCCTTTATTTATTCATCTATGTTGTTGCTTGGCCTTCTTACATATGAAGAGCCAACCCTTTAACTATTAGTAACTTATCTAAGATAATATACTTTATAAAATAAGTTATTTTTCTTTCACTTTTATTTACTTATTTTAATAAATAATAGGCTTACAACTTATAAAGTGTCAAGAATATGAATCTATACAAAACTTGAAGAAGTTAAGATACTTTTATATCATTGAAATAGAAAAATAAACAAAAAAGAGATAGTTTTAAGATTAAAAAAAATTAGAATTTCTATTGCCAATTATAAAATAAATAAAATAAAAGAAAGATATTCATAAGATTAAGAGGGCTTTAATCTTACTTCTATATATACTAACAATTATGATCTTGTAGAAGCTTCATAAGGATCATGAGGCTTATGGCTCAAGTATCAAGTTGTAGATTTTTTTTAATGTAACTTCTTAAAAATAAAAAAATTAATAAGATAAGTTTTAACAACTATATAATATATTTATAAGAATCTAAATATCTAATTTATGTCTAAATTTCTTAAAAAATATATGATCTATCTAACATATTTTTTTATTTGAATTATTTTTATTTATTTAATTAATATAGATATTTTTTATATTATCCTTAATTTTAAGAAATAAGTTTTGTAAGGAGCAATTAAGTTGTATTATAAATTTATGAAGTCTAAGATATTTGAATAGAATTGGAAACAAATTCTAATATATTTTTTCATATAAAGGTGGTTGATAGATTCTTTGAACCATGTATAATATTTTATATTAAAACAAAAAGTTTGTTAAGTCATTTGATAAGATCTTCTTAATTACTTTTAAATAATAATTTTTTTATTCTATTAAAGTATACTACTAATCTCTAATAATATTACTAAGCATCAAGAATTTCTACTCAAATTATGATATCATATTTACTATATCTTGCCATCTATTTAAGAAATAATATGTATTTACAAGACCTTTATTTTAGTTGTAATATTTTAAAGATTAAAAAATATAATAAATTTAAAATTTTAAAATTTTAATAAAAAAATCCATTAATTATTGGTTCTCAATGTTTATAAAAGAATTATGAAAGCTAATCTTTGAATTTTTTTCTTCTTAATATATACTATCTTATTGTCAAAGGTTGGTCTTTGGTTTTGATGGATATTATCAATAAAAAACAAAAAAAAATTCTAACTCATCTATAAGATTCTTCTATGTCATTTATATACATTCATTAATATTATGTTTGCAAAAATTTATTAGATATTATAAACTTATTTTGATATTGTCTTAAATTTAAAAACAATCTCTACTTTAAACTTTAGATAGTTATTTATTTCAAAAAGAGGTAGTGATAAATATATTTTTTTTAATATATTGATTATTGTATAAGGTTTATTGAAAAATATATGGAATATATAATAAATCTTTAGTGACTATGATAATTGTAATCAATATGCAACTAGATTAGTTTGTTTATGAATAACAAATAAGCTAAGTTACTAGCAATCCAAGTTATTACAAGGTCAATTGGTCTTAATATTACAATATTTAATCACATCTTATGAATGAATTTAAATAAAATTTATTATTTTTTAAGAAAATCATTATTTTCTTCTTATCATTCTTTGACATTCTTTACCTACATCATTATTATTATGTGAAGCTTTGCTATTCTACTTGATAAATTTTTTGTTCTTAAATTTTTAATTTTAAAAAAGTCAAAATTATCAAATTATAGATTATAAAAATAAAAAATAGTACTTATTTTAAAAGAAGGTATATCATAATATTATATAAATATTTTGTTAATAACAAAAAAATTATCCAATTGTCTAAATGATAATTAATGATAAATCACAAGTATGTTTTTAGAACTTGATTCACATGTTTTATTTTTTAATTAGTTTAAGGATTAAAAAACTAAACATAACTAATTTTTAATCTTTAATATGTTAAAAAATATCTTTCAAAATCTTCACAAAAACTTGAGTCTATAACTAGATTTAATATCACTAAAAAAGTTGCAATACTAATAGAAATTATATATAAAATACCTAAGTTATTATTTTATTATTATTGATGAATTTGTATAAGGTACGAAATGCTTTATTCTTATTAGAAAATCTACCAATACAAAAATAAAATCTTAGGAATTTGAAATTAAAAGATTTGCAATAAATTCTGTTAAAAATAATAATTAAGACTAATTTAAATTAAATAAAGATTTAAAAAATCTTCAAAATCAATGATATGGAGTTTTTGCTAAAGAATAAGTGTCTTAAGATAGAAAAAATTCTTTGATAAATTTCTATATTTAAGACTACCAAAAATCTCTTGAAATTAATTCAAATTTTTTGTTGTATCCAAAATGTCATATTATAATTGAAGTACATGTAATTGTATTAAATTTTTTGAAATATATAAATTTCTTCTATAATAAAGAATATTATTATTAAAATAAAATACTTTAAAATCATTATGAAGAAGATTTTTAAAATCAAAAATATAAAGGTCTATTAGTTCATTTAAACAAACTTTATAAAAAAGACTAATGTCACTTAAAACTATTGATTTAATAACTCAAGGATGAAATTGCTTTAATTTTAAATAAATCATTATTAAAAACATATATAATTATTTAAATAAGAAATATTAGGTAGAAGATAAATGAAGATAGATTTGATAAGATTTTATGGAAAAGCTTCTTAGAAGCTTTATAGATGTAAATTTGACTTTATTTGTATTTGTAGCTAATTAATAGGTTGGAATCTTGATCAACAAGTTGGCCACATGTTACACATGTTGGTAATTTGTGATATAAGTTGGCCATGTGGCACATATGTAGAAAACTTGTCTTACAAGTTTGAGATGTATCTTATAAGTTGGACACGTGTAGGAGGTCTTATTAAACATAGTCACATAGCTCATAATTAGATAGTACATATGGAAGTAAGAGTGAAGCCTTCTTCACTTTCACTAATGTCTTTTTTGTTCTTAGTCTTATTTCAAGTGTCCCTAATCTTTTTGTTTTTAATAATAGTTATTCTATTTTAAATATTATATTATTTTTTAATATATATATATTGAGTGATATAATAGTATATTGAGGTTTTTAATTTTTATAATTTATTCTCCTAATTACTTGATAAGAATGCTATTTCAATGTTTTTATTTTGTTTTAGAAGTAAGTGAAATACCATACTTTGTTTGTTATGTTTTGAAGAGATAGAAGGAGAGGTTACGAATTCTCCACTTTACAAAAGTAAGAATAGATTTGCAATTATTGTAGATCTTTATAAGCTTCTCAACATTCTTAGAATGAAAATATTACATATTTCTAAGGTCAATCATAAAAGTATCATCCTTATGTCCATTGAAGAAGTCAATTATAAGATTCAAGGTCTATACTAAGAAGTTGTGTAGTTAAGAAAAATAAGTAGATCAACCTCACAATTGAATCCAAGAAGTCTTTCTATTATAAACAAAAAAGACTCAAAGATAAGTACATTAGAGAAGTTTAATGGAAGAAGATCAAAATTTTGAAGATTTTTATAAAAACTTAAGTTATATCTAAAGTAATATTCTTTTTAATACCTTAATATTTACTCAAGTTAGATTCATAAGCACATTTCTAACTAAAAAAGTTTTTTCTTGCTTTGCACCTTTGATAGAAAAAGATTCATAAGTATTCTATTATTAAAATTCATTCTTGGAAGTGTTTAAGACTAGATATAGAAAAAGTGATCAATAAAGGATAGTAGAGATTAAACTTCTATCTTTACAATAAAGATCACATTCAACTATTATATACGTTGCTAAATTTTAAAATTTTATTACAACATGGATTAGAATGAAAAATCCCTTATCAATCAATTTTACTATGATTTAAAATTTAATGTAAAAGCTTTATTATTGACAATGTTGAGAGTAGATTCATTAAAATAATTTATTTTTCAAGCTATTGTATGTAACAATTGATTTTTTAAAAAACTCTAAGAATAAAAAAATCAATTAAAGAGAAATATGTCAATTCATTATAACAATTCTTAAGTTTTCAAAAACTTATTTGTTAAAGTTGGAACCTATACAAATTAATATCATATATTTAAAAAATTTCATTAAATAAAAAAAGATTCAACATTGTTAAGAAGGTTTATGCTTATCTTATAAAGAACCTAAATACACTCTTCAATATTGTTTAAAGAAGCAACTTAATTATAAAATAAGTAGTATGGTTGTTAAAAAAAATGATGTTCTAAAAATTAAATTTTTTCAGCTACAATAGAAACTATGGAGCTAGAATTTTGTATAATACCTAATAAAGATCGTATTCTTTCCTCAAATCTCTCACCTTGCTTCATAATAGATGTTTTTTTAAGACCAAAAAATTGTAAAATATTTTTCTTGATAGATTAGAAGCCTTAAATTGTTTTATAAACAAAGACTTTATTAAAAAAACAAGAAATATCTCTAGTGAAGAAAACTAAGTCCATGCATATAGAAGTCATAGATGGTCATTAGTTGTCTTTTGGAGATGTTATTCATGAAACTATTCCTATAAATGTAGTAATGAATAGATATAAAAGCTTAGTAATATTTAATATAATAAAATCTCCTTTCAATACAATTATTTTAGAATTATCAAAACTAGAGAGGTATAATCCACAAATACATTAAATTTCTTGTAACCTTGATTTTTTTTGTAGCATAATCTACAACTTTGTTATTCAAGTAGAAAGTCATAACTCCAATATAACCAAATCCTTATTAATAGATACAAAAGCTTTTAGGCATATTGTGAAAAAAAAAATTCATCTTTTATTATTAACACCAAACCTATTATGTTTTTATAGAAAGATTTCAAGAGGTATTTCAAGCCAATGTTAAGATTATCAAGATGTTTTTGGAAAAAAAAATGCAAATATTCTTCCAAAACATCGTCTTTATGATTGTTCAATTGATCTTTAAGGAACTCAACCACCATTTGGATTAATCTATATATTATTATAGAACAAGTTGGTTGCATTCAAAGAGTACATTGATAAGAACTTTGCTAAAAATTTCATTCGCCATTCAAAATCTCTAGTAGAAACTTCCTTCTTATTAATATATATATATAAAAAAAAAAAAAAAAAAATCACTATAGATGTGTATAGATTATTGAGGGTTCAGCAATATCACCATCAAAAATATGTATCTTGTACCTTAATATCAAGTCTTTTTGATCAATTGAATCAAGTAAAGATCTATACTAAAATAGATCAGCGTAGAGTATACAATTTGGTATGTATCAAATGAAGAGATGGATGAAAAATTATGTTTTGAATTCAATTTGGACATTTTGAATATAATGTCATGCCTTATGGATTCACAAATGCATTATTTGCTTTTCAATACCTTATGAATAATATCTTCTAAGAATTTTTAGATGATTTTATCATTTATTATCTAGACAATATTTTAATCAATATTAAAAATAAAAAACATAAATTTTATGTTTGTCATATATAACAAAAACTTAAAGATGCAAGACCATATGCCAAGTTAAAAAAGTATATATTTCATACAACTTAAGTTGGTTTCTTAAGATACATCATTTTAAATGATGTCTTATAATGGATCCTAAGAAAGTTCACACTATCATGTAAAGTATTTTTATATTATTTTAGTTAAAATTTTAATTCATAATAAAGATTTTTGATTATATTATTGATTTATATAAAAATAAAGATAATATTATTTAAAAATAAAAAATTAAATTATAAAAAAAACTTTTATTTATTTATAATTTTATTTATTAGATTTGTAAAAAAAGCAACTTTAATATTATATATATATATATATTTTTAAAAAAATAACTCAAATATTTTAGAATAACATCACAAACTTTCAATTAAATTATTCACCACTCTCCATCATTCTAAATAAAAGACTACCCCACCAGTTTAAAGCCAACATGGATGAATGATTTTAGCATTGCCAAAGCTCATCATTTTTACAGAGAGAAGTTGTTCTCTATTTTTACTTTTTATGTTGACTAGTCCATTTTCGAGCATAGATAAATACATAGCCAATCGACTACGCCAATGACGACATTTAGCAGAATTATTTAGAGTTATCCAGAGCTCGGAGAGGACAGCTTCGAAGGTGGTCAAATACGACTCATGACCTCTAATCACGCTGCTTGGAGTCTTGATTACGGCTAATTTTCGTCTTCGAAAGCCACTTCGACTTTGACCCGAGATTTAGGGTTTTGTGCGCAATGGCAATGACGGGCGAAACCCTATAAGGCTCGTCATCGAGGAAATCACGTTCGCAGTGCTTCTGAATTCGAGGTTGTGGGTTTGTCGTGATGGCGAAGAGGAGCCTCGCTGTGTGTTTGACAGCGCTGGCGCTGTTTGCCGTGTTCGTGAGCGTGCAAGGAAAAGGAGAGAAGGCTTTGGACGAGGTCACAAGCAAGGTCTACTTTGATGTGGAGATTGATAACAAGCCGGTGGGACGAGTGGTGATCGGCCTCTTCGGGAAGGCTGCACCTAAGACGGTGGAGAATTTCCGGGCGCTGTGCACGGGGGAGAAAGGGAATGGCAAGAGTGGGAAGCCTCTGCACTACAAGGGCAGCGTTTTCCATCGCATCATCCCTAGCTTTATGATCCAGGGCGGTGATATCACGCACGGGAATGGCCGTGGGGGAGAGTCGATCTATGGGGAGAAGTTCGCGGACGAGAACTTCAGACTGAAGCACACCGGCCCCGGAATTTTGTCCATGGCCAATGCCGGACCCAACACCAATGGCTCCCAGTTTTTCATTTGTACTGTGAAGACCAGCTGGTTGGATGGCAGGCATGTGGTCTTCGGAAAGGTCTTGAGCGGACTCGATGTTGTTTACAAAGTGGAGGCTGAGGGCACCTCAGGAGGAACGCCCAAGAGTAAGGTATTTATTGCGGATAGCGGTGAAATTCCCCTTTGAATGTTTTATGAGAGGGGCAATCGTGGTGATTTGATCATACGCCTCGGGTTGTTGGAGAATGCCCTTAGTTAGGGTAATATGTGTGAGTGTCAGAAATGAAATCTATCCCCTTTTCAACGACTAGAGTCAGCGATCATGTGAACATGATCTTTTCTCTTGTGATATCTAGTAGAAATTTGCAGCTGAAAAAAATCGATGAGTCGGTTTGGTCGTGTGGAGATATGGTCTGCGATGACCTTGCTAGTACGAGGATCCCCTCGTACTGATTGTGTTAGAATTTGGTTTGGTTTGTTATTTTTTTTCTTTTAGGTTTCTCCTTTCCTATGAAAAGTGAAACTACAACCCGGCGCGGCACTGCGTTGAGGACTCGACAATCCCATCTCGATTTTTGTCACTGCTAGGAAGCCATGAAGAAACCCATCCTTTCCGACAGTCTTTGTCTGAGCAATATCGTGTCTCGTTAGCTTGGCCTGTTGGATGTGTTGAGAAGTTCACAAGGAAATCGCGATAACTAAATTTTTTATTCGGGTGCCTGACAGCAATTACCACAACTACGAATAGTACTCTGAAGGATTTATGTGGATTTTATTCTATTCGTGTTTGAGTATTTTAGGTGGAGGATAGATTAACTGGAGTGACTCGTGCTTGAATTTGGTAGCACGTAGAGCGCTGGAAGTTTCTGAAGGTCAGATGATATCCCTCTGTTCTACCTGGCTTTGAAGCAGTGTCTGACCAGGTGGAAGCGTTCACCTTAACTACGATTATCAGGATTCTATCCAATGAGTAGCTTCTGATAACATCTAAACTTGATGTTTCCTGTGATGAGATCAATGTCATGCACCACACTTAGTGAACCGTGCTGTTATGACCTTCACACCATAGAAACATCTGAGGGAATTTAGACATCTGCTTTCTCAACGACTTTTCATATCAGTTGTATCCAAAGCTCGCAATGGGGAGAGTCTTGGATCGATGACATGAGGATGATTTCAACATAATAGCTGGACTTGCAATTGGACATGTGGTAGTCTTGTCTTCTGCCCTTGAGTTGGCGGTGATGTCACCGAATTGTTTCAGTCCAGAGAGTCTGATCTCGGGTAATAGCCAGATCCGAAGAGACCAGGCTTGGATGCCCGAGCTCTTTCATTTCTGGTAGCTTAATTGATTCGTTTTCCCGGTGATTAACTACGTTTACTCTTGCTGAAACTTTTGTGAAGAAACTGGCCCATTCAATATGAAGATGAGTTCGTATCTTTTTTCTTAGTTCTAGTTGAGTACCCATCGTCCAGGTGGATTGGCGATGATGATACTAAAGTGTGTCAGAATATTGTCTCGAATCTGGGATTGCAGTCAGTTCTCAAGAAATTACTTTTTGCTGTCCGAGAATCCCTTTGGTCATTATTACTTCCTTCTGCTAGAGCAATTGATAACTGAGCGATTTCATATTGTTTGATTTTACTTCTGAGAAGTTGTGAGCATATTAATGCATCAGTCTTCTAAGCGACGTCACTTGTGTAGTTTGATGCCCCCTTGTGTATTGAGCATCTTATAACGACATTTGTATTTAACAAGTTCAGTTTTGAGCTGTAACGTCTGTTATATGCCCTTACAAAAACTGGATTGTCTTGGTGTAGAACTACTTAAGCTGCGGCTTTGTAGGAATAGCCCCCAGCTGGTACGTGGTACCGGATGATCAGAAGATCCAAATTGCTTCTCGTACCAAAACATTTTAATAAAAATTGTTTAACTAAAAAGATTCGTACCAAAAACCGTTTATTTTACTTATTTATTTATCTTGGAATCGGTGAGCCCTGCTGCCAATATTATTGGACAGCCCAACAATTGGTTGCGTACAAAATGTTAGTCAGCTACCCGGCATATCCCTATTGACACGAATGGATGACAGTCGGATGAATTGGAAAGGTCAGAGCACTAGGTGGCTACCTGTTCTGTCAAACTGCTTAAGCTGCTGGGAACGATATCCGGTAATGTGGAAGGTCTTGTTCGGTAAACGCGCCTACAAGCAATGCTAACATCCTTGTATCTGATCTCCTCGATCTGACTACTATATTTGATTAACAATCACAATGTTTCTGGTAACCATTGTTTCCACAGATAGTAATCAGGTTTTCGTCCCTCTTTTTCTTTTCTTTTTTGAAGTAAAAACTTTTATGAAGATCAACTGTGCTAAAGCCAGAGCCAAATTGTTAGAGAATGCGTAGATTACACCACATTATTTATATTTGCCATCTAAAGCAGAGAGCTCTTACTCGTACACGAAAAGTGCCGAGGGTCTTCAGAGAATATCCTAAGATGTTCAAAAATTATTGTTTTATATGTTTCGGGTGTTACAGATGTAAAAAAAATTGTTATTGTAAACCGAAATCTGTTGGCTCCATGAAATTACAGACATTCTGCAGTCTACAACACTCTAGCGCTGGCACGAGCATTTTGTCCGTCCTGGTTTGGCCTAATTGACACCAACATCACGATTCTCCTATCAACGGTCGGTCATAACCCTTCCACCTTACGAGGAAGCAAGTAAGGATGAAGGTGTGATAGTATCTCCTAGACTTAATCATGAATGGGATTCCAGAAAAAAGCAATGAACCAATAAATTTTCAGCCGCCGACCACATTACCTAAGCAATTGAATCTTCTACAAACGATATCTACATACCGACACAACCCAACTCATTTCAGAATTAGGTGAAACACAATATTTTCTTCGATCTGGATCCGCCGACAGGCAAAGGCTCAACTTATAGAAAACCGTGTACAGGGGAGAGGAAGGGCCGGGCCAAGCCAGGTCACACCCGCGAACTTCTCGAAAATACCCAGTCCCTCCCACCACACCTTTTTTATTAGGCGCAGCGCGTCCAGCGAATGTGCCCATGAACAGAATGCTGGAGCCATTGCAAGGAGAGCCCGGCCCAAACGTGACCTGGTTCAAAATTTGAACGCCACCGCTGATCCTTGAGCGGAAGCCACCGTCGCAGTGCCCGTCGCGTTTCCTAGCAGCTTGGAATCTGTAGCTGCTCCCTCCCGCATCAGATTGTCAAACACGAGGAGGGTCCCCATCCCAAACGATGTATTCCAACCACCGTCAGGGTCGTAGAGGCGGGGTCTGCTCGAGTCTCATGCACGTGGTACTGAAACTGCAAGCATTTTCGAGCGTGATACGCTGGCTTGCCGGCCACCAGCAGCGCCACGAGCAAGACGAACGCCGCGCTCATTGGAGAGTTCGCCATGGCTGGACTGCGTGAGTGAAGGCGACGACAACGTCGACAACGGCAAAGCTGCAGCAGATAACGAGGGAGCGGCGCGGATTTAAATTAGGAGCACCCCCCTCAACGCGTTCTCAGGGGGATGAATGTCAACAAAAACAAATAAATAAATAAAAAAAACATGTTGAGATTCCGACGACGGCTAATAACACACGTAATGTCAGATTTCTGTTCACTGCATCTTTTATTTTTTTATTTTATATTAATGTACGACATATGTGCATTGCACGAACAATGAGTCACTTGACGACATGATTACTCTTTGTTTGCTTTTGTTAAACACAGTTTTGTTTGTGAAGATACTTGAATATCTTGAATATGAATCAAGATAGGTTGTATGCAGATGTATAAGATATTTTTGGAGATGTGTAAAACCAAGAAGTTGACATGCAGAATCTAAGGCAAAGGATAATTCTTTCAATGTTTTGTATTGGAAGTACAAGAAATTTGTTTGAAATTTTCAAGATCCTATGGCCATTACTTGATACTTTAAACATTCAAATATATTTGGAATAATGATTGCAAATCCTTGGTGGCTAGAGATTTCAAGTACACTCTTTCTAAACAAACTCTTGAAGATTGTCTCAACTTGATAGCGAGAATATTTGAAGTCAAGAATTATGAACTAATTGAAGATATTTATAAGCATCATATTTTAGAACATTCAATTGCAAGACAGTATTTTATTGAATTTCAAAAGAAATGTCTTTTGCACTTGCACTTCTAGCTCTTTTTAAAACAAAATAACAAAATAAAAGATCCATCCAATATTAATAAGATTATTAGCATAGAGTTTCCTAATAAGAAAGAAGATTTGCCGTTATTTGAGACAATTAGCACTCACATGATTCATGGTCTATATGGACCTCAAAATATGCAAGCTCCATGCATAATGGATAGAATATGCTAAAAGAAATATCAAAAATAATATTAAGAAGTAATATCAATGGATGGTGATGGCTATCTTGAATATCATAGAAAGAATGATGGATTTTTTTTTAAAATGTTGATAATTGTATTGTAAGCAATTGAGATATTATTCCATATAATCCTACTCTTAGCAAAAAGTATAATTGTCATGTTAATATTGAAGTTTGTACTTCAATTTGTGTTATGAAATATATTTACATGTACATCTATAAAAGGCATGATTGTACAACAATACAAATTAGAAATCAAGAAGATAAAATCAAATATTATATTATTACATTGTTTATTAGAGCTTCAAAAGAAGCATAGCCTTTGTTTGGAATGAAAATACATGAGAAAGTTTGAAATGTGGTTCAATTGTCATTAAATCTTTTTAGAATGCATTAAATAATTTTTGATCTAATTATGATGCAAGGAAAGTCTTAGCCTATGAAAAGCACCAAAAAACAAGTTTGACAACATTTTTTGAAATGTATAAATCTATAGAGACTCCTTGGCAATAAAAATATTTAGAGTTTTTATAGCATTTTGTGTAGAATATGACCTCAAAGAAATAGATAATAAGATAATATAGATTTATAATTAAAAGATTATATTTTGTTGATCCTATTATTAAAAAAAGCTTCTATCTTCGACTTCTTCTAATAATGATATGTGGACCACACTTATTTGAAGATTTGCCAACTATAGATGGAGTACTACAACCAAATTTTAAGAATTCATGCTTAAAAATGGGATTATTGGAGGATAGCAAAAAGTAGAATCATTACTTCAAACAACCTCCATAATAAAAGTGGAGAAGCACTTAAGAATATTATTTGCTATTATTTTTCTTTAATATTCATCTACATATCTAAAAGAGGTATGAGACAAGTTTAAAGAAGTTTTTGTGATGATGTAAGTTACCAATTGACTCAAGTTTATGGAATTGAGAGGTCAATAGAAAGAAAGATATTAGATTATGGACTGTTTTTTCTTGATGAAATTCTTCAAGAATCAAACAAAACACTTGCTGATTTTTTTATTAATGCCACAATAAGTAAAAAAATAAATAAATTGAATGAAAATGCTACGAATGCTTATGATATCATGACAAGCTAAAATAAATAATAAAAAAATATTTGCCAAAGTTGAATGATTAACATTGCACCATATATTTGGATATCTTTGCTTCAATAGATATAAATCTTAAAAAGTTGTATTTTTTAGAAGAATCAATAAGAAGTAGAAAAATATTTGTTGACAATACAACAATAATAAAGTTCTAAAAAGATAGACATATTAATTTGTGTATTTTTTTTTTTCTAGAATTACAACACAATTTTGTAAAACTATATTTTTTTCTCTCTATAAATGGTGTTAAGAACCACTTGCTCTTCAAACCTTCAAAAGAATGAATTATTGTCTTAAGCATTATCCCTAACTTAATATCAATTTCTAATCTTGAATCCCTAAAATCTAGATCTACAACTACATCTTATCTAGATCTAATACAAATTCATACATACAACAATCTAATCTATAATATCCACATGTTAGATTAATCCAAAACTACATATATAATAGAAGATCTAATAATATAAGATTTTACTTCTTTTAATATTAAGTATTGTAACATTAGACATATATTAATATAAATAATATATACTAATCTTGAACTAGCCTTCTAAGCTCATCTTTGCCCTTACAGTCTTATACACTGCTATAATCCTTTAAGAACAACAACAATAGAAACAACACCAATAACTGAAAGTCCTTAAAATCTTCTTTCAAATCCTAGCTGCTATCAAATCTTAACTTCTACCTTAACAAGATTGTCATCCATCTTACTCTTTATTTTATTAGTCTACATCCATCTAAATTTTCAACCACTTTTAGCTTTATTTGACTAATTTTTATCCATCTTGGTCTTCATCCAATTAATTAAACACATGTAGTGCAATTTATATAATAATTATATAAGATTCATCTTAGAGTGATATTTTTACTAGTCTAAATTATTGGTCCAATAAATATTTTATTAACAAACTTTTAAGTGGTAGATGGATTGTACATTCCATATTTAAAATTTTGTTCCATGCTCATGAACATTTATTTTATTATATTGTAAAAAATGCACCATATGTAGATATACTAAAAAAAGATGGTTCTTATCATTTGAGATGATGTATCAATGTAATATCACTATTGTGCAATGAAAATCAATAAAACTTTTTGAGACTTAAATTATATTAATAATATAGTTTTTGGTGGAGATTTTTGATAGATCCTTCTTCCTATCATCACGGACTTAAGAGAAGAAATCATTGGTGCTTCTTTACAACAATCAAAGACTTGATCTTATATTGAAGTATACAAGTTGACTAAAAATATGTATTTAGAAAGTTAATTTAATGAGAATTAATTATTTGCTAGAAAGCTCTTAAAGATATGCATTACATAAGCTTATTACTTTTGAAAGTTGTTTCATGTTATAATATTTATTTTAATATATCTAAGAATAATTTCTATTTATAAATTAAAAATAAATCAATAATTACAGATTTTTTAAAAAATAAAATGATTCTTTGAAAATATATAAAAGAAAATTTGACATCAAATGATTTGAATTAGCTGTCTATTTGAGATTGGTATTGTATTTTGTAAAATTTGCTTGAAAATGCATTGAGCATTTAGTTATAGAAGATAAAATAGAACTTGCAACAAGAAGATCCTAACGATTCTAATAGAATCATAAATAAACTCCAATTAAATTATAATAATGCTAAAAAATCTTTAATTAAATTTCAAAAGAATCTTAAAGAATTTACAAAAGAAACATAAAGAAATCATAAATTAACCTTAAAGAAATATATATAATAAAAAAATCCAAAAAAAATATCAAAAAAATCTTATTCCAAAAAAAATATCATAAAAATAGAAATCATAATTGAATCCTAATCAAATCTTAATATAATTTTCAACAAATTTTAATAAAATACTAAACCAATCCTATTCAAATCTTAATCAAATTCTAACCAAACTTTAAACCAAATTCTAATAAAATCCTAAATATATCTTAATAAAATTCTAATATATTCTAATCAAATCCTAATGAAATCCTAATGAATCCTAACCAAGTTCTAAACAAATCCTAACTTCTACAGCAAATTGGAATATCAATAACTAATGATTTTGACTCAAGATATTTTTACTTATTAACTAAGTTAGAAACAAGTATGAAAAACTTGAAGAAGATTAAATATACCAAATAAAATATAACCTTTAAAATTTGCTTGAATATTGGCTAGTCACCTTTTTCAACCTTCATGCCAATATTCCAAAGCCAAAAATATTTAATTTCACCATTCAATAAGTTATAAACTTTGCACAATTCTTAAAAGTCAAATTTACTACTTGTGTACAATATTTGACTTGAATACAAATAGTAGATTAGCAAATATGTGAGAAACCTACACTAGTCCTTTAAACCTCGATTTTCAAGACTTTAATATGTTTGAGCTTCAATAAATTTTAAATGAACTACTAGATTAAGTTTACACTTGTAACACAAATTATACACAATAACATTCACTTAATTACAAACTTTGTAAAATTAGGATTATTATCTATAGATCAACTACAAATCTCACACAATTATTTTTAATATCAATTATTTAAATTTCTCAATATCTAAAGTCACTTAAAAATAATCATAAATTTTCAAAGCCTTTAAAAAGTTTTTATCCACTCAAATCACCTAAAATTAATATTTAAAAAACCTCTCTCTTATTTGCTCTCAAATCCCACTTTCCAATCAATAAAAGAATATTTGAATCATTGTAGGTGCATGGTTTTGTACCTTGAGATTTGATTTCGATCATAATTCATAATTGGTCCTCTTTGAATATCAATTCTTTATATTTAGAGGTAATTTTTACTAAAACCTATTCTTAATCTTTTCTTAAATATGCCTATATCAATTATTTATCTTATTTATATTTCTACAAAATAAATAGGGGTCTTTTCAACAAAAAAATAACATTAAGATTAAAGTTTTTAGTACCTTCCTATTATTTATCCTTATTTTTCTACTATATCTTTTTGCTCGACTCTTCTATAATAAAATACCTTCTTTCTTCTTTTACCTAATGGTCATGTTACTACATGACACTGGGTAAAGATGGAATACTTGGAGATGAACATTTCATCAACAAGTCAATTTATTTTGTACAAAAAATATAATATTGATGATCCAAATATGTGTGCTATGGAAAAAAAATTTAGAGTTTCATGTATTTATCTTAGAACACATTTAGTATTTATAGAAGATGGTGCAAATATTGACAATTGATATCCAATCAATTATTTAAAAATCTTAAGTGCATTTAAATTGCCACCATTTAACTTCAAGCAAAAGGTCAAATGTCCAATTATGTTGTTGCAAAAAATTACTTTGCATTAAGTATTTTACAATAGATCATGCTTGATTACTATGCAACTAATTGATTGAATTATAGAGGCAAGACTTTACAATGACCATTAAAAAATCTCAAAGATAATCCTTAAAGAACTTAGGAATAGATTTTAGATTTTTATTTTTATTTTTATGGATAGTTATATATTGGCCTTTCACAATGCACTTCACTAAATATAATCAAGTTCATATATTCTAAAATGAATGAAAAAAAGAAAACACCACCATAAATGTAATTTAACTCAAAGTAGTTTTAAATTAGATATTTAATTTGTAATAAATAAAAATTATATTTATCAATTACATTGAATAAAAACATAAATGATTCCATTATTATGCATGTATATATTTTTTTAATTTTTTTTGTCAATATTTCTTAAAGAATGGTCAATTTTTCACATACCAACTACAAATTAAAATTTTACAACTATTTTGTATCCAATAGCATGGATTTTTAATATATATATATATTTGGAAAATTAAAAAAATAAATGGTGTATATATGTATGTATGTATATATATATATATATATATATATATATGTTATTGAAGGTGTTTTTATTTTTATCAACTAAAACATTGGCATCAATTATAAAGTAAATTCTATTTTTATTTTTAAAAAATATCTCTTATCAAAAGAATAAACTAAGATAGTTATAAAAATAATACAATATATCTAATAATTTACATGCATCTTACATCTTTAAATAATAATTATGTGTTACCAACTATACAACCTCTAAAATAAATATAGTCAAAGAAAATCTTATTGACAATGCAATTGGAAACCAATAGAAAAAGAAATTAAAAAAAACTTATTAATTTGACATCTTTTGTAAAATCCAAATAAGTCATAATAAAAAATCAAAAAACCTAAAAAAAATTTAAAATTTTGGTATTTAATTAATTTTAATACTATTAACTAGAATTAGTCTAATTTGAAAATGATGCCTAATACTTCCAGCAAAGGTAATTTATACTTCTTTTTAAAATTTCTTTATTGAGTTGGTTGTAACTAACTATCAGTAAAACCACTTTCTACTAATAATATTATTTTATAATCAATTTTTCTTTTCTTCTATTTTGTAATTCAAATAAATCAATTGGAATTCACAAAAACTATATCTATCTTCATTGATATAAGTTTCAATCAATTTATAAATCCAAAAATAATTTTAAAAAAACCTTTTAGAATAAATATTTTATTTTTTATTTTAAAAAACCATTTAATAAAAAATATAATATCAATATCTATATATATATATATACATAAATTAAAAGACTAGGTCAAAATCAAATTTTAAACTCTTGCTAATAAACTATAACTACAAATTCTATTAGAACAAACACCCATTTACATGTAGAAGAAATAATTTTTAGTGTATATTTTCAGATTTGA
The DNA here is from genome assembly GCF_059467195.1 of Physcomitrium patens. NCBI lineage: Eukaryota > Viridiplantae > Streptophyta > Bryopsida > Funariales > Funariaceae > Physcomitrium > Physcomitrium patens. The sequence continues at coordinate 11,721,820 of NC_143417.1, forward strand.
TTTTTTTTTTCTACAGTTACATATACCAAGTATAATTCTATTTATTTATAATTGGCTTTATCAATTACTTGTCTTAATAATCTTATGTAGTAATCTAAATAATTCAACTCCAAAATATAAAAAAAATTCTTCTACTTTAATTTAATTGGAATACTATTTTTTATAAGCATAACTTCTAAAATAATACCAAATCCAATTAAAATACTTCTAGAAATTGTATCTTAATATTTAATCGAAAAAATTAAAATTATATTATATTTAGTCTAATACATCTAATAGATTCAATAATATTTTTTTTTCTAAATATAAAAACTTATACCACCTTATTCCAAGAATATTAACTTTTATTAGTATTTAAGTTTTATAAAAGTACTTTCAAGTTTTTACATTTTTTTTTAAAAGACTTTGAAAAAGAATATAAAAATAGCTTATAATAATAGAATAAAACATCAAAGGCTTTATTTCTTTATTGATCTCATTTCTATGTTATTATGTATTTTTTTGATGTTGTTTTGTGATAACATGAGTATATGATGAAAGAGGAAAGAAAAGATTATATAATAGAGGAACTTAAATGAAAATACTTTAGTAAATTATCTTAAAAATATAGATAATAGATAAGGAGATAGTAAAAAGAGATAAATACTAATGCTATCTTCTTGAAGAAGAGACTTCTATTTTCTTAGTAGAGGCATAAGTAAGCCAAATCAAAGTAAATGAGATAAATAATTAATATTAAAAAATTTAGGAAGAGATTAAGATTAAGTTATAGCAAAAATTACCTCAATATATAAAGAATTGATACCTAAAGAGAATGAGTTGTGAACCATGATCAAAATCAAACACTAAGATACAAAACTACATACCTATAGCAACTTTAGGATTCTTTGGTTGATCATACAATGGGATTTGAAAGCAAACTTGTGAGAGGAATTTTGAAAGTTGATTTCATATGATTTGAAGGCATATTGAAGTTGTGAGGGCTTTTCGAAATGAAAGATGTATTCAATAGATTTGAATTTTGTGATATAAAAAAACATCACAAATTTGAGGATTTTTTATTTTTATAGAATATTTATAAGTGATTTTTTTTAATTTATATATTTTTTGTTTTAAATATGTTTGAAAATTTTAGTATTTATCAAATTTTTAAATTAATTATTATGAAAGTTTTTGTGGATTATAGGCTCCAATAATTGAAATTTAGGAATAATAAAGATTTTTTCAATTTCACAATATCTGCCAATTTGATTGAAGCACAAATTGGTAAAATCAATTTAGACTTAGAAATCTATACTCTAGCCAATTTTTTAAGCAATTTAATGATTTAGCAAAGAAAAAAAGTTGTTAAAAGATTAACATTGAAGTTAGAGGAGGATGGATTCAAAAGTAGCTAATTGCTTATAGATTGAATTGTGAGTGAAATTTTAGTCAAGATCAATCATTTGATTAATATTTATTAAGATTTTAATACAACTTTAGGAAGTGGTTAAGATTTATTTAGAATTTTTTTTGATTTGGTTTAGAATTTAGGATTTAATTAAAGTTTCATAAATATTTTATTAAGATTTTATTAGGATTTAATTAAAATTTAATTAGAATTTTGTTAGAATTTGTTTAAGATTGTTAGAGTTTCATTAGAGGTTGATTATGGCTACATCAAGATTTCATTAGGATTTATTTAGGATTTTTATTTTTATTTTTCTTTATGATTTTTTATTATTTTTTAAAATATTTCTATTTTAGTATTTTAAATAGGTTATTTTTATTTATTTAATTTTTTAATTTTTTAGATTTTTTTATTATTCTTATTTGAGATTAATTTCTGCCTTTTTATGCTTTTTTGTAATTTCTTTTGTACTTTTTTTAAAAATTCTTTTGAATTGATTAAATTTTGATTAGGATTATTAAATATTATTTATAATTTAATTAAGATTCTATTAAACTTAGTAGGATCTTGTTGTTGCATTTTCTATTTGCCTTTCACAACTAGGTGCCAAGTGCATTCTCAAGCAAGAATTCATGTTATACAACAATGTCAATGATGCAAAATTTTGCATTAGCTATTAGGGTATCAATGAGGTAATTTCAATTCTAATCATGAATTGTCTTTTTGTATTATACTAACAAAAACTTGTGTCATTGGGCACGAAAACTTATGCCTTCGGATATTGCAATCTCTTGCATTGTCATCCATCCATTGTCTCATTCAATCATGTTTTTTCATTTCCATGTTCAACCAATGAAAAGACTTCTTTTTCTTTTTGTCTTATACCCAAGTTGTTTTATATAAGAAACTAGCAAATGTGTTATACAACTTTTCAAGAAAACAAACATCTACAAAAATCTTTAGTATAAGTTAACTTAGACATGAATGCACAAAAAAAAAAAAAAAAAACATTATTTTTTTTTTAAAACAAGAAAAAAAAAAAAAACACCCACTTCCAAGTGCCCCCACAACTACCCAAGCCATCGGCTTTTAACACGAATTATAAAAAAAACACACAAAACAAAAAATGGATAGATACATATATATATATATATATATATATAAAAGCTGAAACCCTTGACTTCCCTCCCTCCGTCTCTCTGCTTAGTCCAAGTTCGTTCAAGCATCCAGCGAGCCCATTAAAATTGACATGTACGAAGACGTCATCCTTATCCTGCAATGTCGTACTGGAAGTCTGTTGTGAATGCGCACTTCATAGTTTGCTGCCGTGTGCAGAGAGCGGACAGAGAAGCGGGGTTATCGAGGCCCTGGAGAAGCAGTTGCTGCAATTATTTGTGGAGCAGAACCGATGGCGGTGACCATAGTGTGGCTGTAGACCCAGTTTCTTGCAGAGTAGCTGTCCACTGCGAGTGGGCCTGTGGGAGTATTCTATGCGTTCAGCAGATCAGTTTCGATCTGAAGAGAGTTAGCAGCAGCAACCATGGGTCTCGTGAATTTCAAAGTAATTCTTAGAATTTTGGGTAATGTTTGACCCCTGGAGACGGCTTGTGTCAGGAAGATATTCATGAATTGTTGTGATGCCATTGTTGTGGACTGGATGGAAATTTTTAGGGTGAACATTGCTTCGCACATGGTGCTGCTTCTTGCGAGAGAGTGAGCTTGATTTCTGCTGCTGCAACTATTCACTTACTGGTCTCTCAGACTGTTCGCTGCTTACATGGTTTCTGCATGCGATTATCGCAGATCTGTTGGATCCGATCATCCATTCACGTGTTGATTTCTTAGTTTTGGCTTAAATTTGCTGCTAATCATTAATTGGTTTTCACAACTATTTACAACTATTTTTGTTGCGTTCAGGGAATGTCACTACCATTTGTAGTCACTGCCATGTCGTCAATGCAAGTATTTTACCCAATTGAAGTTTTCTATTGAATGAATTGGCACAGAATTGGCATAGTTTGGTACTTAATGGACAAAATTACAACTAGTTAATTAGTGGAATGATGTTACAAATTTTATATTAGTTATTTGTTAAATGTAACAATTGTGGAGTAATTAGATAATGTAAGAAATAAGAGTCTTTGACCTAATAGAACTCTTCCATTATTATAATCCCATTTTTTCCAAGATTGTGAAGAAAAAGACAATGCCAAATTATTTTAACATTCCATATGTTTGCATTTTGCTCAATTGTTGTATGGGCTTCAAATTGTAGGCTTTCAAGTCCTAGAAATCACTATCAATGTATCTCATTATTTTAATGAATTTACATGCCTTGCATTATATTTGACATATGCATAAAAGAAGATGAAGGTAAGTGTGTTCTTACTTTGATAGTATAGACTAATAATTTTTAAGTTTAATTTTTAATTTTTATTGTTTTATTATTTTCTACTCATTGGTTAAATAATATTTTAATAATGGATTTGGTTTATTTTATTGTGGTAGTGGTACTTGTATCAGAATCAGTACACAACAAGAAGAAACACAAGCTTATTATTGGAATTCCTTGTATTGTATTTGCAGTTAAAATGTATGTTTCTCCACTTATTAGAATACTATATTTATTACCTATATCCACACCTATAATTACTCTTTTAAACATTATTTTTATGTAGGGTCATTTTTTATTTTTCATTTTTTGGAGAAAAATAGTAATTCAATCTCAAAATATAGAGTATGTTCTGTTTTTTATTTTTTAAATTTTTTATTACATTTTTTATTTTTATTTTCTAAAAGTATAAAGATATACAATTTTTTACTTGTTATTTAATATTGTTGTTCATGTTATGTAGATAAGAATTAAATAATAATTAAGTGTTAAACAATCATTTACAATTATAAATCTAATTACTAACATATATTAAATTTAATAGCTCGTAAATAAGTTTATTTACTAAATTTATGTCTTTCACTTTTCTTTAAAACAGACATACGGATAAAAATGCATTAGATTTAAATCTTTTTAAACTTACTAATATAAAAAACTTTTGTAATTATTTTTCTAAAAGAATCTACATTTGAAACATTTGAAATTATGCTTATAAAATCGGGATTTGAAATTTATTTTATAAATATTATCCAAAGCCAAAGGTGCAAAAATTAGTCCCCCAATTGGTCAACACCCTACCTAGAATTCCAACAATTGGTCAACTTTGCCAAATAATATATATAGATATAGATATATGTATTATTATAATTATTATTATTATTATTTTCCTTGCATTATTGCTCCTAGTACCATGAATTTCCAAGTGGAGGTCATGTAACTCAAATAACTCACACCAAAGTTGTCAATGTTCTAGAATAAGTCTGTTACATGTCATAGCATGTTGAAATTGTGTCTAGCAAATATAAAGTATGCATTGAATCAGTGTTATAAAAGAGTTCCATTGAAGATGAAGAAGACGAGAATAAAGGAGACCCTCATCATGTCCCCCACTCTTATATAGTGGGAACGCAAGTGAATTTGGAGGGTCGCACCGCTGTAGATACTCTCTAACAATGCCTCTAGCTCTGCTGCTATTTGTGTGAGCTTGGAAGCCGAAATCAGAGCCCAAAAGTTGCAGCTCTGTTGCAGTGTGTTAGTATTTTGGCTGTCGTTCGAAACAGAAACCTGTTGATGGAGGGATTCATTGTTTCACAAATCTCAATCAAAACTAACCATCATAGATCCTTACCATCAACTTTTCAAGCCTTAGATGAACCACTTCTGGTTGCAAGAAACTAGGAAGAACTTATTACACTGAATCACACGGTTTCATGAATGGACCCATCAAGTATTTACTTTTGTAGAGCTCATGAACTGTTACTATTCAAGCAAACTGCTCTGTCGGGCACTAGATGACCGACTGTTATACAAATGATCTGGTTGAATTATATCACATTGCCACAAATGACTGTAACATTCCTACGTCAGTCTTTCACTGATAATAATCTCTCACTATGGTACACATTGTTGTGAATGGAGGATATACAAAAAAGGAACTTCAACAATGGAATTCATCATCAACAAAACTCAGCTCATGTTCCTTAAGCCAAACTCTATCTCGATACGTTCCAGATGATAACAATCACGTACTCGCTGATGGTATGATCAGAGAACAAAAAAATTAAATCTTCTTTCCGCACGTGACAAATAGCATCACGAGGAAGCCAAAAGAGCATGCCTTACTTCACAACCCCCAGAAATTTCTTGGCTTCCCAAGGAAAATCACAACACCTATCTTGAATTTCAATGCAGCGATGTGTAATGCTAATATACCTATCACCTAGCTCTTGACAGGTCAAAGAAGCCTTCAAAATCTCTCCTATTCTGCGGAGGACTAAATTTGTGGACAAAAAATTCTTTCATATCAATAGGCAAATTCTGCAGGGATGAGCAGGGCGGAATCCTGTAATAGACCTAACGTCACTAGATGATTGGCTTCCGCAAATTTTCGTAATTCAAACCAAAATAGCGAAGGCTGAAGCGAAATGAGCAAGCTGTACCTTCTTAGTATCAATCAGATGAGAAATAAGTTGTAAAGAAGAATCTTCCAAACCGTAGGAGCCCTCGCAATAGTACACCTATTATTGTGACTCGACAACTTCAGCCCTCCAAAACACCTTCGTTCCAACAAAAATGCGCTCTTTACCTGATGTTCCTGGTTCGGGATCAAAAATTTCAAACTTCCATTGAATGGCTTTGGCAATTTTTGAAACTCGTGAAAGCATAGTAGGAGTATCCCGTATTATGATTGTTCCCTCTGGTCGAAGAATCCGGTCCATCTCAACCATAACCTCTGCTAAGCTGCACCTGAACGTTTCAAACAAGGAGGTTAGAGTCTGCATATCTCCACCACTGACGTCTTAATGAAAGAATTCAACAGCCGTTATGTAGATATTCGGCGCATACCCAAACATAACCAGATAACCTCCTCAGATATTTAAGCCATACTCAACAACTTGGCCAGCTTGAAATTAACTTCAAATGGAGTAGAAAGAAGCAATAAGTGAATTCGTTATTCAGTTTGAAATAGGATAACAAAAACCTCATTCGGAAGATGACACCAACCGTCAGACAAAGAAAGTTAGTAAGCAGACCTCTTGTCCAATGTGGTGAATGGTTGCAGGGGAGCCACGTGCAATAAGTCATACGTTCGTGGATACGTCGAAAATGCTTCACACCTAACCTCGCAAACAAGCACTTTGTTAGACTCTCAATGTCATAACCAATTGACAGACACTTCCACCATAAACTTAAGCAAAATCTGAAAGGATATGACGGGTTGCTTTCATTTCTGTGGCAAATCCCTGGATTGGTGTAGAAAATGAACATAAAGAATATTTTCGTTAACACTAATTCTTCGTTCCGGACATGTCAATCAGCACTGCAAGCTGCTAGACAATCGCTAATCCATTCGGGCCATCATACTATAAAAGTCGGAATACTTGCCAGTCATGAACGACTCCAAGAAGCCCTCGATCATAAATTGTGCTCAGAGTATTTGGTCCAGTAGTTGGAATTACATTCATAACCCATACAGGATCGTTTCTGGACATCAGATTGGCGGCGAAACCCCCATATAATGCATTCATGTCCATAACATTGCGATATCGAGAGGTTCCAAATCCTATCTTCAATGTCTGCAATAACCAACCGTTAAAAATGTTCCTAAATCATGTTGTATCTTCCAAGTTCATGAGCTAGAAGTCACCCATACTGTAAAACCAACCAAGCTGGAGTTAATCCGGCTATGGCAATTTAATACGACAATACAAATTCCTCGAAATTGAAATCACTACTTCATCTGTGAGGATGAACACTAACGAATTGCGCCACGCCAGACAGACGAAACGACAGTCTGAACCTTAAAACTATGTAACCAACTAGAGAATGTCTTTAAGAGCGAGCCGTGAACAATTGAAAAATCTATCAGATGATAGCATCCAGTGCACGACTAAATCTTTGCTCCTCACAGTTGCATTTCTATACACAGATTTTTGGATGAGTAATCGGACCACATAGTAGCTGTTATGTGAAGATGTATACACGAACCTCTACGTAGTGACGGATTCGACGACCCCACCTCCTTGTATCCTTATCAAATTCTGCGCTCTCCACATTTCGCGCTTCCAAAAGTCGCTTTGGAATCATGTCTGGACGTTTCTGCCAATTTGGCTGATCCAACAGAGTATCAATGGCATTCACTGAAGGTCGAGTAATACACTCGACCAATTCAGTATTCCTGTCAAGCGGAAATGTCAAGGCACTCGTTTAATGGATGTTCACCCGAAGAACTTGTGGACACTAAAAGTTACCTTTCAATGAGCAGCTACACTCAAATCGTTAACAATATTGAAATGAGATACCAGCGCCAACAGATGACAGAAATAAAATAAAGCACTATCAAATTGATGAATAGCGTACAAATGATACAGGGACTCCAGGCAAACCAGACACTTACCACGCATTGTCAGGGTCGTCCTCGTGACAGAAAGATGGAACCTGCTTTTCACGGGCGCGATAACATGATGTGTTTAAGGGTTTTTGCCAGATAACTGTTTTATCTACTGCACCGATTAATGAATAACACATTTTCTCGACGACGAATTCTTGAAGAACCTCGTACTCTCTCTCTTTACCCTGAAAGTTTACTGGAGGGCCAGATAATACAAAGTACCCGCCAGGTCGCAGCAGCCGATCAACCTCAATGAAGTAAGAACCATCTGCATAAAATTATTTGTTAATACCATACAAGAAAGCAGAGAACTAGAATCTCATCAATAATCGACTTTCATATACAAATATGCTATAACGCAAATGAAACCTGAAAGACGGTCGATAAAACACGTTAAATTTCCAACAGGATTGGAACAGAAATGAGGGTCTCGTACACATAAAGAGCACTGAAGTTGCCAAATAAACAATTTAAAATCAAAAGCGCTCCTAACTAATGCTAAGATGTCCTCAATTGCGTATGGGTAAAAGAAAAATAAAATATGAAAACTTACTGAAGGCTGCAAATGGGACGAGGCAGCGCGAGCAGTGAACAAGGTCAAACGACAATGAAGGAAATGGAAGTCGTTGTGTGGCGAGCATGCCAACAACAGCTGGAAGGCCTCGTTCCAAAACAAATTGAATCTGTGCCTTGTGCGAATCACGTGGGGCAACCGACATCGTAAGAACCTCCTTGTTGATTAGACAGGCCCCAAAGCTAGCAACCTGCGGAAAGTTAACCGTTTCAGTTGGTAAATGAAACAAAGAAAGTAGAGCCAAATGTTTCTATTACTAGAGGTTTGCTCGTGTGATAAACGAGCATGATATTCATATGGTGAAAATTGTGCTAAAAACTTGAAGTTAATAAGATGAAATAAAACAAAGTGCAAATTAAACGTAGTTTGACGGCATTCACAGTTAGACGTGAATTGACTGAACATCCTGTCGAAATTACAAATTGGTAATCAGAGGCAATAACATCATATTTTCAAGTGGAGAGACGAGTAAACTGGAAAAGAAAGGTCATAAAGGAACCTTACCCCACAGCCTATGTCCAATGCAGTGCGAATAGCACTAGTCCTTAAAGGAATATATTTTTCAAGCTTCTGCACATATCTCTCTGCTCCTTCTGAAAACATAGTTCCCCCACCTGGAAACACGAAATAGTCACCCTCTTGTACCATCCATCCTTGATCTGACTTCAACTCCGCTATTTTGTTGTGTGGAGTATTGTTAAACCATATCTGGCAAGAACAGAACAGTGGATGGATCTCTCAGACACCAGAATTTTCCATAGTATTCCACAAATGAACGTGTCTACAGTATATATATGAGTGAAATTCATCCACCAGGACAGCAGTGCGTCATAAACAAACTCGGAAGCTTACTTTTCTTAAACTCTCAGGCCATCGTACAGGGATTTGGTAGTCAGGGGGAGGAGGAATTAGGCATCTCAGCTTTTCTTCAAAGGGGGGACAGTGGCGTTCTCTGTAGTGGTTACGCTCCTTCGAGAAAGATCTTGCTCGCTTGGGGTCATGACACGGCATGATATCAGCGAGTCGAACCGGACAAGATTCAACGAGAAGTCCATGCTCCACCTGATCCCAAAAGCCTGTACCAAAAAATCAGACTACATGGTATTACGACGTAACAGATGCAGAAAACACCTAAAAATACAGGCGACAGAGTTAAGAGACCCATAGCAATGTACTTTTCACTATGAAAAATAAATTGGCGTATACATCAGTGCACCAATTTCGGCAATCAAGGAAAAATGTGATATCTATCACCACTTTCTGAATTGACGAGTTCCCAGAAAGCTAAATAATACTCGAAAGAAACGAAATCTTTTCCAGAACAAAGTTTCGCTGGAAACATTTTTGTAGTGTCTTATCTTAGAGTAATGACCATAACTTATGCACAAAACGCAAAGAAAATGTACACGATGAAAGTGTTAAGTTAAAATAGGGCTCACCATTGCTGGTAGAGTCTGCTCGTAGAGCCGCATCCAGCTCTCGCTGCCCGGCAGTAGCCAGGGAATCTCCAAGAGATGTAAATATGAGTAAGAAAAGTATCATTAAAGCCGCCATCATTGTGAAAATGATAATGTCTAGCAGCTGCCATTTCCTCCCAAGCGGCTTATCTCGTTTTCCTTGCGGAGTGGTAGCCATCTTACTCGATCACAAAATTACCTTGACTCTTACGTGAATCCAAACTCTACGAATGACTCAACCTAACATACTGTGCCTCACTAAAGCTCCTTTTAAGGAGTTTCCTTGTCCCTCATTTGCTCAAACTTGCAGGGTTAATCAAACACTGGCTTTAACATATTTACACTTCCTACAACTCTTCAATCGACTTTTCGTGGCTCCTCTCTCGCCATGAGATCCACTTATTGAAAAAACCTGGAGGCACCAACCAACGTTTTAAATACATACACAAGACGATATGCAAAGACGACATCCTCCAAACACATCGTTACCTGACAAATTGCAGACCTAAAACTACGACGCAAGTAGCCTAGTGGCCAACTCTCACAAGCCAAAAGCTGGCTTCCTCGTCCAAGAAGACAGCTACAAGCACTCAAAACTCTAAACTGCTTTCGTGACCTTGGAACACTTTGATTGAATTTGAATGAGATGGACAAGAATGACCTTGGACCCCTCATGTCAATGCAATCTTTTAGGGTATTATTAAATTAAGAAACAATGCAAATAAACAAAATCTCCAAACGTAAAATCAGTGCCTCTCAGCAAATCTCAACACTGAATCTGAGACTGCAAACTAAAGTCAATAAATTGTGCGACAACTCTAGGTTTGCCTCGCATCTACCAACCCGAAGTCAATCAACAGACACTTCACAAACGTGAGCAGAACTTCAGACCACTGTTACCGACTGGATTAAAACCCGCAAACCCCAGATCTCTTCAGACCGAACCACTCTCCACACATCTACTCCGCAATAAACAGAATTCCTTCACAAACCTCCCAACGCATCCTTCACAACTACACATCATTGTTCGAATCTCCAGTGCTCAAACCACCAATACACCCCCCACAAATATCGCGGACTCTAAACATTCAATTCAAGATCCGGCATCAACCGCATCCACGTCGGCAACTGTATCTCTTCTTAGGACTCCGACCCTTCACCCAAAACCAAAAATCTCTCTCCACCATGCAAAATGCCATACCTCAGATCGTCACTATCCGCAGTGATCCTCAAACCCTTTCAAAATGCGGCCGGAGTATGTGCCCACTCACAAAAAGTGAGACGCTACAACACAAATCACCGGAGCTCATTCAATCGAAGCCCCGATTTGTACACCTTGCTCAATATTGCAGCTCCGTAGCTCCACAATGACAGCTCTGGAGGTGTCGATTCAAGAATTGGGCTAATCTAAGCTGACGCAGGCTTGATCTCCAAAGGAAAAGACATCGTGGAAAAGGAGAGTAATATGGTCTCAGATTATAGCACGGGTTGGCGACGCTATCTTCAACGAAGTTCGACGAAGTTCCTAAACCAGAAGGGGGATCTTCAACGCGGAACTATCTTCAGGCACAGCACGAGTGCCGTCATCAGATTGACTCTCACTGCGCATCGTTGCGCATTTGATTGATTACTGTTAGTCTTACTATTCTTGAGCTGCATCTTCTATTTCCGGCGCAACTGATTATTCCACCCTGATTCCTGGGAACATTGCTTTTTTAGGTCTACCTTCTTACAAATGTACAGAGTTTGTTGAGGCGACGAACTTCTTCTTATCACCGTTGACACTCAGAATTGGTTTTCATATTGATGTGTACAGCATGTCTATCTGCGGTACTAGCCACTGTACAACTTCGATTATTGGTTGGGTAGTCGAGGATATTTCTGCGGCTACTACGACTTGTTACAATTGTCACCGTTCGAAACTTTCGTCAGAAAGACCACATCGCATTTTGTTAGAGTTGGGGATGCATACCTGGGGTGCATGCTTAGGGTTACACTTGAAAATACATGTTTAAGGTTTAAGAAACATAAGCCTGAGTAGAGTGATTTACGTAGAACAGTTATGGATCCAGGAGTCAATAGTGATTGCAATGAACATGATAAAAACTTCAAGCATCTTAAATTTAAAAACTCTCGCCGGTAGATATCGAACATGAATAAACTCTTCTGAAGTTGTTTATTACGAGTTCAAATGAAGAATATAAACTCATTTTGTCAATAACAGAGACATACAATGTGGACATAAGTGTGTGTGCGCATCTATGTAAATATATATAATTTACTGAGCACTATCATTGATGTATCTTTGATTTAGACAGATAGAAGGTTTATTCCAATGTAAGCTACAACAGTTTACTGGCAGGGCAAAGCTGCAGAAGTTATAGATTTTTCTAAAGCTAATCGGAAATTATAGATATCCATCTTGCCTGACTCACTATTGGAGATACACAGATATCAAAAGGATAAGTACATGGCTGAGAAAAAGTAACACTCAGTCCGAATATGATGCTACACAATACAAGTTTGAACTAAACAAAGTCCAAAATTGACTACGTCACCACAAACTGACAATTATTGAATACATTGACTGAAAAACATGATTTATCCCCCGATCCAAAAGCCTAGCCATGCCCAGCATCAATGAAACACCTGATATTGCTTATTAAGCTTCTACACTCAAGTCGTCGCCATGGTTCGGAACAACAGCATCCAACGAATTGGTTTTGAGATAGTCCTTAGCAGGGATATCCTCATTCACCATGAAATCAAAAGATCCTCTCTTTGATGTCCCTGCCAGATAATCACTGGTGACAGAAATTACTTGAAACGCAGCCTTCAAGCATTTTGCCTTCACCTCTTCGAAGCGCTCCTGAGAGAGAGAAACCTCAGCCATTAATCTCCATGCGTAACCCTCAGTGGCAAGGTCATAGTCTTTCCTTCGCTTCAGCACAATGTGGCCGCTAATTTCCCACACCGCAGGATTTACCTGTGTCTCTAAAATGTCTTCGTCCACCTCACCTCGGGCTTGTCGTTCAGCAAAGCACTGTGGAAGGAGGAAGACTCTGGAGCCTCTGTCAGTGATTAGCACGTTGTATGGAATATTTTCATTCTGAAGATAGATGCAGGCATTCGCGACGGCTATAGAAAGATCCACCATGCTGTTGCACATCTCGAACACAAGACCTCTGACTGGGAACATCGTGAGTTCATACACTTTCACACCACTCTTCTTCCTGCCGTAAGACACTCTAGTAGCGGGTGCTCTTTCAATGGGAAAGGGGGCAGCCAAGTAATATGCCTACACAAACATCATCTCCAAATTAGTCCAAGGCGCGCTAAATTATTCCGAGTGCAATCCGATGCAAAGAGGTTTATCATTGAAATTTTCTCATCACTCCACACTAGTATGCAAGAATCGACACCTTAAGGATAAAAATTGGCAGGTAAACTACCTGAAAATGCAAGTGGTTGATTGTAGCAAATGCACCAAGGCTGTTGTAGCCCAAACGAAAGTAAGGATTATTTGCCTCCGCTGCCATGTACAAAGCTAGTAAGAATGATTCCTGATCAATTCGTTGCGGCAGGCGATCCAATACACGGGGAACCAACAGAATATGTCCATATTCGATTGGACTAACCTGCAGTGAATTAATATTTTTAGTCAAATGATACAGTGAACCATCAGATATTCGACTAGAGTATGAAGACGTTGCTTGCAAATCTGGACTAGAACATACAGAACTCCGCAGTTAATTTCATAACCAATCTGTTGATGCATCAAGTGGATGACAAATAAAATAAAATAAGATAAGCATAAAAAATCCCGATTACAGTGAAGTTAACGTGAGTAAAATCCAAATACACAGCCTAAATTCCAACTTATCTCGGAAATATTGAAACGTACATTGATAGCAACCACATTGGGACTGCTTGACACTGTAGCTTTCTCATAGTACTCGCTCATATCACTGTCGTTTGGCATGAATTGAAACAGAACCTCCTCTTGGCCAACCTTAGTGAAATTAAACTTCTTCGGATCAAATGGCTGGAGTACTTGATCAATACGAAACTCCGTTGGCCGTTTCTGCAAGTGTCTGCCTTCGTTCAGTTGTGCAATAAAACCACAATCTCCTGGAAGCATCTGCGACAAACGACAAATATCCTCAGTTTCGTATGTCAATTTGTAAACACTCCAAGAACTCACTTCAATCATCATCGTCATCTTATTCGCACACAAATCATACACTGATGCCAGCACCAAATCCCTCAAACTCGAGATCGAATTAAAACCATCATACATGACTCTTAAAACCATACAAGAGCATAGTAAAAGTCAAAAAAAAAATCTTAGAAAACCCTGTTTAAACATCATCTTAACTAGAATTCTGCGCGGCGATCGATGTAGACAATTTGATGATTGGGAATAAACTTTAATAGAGCAGGTCCTACCTTAGTCTCGCAGGCTGTCACGTCATAACGGAAAAGTCCACGAGCCATACGATCCTCCCACTGTTCAAAAGAATGACCAGGTTAAAATCATTCCCAATTAGCAAAAGTCACACAGCAAATAGTATTAGCGATTGCATGTAAACGCGAACACCCGCAAAAATCATCAACGTGGGATAAAGGACGATTCACCGCCAACAAAATAGCCCCACCTGTGCGAGGAGCAATTCATCGAGGAAGTAATTCTCCTGCGGAGAGACGTCCGATTCTTTGACACTATCGGGTACACAGTGGTCGTCACTGCCAGTGTGCGCCCTCTTGTTCGAACCCGAAGATTGCCTTACACCAAAAGCGTAGAGCGGTAACTTTGCTCCTGCATAGTAAGTCATTCAGATTAAATATCAGTTCCCGCCCCAAAAAAGATTACGAAATTTGCCACTTCAGAGTATAATGAAATGAAATCACAACTGATTCACAAGTGTGCATGGGTGAGAAAGTACTGACCAGGAATGCAACAGGTCCCAAGACAGTCTCGGCCACATCCAGGAACTTGCTCCAGCTGCTGGTGCATTGAAACCACAGTCTCCACTCTCTTGATGGTCAACATCTTCGCTATCTTTAAGGTCTACTAACCCTTTACTGCTGGTGGAAAAGAAAACACTGACTGTCGCAACCCTCTAAGGAGCGGCACAGAGGTGAAAGTTGGAGTGACGACCTCCCCCAGCAAGAGCAGAAAGGTCAGAGGGTCGACCGCCTTCACTGGGGGTGGCCCCCCGGCCGCCGTGCAAGGAAGGGGAAGACGAGATAGAGCGGGACAATTGGTTTCCCGTGGGGTAGAAATCTTCACTCATACGGGCGCGATGTTCGCTTTGCAAAGCCGTGGTGTCCACTGAATCGAACCTGGGGTTGTAAGTAGAAAAAACTTCTCTCCGAGGGTTGCCAGCGTTGATATCCGCAATCACCAGACACAAGAAGTCGCTAGCAAGAACTAGAATAGTCTTCTCAAATCAGAAGATTGGCATACATTCCCCGAAGACGAGGCCTTCGCACACAGTGACAGAAGAATGCTACTTCGCTTAATCTCAAATAAACACGGATGTATAGAACTTGAAACCTTTCGAACCTCACGATGGCGTCGTGTGTAACCCTGTGCAAGATCAAGAGGACAAGCCGTTGAACTCCAGCTGATGCCAGGAACCCTCGGAGGGGAGAGGAGGATTGAAATGAAAAGTGATATCCGCAATTGGTGATATGCAATCGAGTTGCGACACCCCCACAACAAGCGCACTATCTAATGAACATATCTACGTGAAATACAGAATGTGTAGAATTTCAAGGCAAAAAAATGAAAATCTCTTGTGAGTTCCAACATGTGAGCTCACAAAACCTTTATCTGCAGGAATTCGTGCTGCAAATCAACCCTAATCGAGCACACGTCGGTTCCCAAATCGCCAATTGACGAACGACATTCACCTCGTTTCGGAAACAAAGGCGGAGGGCGTCACACCTGTTGCATTTTTACAGGCAGACGCGAGATATGATTAGGACCTTTACCGTCAGAAAAGGACGGTAAAGCTCAAGGACCACAACTAGATCACCACGCCGGAGTGCACGGGTAGAAATCAATCTCACAACTGCTGGCGACTCCTGGATCGCCGGCTGACGACGCACTCGCAGCGCGAGTTGCCACACAGGCCTGTCGAGATTACGCAGGCCAGTGTGCCGGTGGAGACAGGATACGGTGAGTTGCAGGGGCCCTTTATAATTTGGGCCTTGAGCAGTGCACGGATATCATTTGGATGGAATGTTTGATTTGGATGAAATTACATTATAAAAGTTTCATTGCACATCCAGTGGAACCAATTATATATCTTCTTCTTCTGTTTTCTTTAACTTTTTCTTTTCGTTTTAAGATTGAAGCTTCAATTGCATCCACATGCCATGGTATCTTTGGGTCCGACACGTGAACTCTAATAATATTGGTGAAAATTGTTGTAATGATTAAAAGGAGTTTAAACATTATTTTTAAGGTGGTCATATAGAAAATGAAGTGGTTCACAAATGATGGCTTTTACAAGCATTGATTCCATGGCTCAAAATTTCATAATATATGACACCATGCCTTATTGTAGTTTTGGGTTTTCGTCTTATTCTCAAGTATCCTGTTCCTGTCCAGGTTTTCGTTTGATTAAATTTGAACATGGCACGGACAATATTAAACGTGTACATTTCTGTAGGTGTGAGTGCACATACATGTATATATCCAGTTTCTGGAAAGTTTTGGCATTTTTATCAAATACTTATTTAATCCAAGTAAGAACTAAGATTATTTAATTCTTATGTAATTTTAAGTGATACTGGTTCAATATTTTTAATATTATTGTGTCTTGAGGAATTTATTTAAATTTGTCCCCATGCTTTAATGCATTCAACATACTATACATATACATATACTAGACATTGTTTTAGCATGCAAAGTTCACAATATATTTTAAAATATTGGTTTCCGTCTCCCATGTGTAAACAGAAAGAAAATATATTGGTCAACAAGGCATTTCAACAACCAAATGCAGCTGCATGGTGGAGTGCATTATTTATTCCACAATAAATTTAATCGAAATTTCAAACCAGTTGAATGTGTAAAGTATTTCGAAAAGAATATGTTTTCCCCCATGGTGTGTCATAAAAGAAAAGAAAAGGAAAGGAAAGAGAAGTTTTGTTGATGAAACTGAGAGAGTAACATGGGAATGCATTTTGTACTTAAAAAAGACTGAAAAGAAAATCTTTAACATAGAGAATTTATTTGTCTCCTTTGTTGTTGATGTTGTAGCTCCCTTATTTTCAACGCTGCAGTATGTTCTTATAAGAGAGGTACAAAATAATTTCCAGTAAATATGGTTCATCAATTAGACCACTACTTGACCGCACACCAATTTTCTCTTAAAAAACTTGATAACAGCAACAACATGCAATTATTGCCACCCATCGCTGATTCAGGTTAAAAGTTACCAGAATCCAAAAAGCAAAAAAACCAACGCAACAGAGGATTGAGGGAATAGTGCTGCTTTGAAGCACAGAACGCCGAATGTCAGCCGATTCCTAAATTCGTGTGCGCCGCTAGACGATGAAACTACCAAGCAAACAATGACTAAATGCTTGGCTCCACCTGGCAGAAAACTAATTGTGTGCAACAGCATGTCCTTCGAAACTTCTAGCAACCAACAGTTCCATAAACCTTTGACGGCGCATCGGAATTTGACCGGATCCCTTCAGCCGCAGCCACAGCCACAGAAATGGAAGAAGCCCCGCTGTGAGGTGACAAAGAGTAACGGTGGACGTCGCTAAAGACTCCACACACAAAACCTCGCACCAGACTCATCTTCCCCGGAATCTCACTGGTTTCGCCCCTCATTGCTCACAGTATCCACGTGTTCCAGAATTGTGGTCCCACGAAGTGCCGACAATTCAACCACAATCACGTTCCCCCCGCGACAAGTGAAAATGGCTGCTATTTCCGTCCACGCCGATTCCGAACCTCTCACCAGATTCATCCACGTCTAGCGAGGCAAGACCATAACCCTATCGTGCGTGATTCCGCGTCCGTACTTTCTCTCAACGATGATATCACAGAGCCAACTGAGAGGACGAGAATGAAAATAGCCGGTTACGATGCGCAATCGCCGGAACAAAAGTGTGCTCATTTCTCAAAAGAACGGAGACGCGTGGCCGCCAGTGATGCGAGCGACAGGGAGCCGCGGTGCAAGGCGCGTGAGTGGCAAGACGAAGCTGGAGGAGCTACGAGGGAGGAGAAAGTTCGAGTGGCCGCTGGAAGGAAGGCGGCCTTGTGAGCGCACAGCGGCGGGAAAGGGAGACGAGGACAGGGGGTTGCGACAGAATTCCCCCTTCACCAACCCCACCCTCCTTCCGCCACAATTTTCAAACTGTTCCCGTTCTTTTTCTCGACGTCACCGTCGTCCGCACGTGTCTATGGCGGGGATTACAAAATTATCTCTATACACCAGTCTTGACGACCACCTGGGGCACAGTCAGCAAAGCCACGTCGATTGTTTGCCACGGAGGTTGCCACGTGCACCGGGGCTGATTCCTACTTACTTTTACTTTTAAGGATAAAATAGTCCAAAATATCACAAGTTCGTAAAATAATGCTTGAATATTTTCAACCGATACATTTTATTTTTACGAATTGCTTCCAATTCCTATTATTAAGCGATTTCCTAGCTTTAATTTCTGGAAATAAGAGTTATCCCACAAATTGGTCGATTGTTTTACTTCAAAAATTAAATGCACTTGCAAATTTTGGTATGGTTAATAACATGTTTATTGTGATAAAAATGATGCATTTAATTTTGCTTGAAACAACTCAAGACAACCTTAATGATTGCGTAGGGACTCACATGTACAATAATAATAATAATAATAATAAAACTTTATGCGACAAATAAGATGAATAAAAATAAGATATGTGATTTCTAAGAACACATCTGTAATTTCTTCCCATGAAACATTAACTATAAGCTAAATAGCAATTAATTCTTTTAATAGATGCCACAATGATTAACCAGCTCCTACATTGAAATGAAAAATATTCCATTCATAAAAAGCACAAAAAGAAGAATATGGTGCTCAATTTTCTATTCCGCTTTCAAAATTCCTTAGATTTTATGTTACAAAAAATAGCCAAACTATATTGCCTTCAAAACAAATTACCAACTCACAATCAAGTCTCATTATGTATGTACATGTACACAAAAAATACATATGTATTAAATATTTTTTAAAAAAATTCATGATAAAAATTATTATTTTGATAAATTATTACATGTTCTTTATAGAAGTGTTAATAATAATAACATCAATATTGATTGAAATTGAAGACTTTAATGTCACCTAAGACAAGCTAGAGTAAATTATATACAGAAAACCTAAAGAGGATATTAAACTGTTGTTAGGAAGAAAATATTACCAGTTATTTACTTTTCTGAAAATAAAAAGGACCATTTCATCCCATTATGTGTTAACTATTCTATTATATTTAAGCTGAAATAAGAAATATTTGTATATTATGTGTTTACTCTATTTATATTTTTAAGAATTCTCATGATAAATATTTTGCATTCAATTAATTACATTCAAAAATTAATAAATTTGAACTTTAGTAAATCCTATGATGATTTGGTTTTAATTTATATATATATATATATATATATATATTTATACATTATATTTTTTTGGTTAAAATAAATAAATTTATATTATTAGTCATTTATAAATAATATATTAAAATTTTACAGCTAACTTAATTAATAATGAAAGGAGATGTAAATATCATTTGAGCTATTCTCTTTTGTCTGTATTCTATTTTTAGAAGAAAATATCTTAAAACTATAAATCTTAAATTTTAAAATTAGACACTATCTAATCATATATAAAATATGACTTTTTTAAATAGAAGAAAGACAACAGTAGATAACTCAAGTAAAATTTACATCTTTTTCTTTACTTCAACTGAACAAATAGAGATCACATGTATAGTAAATCCAAGGATCTTTCTTTATTTTCAACCTTCTTGATCAACCAATACAAAGTGCTGTAGTTCATTGATTTGATATTGGATTCTTTACATATAGATATAAATATTTATTACTACCTTCTATTTTATTGTATTTTTATCTATTGATTGATTTCTATAATCGTGTAGATTTTTATTTTATTTATTATTATAACCAAAATTTATTTGAAAAGTTTATTTGTTCACCTACAATTATAAATTTTGTTTTAAATTTTCTTTTGTTGTTTTAATTTCTAGCAAATAGTTCTACAATAGTTGAAAGTTAAATATAAGAAACAACTTTTTACCAATCTAATTATAAATTTCAAAGTTTTTTAATATATTTTAGTATTAAAAACTTATTTTTTATATTCTACTACTATGTAATATTTAATATAGTGAACATTAAAAATGCAATATATGACAAAGTAATTATGTTAAACTTAGACTTGAAAAGAATAACTTTGAAGTGATGTAAAGACCTAATGAGATTCTCTCACAAAATATGGCAATATTAATTTATTATTCTAAAAGACAAATTGAGACTTTTAAAAATAAATCATGTAAAATAAGAGTATTTTCAATAAAAATATAAAATTCTATTGATCATGTATTATATAAATACATAAATAACATTATTAGTTCAAGTTATTATAATTTTTAAAAAATATTTTATAAAATAAATTAAGATCTATTATTTATTTCAAAATTATATATAATAATATAATAAAACTTTGTTGTATTTTTAACCAAATATAATAGATAATTTTATAAGCAATGATTATAACTATAATTTATTATAAAATAATAAAACTTATAATTTTTATTATCTATTAAACTACCATCTATATATAATCTAAATAGGTATTATAAATCTCATAATATAAAATATGATTGTATAATATCATAATATTTTTAATTTTACTAAATTAAAAAAACTTCTATGACTATTGACATATCTAAACTATTTGAAAAAAGATACAAATTATACTAAAAAAATAAAAAATATTGTATTTAAATATAAAATTGATATATTATTTATTATATAGTATTAATATCACAAATATTAATAATAATATTAGTAATTAAAATGATAAGAAGAGTTAGGAAGCAATACATAAAATTAGATTAATTTGATAATATCTTTGTAATGAACTTCTTAAAATATTTATAAACATAGATTTTACTTTATAAGTATTTTTGGTTAATTGATAGGTTAAAATCTTTGATGATAAATTAGCCTTGTATTGCACATGTTGATAACTTGTTTTACAAGCAGGCCACATAACACACATGTTAGCTATTTGTCGTATAAGTTGGCAATATGGTACATATATTGAAAACTTAGCTTACAAGTTAGACATATATTGCTTAAATTAAAGACAAGTTGAATGACCTACAGAACATTGCCACATAACTCTTTAGTTAGATAGTATATATGAAGGCACTAGTGATAATTCTCTCGCTCTTGCAGACACATTGCTTATTCTTAGACTTGTTTCAAGTTATTTTTTATTTTATTTTTTTAATTATATATATAGATATATATATAGATATATATATATATATATATACATCTTCGGCAATAACCATTTTAGATCCTTATGGAATCCATATATTTCTAAATATATTTTTTGTTATCTTCAACATATAGTTTCTAATTTATCAATCCTAAAAACATTCATTAATTTTTTTGATCAATTAAATTGAAAATAAATATATAAAAAAATAGATCTATAAGGAACATATAAGCTAATATATATTAAAAAAAGATGAATAAAAGATTTCGTTTCATATAAAATATAGACATTTTGAATATAATTTCATATCTTTTTAACTTACAAATATTCATGCTGCTTTTTAACATGAAATAAACAATGTTTATTTAGAATTTTTGATGATTTATTATTTATTATCTAAAATTAATTTTGAATTTTATGAATAATATAAAATAACATGAATAATATGTTTATTATGTGTTACCAAATTGTATAGATATTGGATTATATACTAAGATAAGAAAAAATATATTTTATACAATTCAAGTTGATTAGTTAGAATATAATATTTCAAATGATGGCTTTCTAATAGATCCTAAAAATTTAATGTCTAAGAAATTAGATTATTTTAAAAAAAATACAAGACATCCAATGTCTTTTGAAGTTTGATAATTAATATCAAGTTTTCATTAAGATTTTTTTTCAAGTTGTAGTTCCACTTATATATTTTTCTTTTAAAGACAAACTTAAGTAGAACAAACAAGTTGAAATTCCAATTGAAGCTTTTAAGATAGATTTTATGCAAATACCAAATTTGTTATTGAATTGACTCTTCTTTACAAATTTTTATAGAAAAAACACATTAATTTTTGCCTTGGGTGTAGTGTTGTCATAAATAGGAACATATGAAAATCTTCATATCATAAATTTTTAATTAAGAAAAATTTCTGAACCAACATACTTGAATAAATACCTTCTTGGTTTCTTTTGTTATTTTTGATACAGTTTCTCTCTCTCTCTCTCTCTCTCTCTCTCTCTATATATATATATATATATATATAAACTTATTATTATTTCAGAAATGGATGTAGAAATGTGAATTTTTTTTACCAATTTTGGTTAATTATTATTTAAATTATAAACATTTATGCATAGTTTTAGGTTCTTTAAAAGTGGAATAACATTTTTATTTTTGTTGAAATTTATTTTTACCTTCAATTTTGAATATAATATTATTTTAAATCACATTCTACTATATTTTGTAATTTTTTTATTAATAACTAATGTAATTTAGAGATTCTCTATAGATTCAAGATTAAGAGAGTTAAGAAGAAATAGAACATATTGAAGAGAATTAGAATAAGTAAAAGTAACAAAAAAAAACAAAAAACAAAAAAAATAAATTTTGAAACTTTTTTGATTCTTAATTCTAAATGCTTCTAATAATCTAAGAACAAGACATTAAAAACTACAAATAAAACAAAACTTTAAATAAGAAACAAAAGTAAATTAAAATTTAATAAATTAAAATACTTAAATTGTTTATGAATACATAATAGAATAATTAGGATTTCTTTCATCTTATTTCTTATTATTTTTACAACACCTAGATATTATAGATTTTTTAAGAATATTTTAGAAGTTTAAAAATTCTTTTGCAAATGATTTAAGATTATTTGAGATTTATATTAAATTTCTATTATTTAAAAACTTTTTACAATATTATAGAAGCTCCTATATATCTGAAAAAAAACAAAAAATTATAGAATATAGTGATAGTGCTTGATGTGAGTAACAAAATTATTATTTAATATTATATAAATAAATAAATAAATAAATAAATAAATAAATAAATAAATAAATAAATATAAATATATATATATATATATTTTAATCCACTTGACATAATCTCTTTAAGTAAAACGTTTAAAATATGCTAATCATAAAGTAGCATAAAATGTTTAGCATAAAATATGATAAATATACTACAAAATATTATGCTTATATTATTAGATGGTATTCATATTAATATGCATATTATGATAAAAGTTAAACTACATTGATTAAAAGAAATGAAAATTTTATTTAAATTTTTTTAGAATAAAATATTTTTTTTTTGATATTATATATGTCATAAATTTTTCAAATATTATATTTTTGGTTACATTTACATAACTTTATAAAATATAATTATTTCTATCTTTGTATTTATTTAAAATAAAAATTACTAATTTTATGTATTAATATAAATCAATCATAAAATAATATATTATTCATTTTTTTTTAAAACAAAAAATATTAATAAGACATTAACTTTATATTAATAGATTTTTTTTTCTAGTAATGACAACCTTTACGAATAAAAGTATATAAAGTATTTTTTTATTTTTTTATTAAATACAATTATCATCTACTAAATTTGTTATTCTTATCTATGCCACTTTTATTTCTTATCTCATAAACATTGTCATTTGTTAGATTTTGTACACTTATAAAGGAATCTTAACAAACAAGTCATTGTTGTGTAGTAATACAACTATATGGTGAAAAGTAAAAATATGGATGTTTTTATAGAAGAGCCTAGTAGGAAGATGTGTTAGAATAGCAAGGATAAATGATAGGAAGATAATAAAAGGTTTAGTTTTAATGCTATCTTTTAGAAAAGGAGTTTCTATGCTTTATATGGACATAAATGCCTCAAATCAAAGTAAATGAAATAAGTAATTAATATAAATATTTTTAGAAGAGATTTATCAATAAGTTCAAGAAAATATTATCTTCAATTACCAAATTTTGGATACCTAAAGAGGATAGGTTGTCAATTTGAATTGAAATCAGACCTTGAGGCACAAAACCACGTACCTATGGTGACTCCAAGGTTCTTTTGTAGATCAAAGAGCAAAATTTGAGAGCATACTAGCAAAGAAATTTTGAGCATTGGTTTTATATCAATCAAATTAATATTCAATTTTTGGAAGATTTTCAAAGTTAATGATGTTCTTGGTTGGATAAGATTTAAAAAAATAAAATTGTGATTACAAAATTAGAGGTTTCTTGAGTTCTATGATATGTATATAGGTGAAATTTGGATAGTGTGTTAGTATTTTAGTTGTTAGTGTGTGTGAAGATTTTGAAGTCAATTGAATAATTAGATCAAAGTGTGTGAAGGTTTTAGTAGGTTGAGGTCTCAAAAATTGAAATCTGAGGATTAGTGAATATTTTTAAGATCTTTAGCAATTTTTTATTTGGATTGAAGTGGATTTTTTTTATATGGAGACTAGACTTGGTTTTCCATAGTTTAAGTGTTATTTGGAGGCAATTCAATGGT
Organism: Physcomitrium patens; assembly: GCF_059467195.1. Lineage (NCBI taxonomy): Eukaryota > Viridiplantae > Streptophyta > Bryopsida > Funariales > Funariaceae > Physcomitrium > Physcomitrium patens. The sequence goes on from NC_143417.1 coordinate 11,746,586, forward strand.
TCAAGAAGGAGATATTAGCATTAGAATTTCAACATTTAGATTGGAGTAGGACGTCAGCCAATACCCCAATGAAATTTAGGGTTGATCTTCTATTTGGTAAATTTGGTATTTTCCAAATTTTGTGTATTTGTTGCCAACTTAGTTGTTAAAAGGTACATAAAATCTTAAGTAAGAATAACAATATTATTGACAGATATTGAGGTTCTAAATTACTCCATAGTTTGATTAATTTGATTAGAGTTTGGTTTAGAATTTAGGAATTATCTAGGATTTAGTTAGGATTTGACTTAGGATTTAAGTAAAGAATATTGAGATTTTATCTAGGATTAGGATAAGATTTGGTTGAAATTTATTCCCGATATATTTTAGATTTTATTTTAATAACTCATTTGAATTTTTTGAGAATTTTTTCATGTTTTTTTTGTAATCTCTTTGAGTTTTCTTTGAATTGATTGAAGTTTGATTAACATTGTTAAAATTTAATTGGATTTATTTAGGATTCTATTAAAATTAGAATCTTCTTGTTGCAATACTCCTTCTACCTTCCATAAAGAGGTGCTTGGTGCATTCTCAAGCAAAGCTTTATGTAATACGACAATGGATGCAAATATTATGAGTAGCAAAAAAATTTCAATTCTTATGTATTTTATATTATATGGTATTATCTTTATCTATTAATTCAAACTTAAAAGGATCTCAATATATTGAACTTCTAAAAAATTATCTAAAAATATAAATTGATAGCATATCAAAGATTCTATACATAATGTCAAAATTTAGTAGAAGAATTGCTTATTTCAAATAAATATCTTGGTAAAAAAAATTCTTTTTTTATTTTTCATTTGTTACAAAAACTCTTGAAGGTTTGAATATATTATTTTTAATTAATTTTATTTAATAGAATTAGTAAAAATAAGAATGACTTTATAAAATCACTACTAATAATAAAAATCTATCACTTTAAGTTTATATTTTATATTATCAACTTATTTATAGCCATATGCAAAAGATATGATAAATATTATTTTATAATATATTTGTGTAATTATATATATTTTTTTAAAATTAAAATATATAATATTATATAATTAAGTTTTAAAGCATATTTTAGTAAATGTCTTGCAATTTAATTGAAAAGACATAATAAAAAAAACTTAAAGAAAACCTATTTCAATGTAAAATTATTCAAGAAATATAACAAGTAAAACATAAGTAAGTAGAAATCAAAATTCTTGTATACAAGACAAGTGTGGAATGAGATGCCTCTCTCTTCTAACACTCTTTAGTTATAAGAAGAATTTACATCTATTGTAGTTGAATTTTATTTATAATTATCTTCATCCATCCAAATTAATCCTAGATTCTTCTTAACTACCACATTAATAAATTACCTTCATTCTTTTATTTTCTTTTGATAATTAGTAATTTATCTAAGATAGTTGTATTTTATTCTTATTCTAATACTTCTACTTTGCTATTAATCAAAGGCTTTTAAACCTAATACCTCTGTCAATTTTTGATGCTTATTCTTTATTAATGCTTTCATTAGCAAATCAATAACCATGTCTTCTATTGTACAATAATTCATATCAATCACTTTTACTTTAATCTTCTCTCTTATAAAGTGATGTTGAATGTCAATATATTTGATTCTTGAATGACATTTTGGATTCTTTGTAAAAGTCAGATATCCTTAGTTGTAACACTTCATTGAAGTTATTTCAATTACACAACTCTAATATTTTAAAATTTGTCTTAGCCAAATTGTCTCTATTGCACCTTGACTTGTTGCCATGTATTCTACTTTTATTGATGACCTTGTAAATATTGGTTGTTTCTTGCAATTCCATGAGATTGCTTCCATTCCAACAAAGAACATATATCATATTATTGACCTTCTATCATTTGCATCTCTAGCCTAATTTACATCGCAATAACCATATATTGAAATATTATCTCTTTCAAGATATATTTTGAAGTTCAAAGTGCATTTGAAGTTCTTCATAATTTTTTTGATAGTTTCTTAATAAATTGGTCTAGTTTTTGATATAAGTTGAGTCATAATACTCATTGCACATACAAGATCCATCCTTGTACCAACCATTGCATATACAAGTGAACATATTACTTTTTTTTTTCTAAAATATCTTTTATTTCATCCTTAACTTCAACAAATTCTTCTTCCATGAGCTTCAACAACTGCAAATTGGCTTCCAAAGGTGTTCCAATGGACTTGTATTACTTTATATTGAATCATTTCAATACTTCTTTATTGTACTTGTTTTAGCTCATTGTAATGATCTTGTAACTACAGTTTCTTATAAACACCACTTTTAAATAGTAGTTGAAACAAGACTAGTCTATCTCGAGAATCCAAATTCTTTTTAATCCATAGCAATATAAAACTTCATCATAAAGTAGGAAAAAATAGACCAAAATAAAATTGAACAAAATTGAATAGAATAGGATAGGAAGATAAAAGTGAGTAAATAAAAATAAAATAGAAAATAACTCAATAGAAAGATGAAAAACCAAATTTTACTACAAAAAAGGATTCAAACCCATACTTGACTATATGCCTCAAAAGGCCATGGCCAATCCTATTTATACTTTATTCTATGACCCTAGACTTTCCAAAATGTTCTTAGATAATAGATCCCACTTAGATAACCATCCTAAATTTTTTTAGAAGATTCTATGGTGAGCCTTACTTAGATAACTGTCCTAAGGTCTTTCTAGAATGTTCCATGATAGATTCCATATAGTCTACTACTCTAGTTTCAATTCTAGAAACTTCCATGACTTCTCAAACATGATTCCAACTATCTATTCTTATATGTCAACAATACAAATAACTTATGTATACCTTGTTACAATAGTGGAGCTTTTTCAAATCATTTATCTCATATTCCTTTTCTAACTTTACCTTCAAATAATCCATCTTCTTTATGGTATTATTCAATATAATTAAATCATCAACATAGAGGATGATAATCAATATGAATTCATTTGATTGCATTATATAGAAGAAATAATCAACTTAACTCCTTATAAATCCCTCATTCACAAAGAATGTGTCAATATGTTGGTATTATGCCTTTAGTGATTGTTTTAGTTCATACATGGATTTCTTCAACTTACAAATAAGGTGTTTGTAGAATGAGTAGGATTTTTTTGTTTTGCAATATATAGTATGTAGAGTTAATAGAAGCTAGTAAACTAATGAATGCATAGTTTAGAAGGCAAGATGGATGATTCAGTCAAAAAAAGTAGTTATCATCGTATTGTGTAGTGGTTGGCATTTTAAGGTAAGGATAAGTAGGTTGAAGAAGAAGTAAGAGGGGCCAGATTGCGATAGTTATGAGCCGGAGTAAGCTTGATACTACTTCTTTGTTTTCTTTGTTTCTTTGTAGTTGAAGAATAATAGATAGTTTTTGAATAATGTAAAATAAAATTTTGAAATAAAAAAAGATTTAATATTATAAATGAAGTATGGAATTTATTGTAGATGAATACAGTGGAGAATTGTAAGTGGAAAATTGGAAGTATTGGTGAAAAATGGATATGAATGGGAGAATTGTAATATTGAGGTTTGAGAAGGAGTCTTTGGAGTCTGGATTTGTGTGAAGAAGTATAAGGAGAATGATAGTTAAATATAGAAGATTCTAGTGATTGGATTATGGAGTGATTGTATGCTGTCTTTTAAGATAGTATAGTATTACATATTATTGTCATAAATTAGGAGAAAAAAAGAGATAGTGAATGTGAAGATGGAATTATCGATTGTAATATTTGATAGAATGTGGAGGACAATGTAGCATTCTTGGGTGTTTTGAGTTGAACAAGAGATAGTTAATTGTATGACCCTAATATGTAAACTCATGCGGATAATCTTTCTTTATATTCAAATTTTCATATACAAGTTTATTTTGATTAGATTAGTCTAGAGTAAGTAAAATAATAATTACATTTTGGTACCGGTATTGGGGATTGATAATAGTATTGAGTATTAGGAATTAATTGCTGAATGTGTGGTTGTGGATATCATACAAAGAGGTTACAAAATTAGTGTTGGTTCAAAAGTAAAGCCAAATGTGTAGTTAAAGTGGAGATGTAAAGTAGTTTTAGTAGTATATGATGAAAGATTATAGTTAATGAGAAAGAAAACATCACAGTGAAAAAAATAGGCATTTTGAAAGGAAGACAAAAAAGAGCATAAGCAAAAAATTTCTTAAGGGACGAGCAAGAACGAAATCTAAAAAAGAAGCGTTGATAAAATTAGGGAAGGTAGTGATTATTTTAAAAAAGAATTAAGTAGAATATTGACATCTTCAATGGCAACGGAGGGCCTAGCAGTTCCAATTGCGGTTCAAATAGATGCGATGGGTGTTCGCACAACTAGTGTAGTTCCATTAACAACTTTTAGAGGTTTGCCAAGTATAGATCTAGATCAATATTTGTTTTAATTTTTGATTGCATGTGTAGCCAATAATGATAAAATTGAGGATATTTGGTTGAGATGGCTACCAATGACCTTAAAAGACATAGTATTTAAATGATATAATTGCCAACATGTGGACCAATTTTTTAATTGGGAGGCATTAAAAAATATTTTTTTAATCCATTTTTGACCAATTAAATTTAAAAAATGTCTTAAAAAAAGATTAATGGATAGTAAAATGATACTAAGAGAAGTGGTACAGTCATATTATAGACGAGTAGCAGATATTCTTTAAAAATGGCTAAATAACCAAATATTGAAATCATTTATTTTGTCTATATTGGTTAATGGACTACATCTACTAGAATTAAAGATGTTTGTGAAGGAGGCTCAATTAGCCATTGTTTTTTTTTCACTCCATCAAACAAAGGTATAGAAAGTATGTCATTATGACTAATTCCTAACCACAAGAGCCACAATGATTTCATCTCAAGGAGATTATTAAATTCCAGCTTAGAATGAAGCAGTGGAAAATTACCTAAGAATGATTGATTATGGTACAAATATTAGTGCAAATCTACAAGGGATAGTTAATGTTGTTTCATTATAGGCTATATCACCAACAACAACAGTTCCATATTTTTCATACTTTTCATATCAAAATCTAGTACCTACAAAAGAGTTATCTAATAAATTAGTATCGAGAGATTAAAACAAGGCTTTGTTGTTAATTTTGACAAAGAAGATGGAAAAATTAGCTATTAATTTGACAAAGGATTTGAAAAAAGGCATAAACCGACCAATATGGGCCCTAATATTTGGTGTAGTAATTATAAAGGACAAGACCATTTGATAACGAAATGTTCTTCACAATCCTATATAATTGTGCAATGTATATTTTGTGGGGATAAGTATGCCACCATGATTTGTTGGAATTTACTAAAGTAATAATAGTTTCATAATTAGACCATGATTCAATCGACTTCGTGGAATGTTAATCAAGTCCAAATAAAAAATAGATTTGGTTGGAGCGGAAATCATTCAAATAAACAAAATAGGAATTTTTAAAATTTTTAAACTTTGGGTATAACCAAAAATGTGGATTAGATACTCAAGGTTTTGTACAAAGTCAGGAAGGATATTTTCAATATCCACCTATTTAGAAACCAACTTTAGATTCTATAGTACCAACTGATTAACCGAGATCATTTATCTATCCAACCTAAAATAGGCCCAACTGGTATATAGCAATAGAAACATTCAATATTCTTGATGGAGTTGGAAGAAGACCACTTCGATGTTATCATTGCAGGCAAATAGGACATTATGTTAGTGAATGTCCTAATCCAAGAGCCAGTGATAAATATGCTCTAGTATGTAGAAATTGTAAGCAGTTTGGATATACATATTAGTAGTGCAATGCTCCATTTAATTTCAATAACCGGGATCGGCAGATGCGGTTGAGCCAACAGTCAGATGTTAAAGGTCATATTCAACAAGAATCCCAGTACATCGGGTTGAGGTGGTTAATGGAGTACTTACACGAGGTTTACAAAAAGGACAAGATCCAATTCAAGAATTGGGTGAATCAGTTGTAGAAGATCAATTCCATCCTCTAATAGGTAATTCAAAACCAATATCAAGAAATATTGAGGCGAAGTTCGTCTAAGCAACCCAATTTGATTTCTAGTGCCAATTTATTGGTTCCACCAAACCCAATTTCGAATAAAATATCTTATCCATTAAAGGATCTTTTAGCAAAACGAAACTCAAAGAATGTACAAACAACAATTCTAACTACAAGACAGGATTTAGTATCTCAAGGAATAAAACTGGAATCAATGAAACAAAGAGGGCATTGGAAATCACATTCAATATAGAACCGTATGATATTTTGAAAGATTTGGATATACTTTTACCCTCTATCACAATGAAGCAACTTTTGGTGGTAGCACCAAAATATAGTTCTACATTGAATGCCTCATTAATAAGACATAGGTCTCGTAGTAGAGAAATTCATGAAATTAGTTTGAATCTCGATCTGAGAGAACCAACTATCGATGTATCAATTGATAGTATTTTAATTCTCAAAGTTTAAATAGATAGTGGCTCTAATGTCAATTTGATGAACGCTGATACAATGGAGGACTTGGATTTAAAACATTCACTATCCACAATATTGGTATTGAAAATGATAGATCATATTAGAATAAAACCAATGGTTATCATACGCAATATTGACACTATAATTGCCAAAATTATGTACAAAATTGATTATATTATTTTTTGCTTACAGAGTTCTACATTATCATATCAAATTTTATTGGGTCGACCGTAGTTATTTCAAGCCAAAGCTAAGAATGATTGGGATTGTTGTACATTGATCATTGAAAAAAGTAGTCATGAGATTGTGTTACAAATGTACCCAATATAGTATCATGGGAAATCTCAATTGTTAGGATTAGAGGTTATATCAAAAGATGAGAGTCAATCCATTGAGGAGGATAATACAAAGCTATGGATATAATGTACTTTGGTGAAGTTCAAAATACCTCGAAGCAGAATGAGGTGGTTTATTAATGTAGAGGCTTGGACAAATATTTAATATATGAATAGAATACAACAAATTCTAATTATGCTATTTTTGATTGGATGAATAATTTTGATGTAAATCATGTCAATGCAATGGAAATGGAGTTGTATAGTTCAAAGTTGTCAAATTGTATGAAAGTTTATGAGCCAATGAAAAAAATCAAATAGGATGTTGTTGAGGAACTTGTGTGCTAATCCATTAACTTAGGCACCATTGAAACATCATAAGTTATTAAGATATACACCAATATTATGGATATAGAGCTCAAAAATTGAAAAGAATTCTTCCTTAGTTATAAATCTACTTTTGCTTGGTCATATGCAAATTTAAAAGATATTCCTGTCAAGGTTTGTGAGCATCAGATTACTTTAAAGGAGGATGCTATATCGGTTTGTCAAAGACAATACCATCTTAATTCAAAATATTTCTTTATGGTAAAAGAAGAATTGGACAAACTTTTAAATGTGGATTTTATTTATCTAATCTCGTACAATGAATGGATTTTATCAATTGTGATGATGCCAAAGAAGAATGGAAAAATCAAAATTTGTCAAGATTTTTGTAAATTGAATGCCGCTACTAATAAGGATTATTTTTCTTTACCTTTTACAGATAGTATCCTAGATGCAATACTAGGATATGAATATTATTCCTTCTTGGAAGGATTTTTGGATTTACAATTAAGTTAAAATTACAGAGGAGGATTAGTTAAAGACTACTTTTACTACAGATTAGAGCACATTTGTTTGTAAAGTGATGCCATTTAGGTTATGTAATGTCCTTGCAACATTTCAAAGAGTGATGATACAAGCATTTTGTAATTATTATTTTACTTATTCTACAATTTTTTTCAAAATAAACCTGTATAGGGGAATTCATACACAGGGAAAGACTAAGTGCATGAGTTTTGCTTATTAGGATCACACAATTAACTATATTCCGAACCACTAAAATACTAACAAATACTACGATGTTTTCTCCCAGTAACAATACTCCTTCATCAGCTAATAACAACAGTGTGCAACCCTACAGTCTCAAATGACCGCTTAAAACATAATAATTTCTATCCAACATCAAGAATAACATACTTTACTCCAACCAATCTGAATTCACAAAATTTCTATAAGCACAGACTTCCTCTGTTCAAAAACACACAACTCTCAATAAACAACAATCATAATCTTCCAATAATTCCTCATATAATTCAATCACTCAATACTCTAATTATATAATCAATAATTCATAAATCAATCTCTGATTTATTCCACAAACTCACTTGTCAATATTCAGAAACTATCTATTACTCTTCAATAACAAAGAAAATAAAGAAACAAAAAGGTAGCACTAAGCTTACTCCGGCTCATGACTATCATAATCTGGCCCTCCAACAAACTTCTACAACTCCTATATAATTCCTCTTTATTTCCAGATTCTAATCGTAATCCTGTAATTAATTGCTTTTAATAATTAAATCAATCATCCGTCCTCCTGAATTGACTATTCTATGAACTATTAGTCTATTTTACCAGAATCTTACAGAAACAAACTAATATCTATTCTACATAGCCCCACTCCTAATTATGCAGCATCCTCGCAAACACACAATTGATTCCTATTTAAAAAAAACTACTTAAAAAAATTCTACAAAGTTACTATTTCCTCTGGTCCACCCAATTAATCATTTTCTGCATTATCGAATGTAGGTTCCACTAAATCTGGTTCCAATTGCAAATCTTCTTTCTCCTCTAATCCTTCTATCGACTCCTTTCTCAACTGGTTTGATAGATCTTCATTATATTCTCCGAATTCACGGACTTGAGCTTCCAGTTTCAAGATCTGGACATCCTGAAGTTCCAATGGATGCTGCTGCTGACTCATCCATTCTGCAACATCTTCAATCAACACTTGTGGCCATAATAACACCACAGAATGACTTCTAATTAGTGCCCCACTCCTATTCTTTTATTACCTAGTGATAATGACAACATGTTATCCGTACTGTCCATTTTTTTCCAAAAACAATGAAAATCCATCCCGGTTTTTATTTATTAAATAACCATAATCGATTCCCATTAATGTTGGTACTGAATCGATGGCCCATGAAATCTTCCAATTGAACAGACCTATTGAAAAAACCTTCAATCATTCGATACGGCCTATACCAAGGAACTTAAAATTTGTCTAGAAAATGATTAAACCGACTATCATATAGTAATATCAAATCATTAGGCATAAAAATCTTCGAACGTTGTCGTGTTGTAACACGTCTATATGATGAAAATATAAATGAAGAAGATTTATTAATATTTAGTCACCTTAGGTATTAGAAGCGATGGCCAATTCCAGTATAAATACTGAGAGGCCAAGTTCAGTCATTCCATTACAGTTAGCCAGGGCATACTCATCAATAACAAAATGTTCCATTCGATTCCAATAACGGGAGTCAGCAGAAAGGAAAAGGACCAATTCAACGACGTGTGAGCCTGGTTCGAAGAGCCAATTGGATCCAATTTCAGAAGACTTCTAATCCAAGTCCTATTACGGGCCTCTTACCCAATATGAGACCTGACTTGGTCGGAAAACCCAATATGATCCGATTACGGGTTTCGATTTCATTTCAAGTTGTTTCGTTCTTTGTACCATTCCGGGAATGTTCTTTGGATAAAAGGATCTCTTAAAGGCAAAAATGGGGGGGAGAAGCCGTTGATTGTTCTAATTCGGGGAGTCCAAGGCGAAAGAATAGGATCTTCTCAGGGAAAAATGGGAGGATAGGTTAAGAAATGAAAGGGGGGAAGAATTAGGATTTTAAGAGGGAGAGAGCTAGCTTCATGCTTTCAGGGGAAAAGACAGAGAATTGAGGGGTTTTTTTTTTTTCTTCATAGGATTTTGGGAAGATTGAGGCAATCGTTGCTGAAAGTCAATGTTATATTGGTGAACTAGATTTTTTCGTAAGAAAGGAAAGGCTGGTACTCTTGATTGTTGATGAAATGGGAGATACTTCTGTGGTTGAAATTCAGAGTTGTCTAGAAGGTTGAGTATGCTGAATGCATGCGTGGTTGTATTAATCTGACTATATGGATAGAGAATATCTGCCAACAGTTTAAAGAGGTATTATGAGTTGGCAAGTTGGGGTTTGTTTAGGATTTTTATGATAACTGGGGACCTACTGATAGGAATAAAAGGAATATCGGTGAGCAGCCAAGGAACATCAGTGCGGATTGTAGTATAGCCTCACAATCTGTAAGCGGGGTTGAACTGGAACTTCTTGAGCATTCAAAAGGGCTTACAGAAATACTAGCGATAGATATTTCACAACAAGTCAAAAGGACAGATTGAGGATTACAGCTTGCCGAAGTTCACGATCTAGGATTAAGATAATTAACGATAAAGATAAAATAAAAAATAAAAAATAAAAAAATAAAATAAAAATAACAAAAGAGATTGAAGTTATATAGGATCTCTAGGCATTTTATATTGGAATTAAGCTTTGACATTGTAATCCGATATAGATTATATTTGGGTAGTCAAAAATACGATAGACTACTTGAGTACTAGCGAAACACCATACTACCTCCTACAGCCAGACGCCCGGCGCGTTCTCAAGCAAGATAGCACATAATACGACAACGTAATTTACTATCATAGTAATTCTTCCTCCGTTTTTAAATTGTTGCCATGTTGAAAAGAGTTGTAGCCCATATTTCATCCAATTCCTCCAATTTTATCAATCAAGTGTGTAACGACTCATTATAATTGAGACATTCATCCAAGGCAATCCATAAACTTTGAACCTCCAACTCGGTAGGTAAAATTACGTCTTGGCCATAAATTAATTGAAACGGAGTAGTGTGGATAGTTACTTTGTATGTGGTACAATACGCCCACAAAGCCCGAAAGAATTTGGTCTCCCAATGGGTACCCGCTGTCGTACTGTAATTACTTATAGTATGTAAAAATTAATGAAAACATGTAATATGTTTATAAGTCTTAATGTGAGTTAGAATAGTTAGTATGTTAATTTAAAATGAATTGAAATAAGAAAAATTATTTAGAAGTTAATCTAGTTTGATTATAGAGTTTATATTATATAGGATTTAGATAGTTAGTATAAAGATTAAGGGAAGGGAGGAGTTAAAAGATGAAAATATAACTAGAAGGAGGCTTATTGGGAAGGATGAAAGTAAGGCATGGTTGGATGAAGGCAAGGGGTGAAGAACTTCATCCCTATTGGTCGAATACCATGCCCAATGGGCTTTGAGGAGGCTGCCCGAGGCCATATTAGGAATTAGGGTTTTTCTTTCGAGGCATTCGAGCTTTTGAGGCTAGGGTCAGAAGGTTTAGGGTTTTGGGTATAATTTGGATGAAGATTTTGTGTGATTTCAAGTTTTTATGGAAAAGATATGAATGTTCAAAGATAAGGTGTCAATTTCGTACCTACTGTCACTTCTTTTGGGCATCACATACGAATACAGAGAGCAACGGAAGATCGGCGACTGGATTTGGAGGGAGAATTTTCTCGGCTACACATTCTACTTACTGTATAGTGAATTCTAAGATTAGGTGAAGGAGTTATGAGGCGTTGAAGATAGCACTTGTAATTTGAAGGCAGTAAGTATATCGTTTTGTTGCTAGTTATGGGTGAAGCCATATCTTGAGTTTCTGGACGATTTTTTAGCTCAAAATTTCCACAAGTGTGTGTAATTGGGTTAAGAACCTTTAGATCAAAGTTTCATAGTATTTGAATAATTACTTTGTGAGATATGAAGGAAGTTGTACACGAGTGTAAAAAAACTAGGGTTTGAAGCTACAGTTAGGGTTTTCAAGATATCACAAGATCCAAGACCAATTTATGGTTGAATTTTGGTGTGGTAGTTGCTAAAGATATATCAGTACTCCATGTAAAATTTGGAGTTGTTTAGACGGTTAGATCGTAAGTTATGAGCTGTTGAACTTCAGGAAAAATTCCTCATAAGGATATATAAGTTTTTTATAACACCTTATCAAGTATTTTGGTGTTCTTTGGATTTTAAGGCTTGTATTTTGATGTAATTGCTCCAAAGGAGAGGAGTTTATATATATAAAATTTTTACCCTTATATTTCAAACTTGATTGAGTATTTAGTGACAGCCAGAAGCCCAGCGCTTTCTTGAGGCAAACTCTCTCTACCCCGACACCGCCCCTGAAATTGTCTTAGTTAAGACTTTGTATAAAATTTCGTTGGTCTTTTTCGTTTGTCTATTTGTACGAGGATGATATGGAGTAGTTTTCTGATGCTTAATCTCATATGTGTTTGTCAAGGTAGCTATGGTAGTATTTATGAAATGGGTGCTGCGATCATTAACCAATTCTTTCGGACACTCAAATTACATTATAATATACTCATAAAGAAAAGTAGCCACCATACTGGTATTATCATGGCGGATAGCAATAGCCTCTACCCATTTTGTTACATAGTCTGTGGTGACTAAAATATATCGCTTCTGATCAGGTTTTGACATTGGTGCGATGGGACTGACAAAATCAATACCTCATTTTTCAAACGGTGCCTGTGCCAAGATTGATACTAATGGCATGGCTGAAGTGCTCGTAGATCAATCTATTTGTTGACAAGGATCACAATGACGAACAAATTGGTGTGCATCAAAAAACATTGTGGGCCACCAATATCCTGCTATTAAAGCCTTGTGAGTAGTACTGTCGCCCGCAAAATGACCACTACAACTATTTAAATGGCAACTCTCTAATATCGATTGTACTTCACTTTGAAAGATACAACATCTTAAAATGCTATCTTTGCCTTATTTATACAAAGCATCGCGAATCATTGTGTACGCGGCACTCTTCAAAATAAGTCGTTTCTTAAGCTTCTCAATGAAAGTTGACAAAAAAGTAAAGAAGATCAAAAACTGAATGATTTCATTATATTTAGAAGAAATGACATCCACCACAAATAATTCAATATCGGGAAGAGTATCAGGGATAGGCTCGTTGCCGAAAATATTAAACAATTGGTTTAAATGATCAGTATTTGCATATTTTTTGCCAACTCATACAACAATCATAAAATTGAACTCTTGTAGAAGTAATACCCATCGAGCAATGCATCCACTCAATTGAGGCTTATTAATCATATATTTGAGGACATCATGATTCACATAAAATATAAACAGATATCCAAGCAAATAGTACCGAATTTTGAACCAAATATATCATATCCAATGCTTTGCGTTTGGGAGTAATATAATTGTGTTTGGCAGCCATCAATTGTCGACTGGCATAATAGATAAGAGGATCCAAACCCTGGTCATCCTTTTGACTTAGCACCAATTCAATAGCCACATTGGATGCATCAATGTACACATGAAAATGCTCCGACCAACGAGGTGCTACCAATATTGGTATAGAGACCAATTTTGACTTCAACAGTTCAAAAGCCATGGTACACTCCATGGTCTAGATGGGAGTAGATCCATCTAATAGAGGTTTCTTTAGTAAGTTCATTAAAAGTTGACAAATAACTGTAAACAAATAAATAAAGTGGCGATAATAATTGACATGGCTGACGAATCCTCGAATATTGGAGACCGTCTCTAGTATGGGCAAGTTCATTATATGATGTACTTTATCAGGGTCCATAGCAATACCATGGCTGGAAACGATATGTTCCAATAATTTTTCAGATGGAATGCCAAATTGACACTTCTCCGAGTTCAACGATATTCCAAACTTAATGCACTAAGCCAAACATTTGCCTAAATAATTAAGATGATCTTGTTTTGTATTGAATGCACAAAAGTCATCTAAAAAGATCTCCATAAACATTCGGAGAAAGTCTTGGAAAGCTTGAGTCATCACTCTCTGAAACGTGGCTAGGATGTTGTATAATCCAAAAGGCATCAGGCGATAAGCAAATGTGCCCCAATCCATAGTAAAGGTTGTCTTAAGCTAGTCTTTCAATGCAATTTAAACTTGATTATATTCAAAAAATCCATCGAGGAACGAATAACATTTGTGACCTGCTATAGCATCCAATATACTATCCATGAAAGGTAATGGTTAGTAATCTTTCTTGGTAGCCACATTAAGTTTTCAGAAATCCTGACAAATTCGGATTTTTCCATTCTTTTTTGACACTATCATGATTAGAAAAACCCACTCGTTATTTGGTACTAGGTAAATAAAACCAATCGCAAGAAGCTTGTCAATATCTTCCTTCACCATGAAGCAATATTTAGGATTAAGGCGATGTTGTCTATACTGTATCGATTTAGTATTCTCCTCTAAAACAATATGATGCTCACAAACTTCAGTGAGAATATCTTTTAGATCATCATAAGTCCAAGCAAAAGCGGATTTATGATGTAAGAAAAATTCTGTCTAATAAGTCAACTCTTGTTCCTTAATACCTTCATAGATCTTAATTGTCCAAGGCTCTGCTGTGGTCGCCCAGTTGATAGTTTGACATAAAAGTGTAGTGGCGATGTTCTAATTCAACTCTTGCGTGGGTTTCAAATCAGTCGGTAAGTCCGACATGTGCAAAGTATTGAATCTTATATCCAAGGCATTCACATGGTATACATCATACTTGGTCATCCAATCAATACTAATTTTAGCAAAGATTTTTGAATCCAACGTGTATATCAAGTACTTCCCCAGACCTCTACATTGATACACCACTCCAAGGTGTTGCGCTACATCCATGGACGCCTCCGTAATCGGTGCTATTGCATCATCATTGGAGCTAAGCTCATCGTCCAACGTCAATTCAAATGCTGGCAATTGAGACTCCCCGTAATAGTGTACTGGGTACATTTGTAACACCATTTTATCTCCATCCTTGTCAATTGTCAAAGGACCCTGATTCCAATCATTCTTGGCCTTCGCTTGATAAAGCTTATGTCATTTCAATAAAATTGAATAAGATAAAGTCAAACGTTGTAACGAAAAGATGATGTAGTCAATTTCATATGCAATATCGACAATTATACTCTGAACTCTCCATAAAATACCGATTGATTTAACCCGATTATGATCTGCCATCCGTAATACCATTATCGTGGATATTAAATGTTTCAAATCTAAAGCATCCATTCTATGAGTGTTCATTAAATTGACGTTGGAACCACCATCCACCTCAACATCCGAGATCATAACACCATCAATCGAAACATCGATGGTTGGTGCATCTGGATTAGGGTTCAAACTGACTTCACAAACTTCCTTATTGCGTTGCCTATGCCGTGTTAACAATGAATTCACTGTAGAACGACACTCTAGTGCGATTGCTAGAAGTTGCTTCATAGAAATAGAAGGTCAAATAGTGTCTAGATCCTTCAAAATATTATAGAGTTCCATATTTAAGGTAATTCTCAATGCCCTCTTTTTTTTCATTAGGTTGAGTTTAACTTCGAGAGATAAGATATTCTTCTGTCCTAGACTTGGAATTAGAACAATAGCTAGAGCTTCCTTAGAATTCGTGCCCTTGAGAGGATCTTTCAACAAATAGGATGTTTTTCAAAACTATGTAAAGAACGAAACAACTTGAAATGAAACCAAAGCCCTTGTAATCGAGACCTCATTAGGTTGCCCAATCAAGTCAGGTCTTATACTAGATAAGAGGCCCGTAACAAGACCTAGATCGGATGTCTATGTAATTGGGTCAAATTGGCCCTTCGCATCAGGCTCATTCAAATGTTGAATTGGTCATTTTTTCTTTTGCTGACTCTTGGTAAGAACGACTTGGATACATTCCATCCGATTTACCAGAGAATCTTGAGGACCTTGATTTATCTCTTCTATTTTTTCTTGGTTTTGAATCTACTGATCTTGATTATTGAAATTGAATGGAGCATTACATTGTTGATAAGTATGCCTTGACTTCTTGTAATTCCCACACACTAGCGCATAATCGTCATTGGCTCTGGGATTGGGACATTCACTGACATAATGACCAATTTGTATGCAATGGAAACAACAAAGTGGTCTTCTTGTACCTCCATCGGGCATATTGGGTGTCTTCACTGGTATAAACCTACTAGTCTTGTTCCATGTAGGGTTAAAAAATGATCCTAGTTGTTCTGTTGATACAGAGGGTACTTGGTTCAATGATGTCGATGGAGCATATTATTGATACCTCTGCTGTTCCTTTCGATAGGTCTGGGAATTTGATACAAACCCCTGATTAAAATTAGAACTTTGAAAGTTATTGAATGTTTGATTTTATTGATTAGATCGATTTCCATTCCATCCATACGTATTTCTCGTTTGAACTTCATTGACTTCCCACTAAGTTGGTGGGATCATGGTCTAATTATTGAATTGTTGTTGCCTTTGTCAATTCCAACAATTAGCTGTTAAGTGCTTTCTTCCGCAAAATATATATTGACCCATGATTTGTGAGGGTGAAGGGCATTCAGTTACCAAATGACCATGGCCCTTACAATTACTGTACCATATATTGGTCCTAGTATTGGTAGGCTTGTACCTCTTCTCCTTATCCTTGGCCATATTAACGGCCATTTCTTCCAATTTCTTCGTCATGTTCAATAATAAGGTTTCATTGGAATCTTTTTGGGCTGGTATTAATGGTAACTCTGCCATAGTTAACACTTGTTGTTGATATGGAAAATATGGAGCATACGTTGTTGTCACATTTGGTGGTATAGCTTATAATGGCATGACATTAACTGGTCCCTGAATATTGGCACTGGAATTGGCCACTGATTCCAACATCCTCGGATAACTACCCACTAATCCGTTCTAAGTCGGATTTTGATAGCTGCCTTGAACTGGAATCATTGTGGCACCTGCAGTTAAAAACTGATGATAATGGCATTCCTCTCAAATCTTGGTTTTATTAAGAGATGCAGTTATCATATTTGGTTGAGTCTCTTTTACAAACATTTTTAGTTCGGATGGGTACAATCCGTTGATTAATATGGATAATAAAAAAGCCTCTAGTATTTGGTGATTTAGCCACTTACGGAGTATATCTGCCACACGACCATAGTATGATTCTATTGCCTCTCCAAGATCTATTTTGCTAGTCATTAATCTTTCTTGAAGTCGATCCTCAAAACCAATTAGGCAAAAATGGATTAAAAATGTATTCTTCAATGCTTTCCAATTAGAAAATTGACCCACTGGTTGATGGTTGTACCATTCAAATGCATGTCCTTGAAGGTTGCTGACAACCATTGTAACCAAATATCTTCAGTTCTTCCATTATTGGCTACATATGTTATCAGAAACTGAGACAAATGTTGATTGGGATCCGCACCCAAAAAATTCCTAAATGTAGGTAATGGAGCCATGCTCCTTGTGCAATTGCTCACGTCCCTCATTTATACTACTATTGGAACCGCTCAACCACCCTTCACCATTGAAGAGAATAATGTTTCACTTAATCTTTTGTCAAAACAACTTAATCCTTCCCCAATTGATTGTTCTAAATTTTCAAGTTTCCTCAATTTGCTATGATTCCCCTACTCGTAGTTAACGGCCTCAAGGGAAACACTGGTCTATTGACCAAATTTTTCGCGAATGCTCTTGGTCATTTTTCTAATGGTATATACTTCTGAAATATTTGATGTCGATTAGCTTTTGGATATACTCGGATATGTCGACAAGCATACAACCATGGTTTAATCCAACTTTGTTGATGATTTCTTTTTAACTTCCGTTCTTACTCATTATAAAGTAAATTTCTTACTTAAAATCTCTCTATTCTTTCTTTCGACTGCCGTATTCTCTTTACTGTTAAGTTCTCATTCTTAATAATCATACTCTTTCATTATATTCTACTGAATTTTCTTCCTATCTGCCATCTAACTAAACCGACAGTTAATTCCTAACACTCAATGCTATTGTCTATCCCCGGCAGTGGCACCAAAATGTGATTGTTGTTTTATTTATTCTACAATTCTTTTCAAAATAAACCTGTATAGGGGAATTCATACACAGGGAAAGACTAAGTGCATGAGTTTTGCTTGTTAGGATCACACAATTAACTATATTCCAAACCACTAAAACACTAAGAAATACTACGATGTTTTCTCCTAGTAACAATACTCCTTCATCAACTGACAACAATAGTGTGCAACCTTGCACTCTCAAAAGACCACTTAAAATACAATAATTCCTATCCAACACCAAGAATAACACACTTCACTCCAACCAATCTGAATTCACAGAATTTCTATAATCAAAGACTTCCTCTATTCAAACACACACAAGTCTCAATAAACAACAATCATAATCTTCCAATAATTCCTCATATAATTCAATCACTCAGTACTCCAATTGTATAATCAATAACTCATAAATCAATCTTTGATTTATTCCACAAACTCACTTCTCAATATTCAAAAACTATCTATTACTCTTCAACAATAAAGAAAACAAAGAAACAAAAAGGTAGCACCAAACTTACCTCGGCTCATGACTATCACAGTCTGGCCCCCCAACAAACTTCTACAACTCCTATATAATTCCTCTTGATTTCCAGATTCTAATTGTAATCCTATAATTAACTACTTTTAATAACTAAATCAATCATCCGTCCTCCTGAACTGACTATTCTATGGACTATTAGTCTATTTTATTAATATCTTACAGAAACGAACTAATATCTATTCTATACATTTCAAGATTATTTACGATTAGATGATTTTTACATATTTAGTATTTACTTAAGATTTGGAATATCTTGGTAAATGTTTGAATCATTGTGGTCATTATGGGATCTCTTTGAATTTTGAGAAATGCCATTTTGGAGTATCGTCTAATAAGTTATTAGGATATATTGTTTCATTAGCTTATATTGCTACTGACCTCGATAAAATTATTAGTATATTGGCTTTATGAAAGTCAGAGACAGTGTCAAGTATTTGTGGTTTTGTTGGCCACATCAATTATTATCGACAATTTATTCATTTATTTGTAGTTATATGTCAACCTTTAACTAATCTCTTAAAGAAACCACTGCGGGATGGATCTAGTCCAATTTGGACTGAAAACTATACAATTGTATTTGAGGAATTGAAACATAAATTGGTGTCTATAGTAGTACTGGTTGCACTTTATTGGACGAAATCATTTCATGTTTATGTTGATGCATCCAATCTTGCTATTCTATTGGTATTGAATCAGAAAGATGAGAATAATTTTGATTATCTAATATATTTTGCTAGTCATCAATTGGTTGCAGTCAAACAAAATTACAATACTATAGAACGGGAAGCCTTGGAGATGATCTACTTTATTCAAAAATTTCAATATTATCAGGTTGGTTACTCATTTATATTTCATGTCAATCATGATGCTTTAAAATATATGATTAATAAATCTCATTTGAGTAGATGCATTGGTTGATAGATGTTACTACTTCATGAATTTAATTTTACTATTAATGTTTGACCAGATAAAAAATATGCGAATATGGATCACTTATCTGGATTGTCCAATATATTAAGAAATGAACCTATCCATGATGCACTTCCTGATGCACAATTATTTATTATCAACATGATTACATCCAAATATAATCAATTGATTCAATATCTGACATTTTAGATATTTTTAATTTCATATAGTGAGAAATTAAAGAAATGCTTGATTTTAAAAAGTGCACCATATATGATGGTTGGTGATACCTTGTATAAGAAAGGGAGGGATGGAATTTTATGGTGATGTATCTTTCAAAGTGAAGTGCATACGATATTGAAAGAATGCCATTTGGATAGTTGTGGAGGGCATTTTGCCAATGGTAGTATTGCTCATAAAGCTTTAATACCTAGATATTGGTGGCCAACCATGTTTTTGGATGTACACCAATACATCTAACGTTGTGATCTTTATCAACAAATTGGTCGACCTACCAAAACTTTTGCCATGCCGTTGGTACCAATTTTGGTACATGCACCATTTGAAAAATAGAAGATTGATTTTGTAAGACCAATCACATGAGCCTCTCAAAATGGACAAAAAAGATATATTTTGGTAGCAACCAATTATGTCACCAAATGGATTGAGGCTATGGCAACAAAAATTGATAATGCAAATACAGTAGTCACATTTTTATATAAGAATATTATCACTCGTTGTCATAATACATGAAGTCTTACTTGAAAATGCTTCGAGCATCTCGCTGTGGAAGGTAAAATAGAAATTATACCAACAAAATTCTAACTATAATAGAATACAAATTAAACTCCAATTAGACCATAATAATGTTAAACAAGCTTTAATCAAATTCAAAGAAATCTCAAAGAAATTTCAAAGAAACAATAAAAAATCTTAAAGAAATATTAGAATGATCACAAATATCTCTCAAATACATCTCAATTCAATCTTAATTTAATCCTAGTTAAAATCATATTGGACTTTATTCAAACTTTAGGCCAAAACTAATTAAATCTTAAATCCTAAAAAAATCCTAATAAAATTCTTAATCCTAAATCAAACCCTAAACCTTAAACTAAATCCTAAACCTTAAATCAAATCCTAACCAAATCCTAAATCAAAATCTATTCAAACCCTAAACCTTAAATCAAATCCTAAATCCTAAATCAAATTCTAACCAAACCCTAAACCAAACCCTAACCAAATCCTAAACCAAACCCTAACCAAATCCTAAACCAAACTCTATCCAAATCCTAAACCCTAAATCAAATCCTAAACCTTAAATCAAATTTTAAACCTTAAATCAAACCCTAATTCTTAAACCAAATCCTAAACTGTATACCAAATCCTAATCAAATCCTAAATCAAACCCTATGTCATAAACAAAATCATGTAAACTAGTAATTATATATACAAATAGATAGAAGTAAGTAAAAGTAGATAAAAGTAAGTTAATTCTATAATATTTAATATGGAAGCTTTCTAGAAGCTTCATAGATGTTGCTTTGACTTCATAAGTATCTTTAATTGATTTTTTGGATTAGAAACGTGGTCAACAAGTTGGCCATGTGCCACACATGTTGTTAGCTTGAAGTTCAAGCTAACTATGTGGCCCACACGTAGAAAAACTTGCCTTGTAAGTCAAGGCATGTGTCCTACAAAGTCAACACACATTGGAGGTCCTATAGAACGTTGCCACGTAGCCTCTAGTTAGATAGTATATATAGAAACAAGAGTGAAGGCTTCTTCACTCATGTCAACTCCTTTCTTGCTTCTAGTCTAGTTTCAAAGGTCTCTAGTTTTCTTGTCTTTTGGCAATAGCCATTCCAGTTTCTCTTTCAATATATATAATGTTTATATATATTTTGTTACCTCTCTTTGAGTGAAGGTTGACTTGTCTGAATTATTTTTTCATCGAGTTCTTATCCTTGACAGATTGATAAGAGTACACCTATAATATCAGAGCTTTATCTAATCTTGATTAAGAGTGGATTATCCCTTTTTCTTGATAAGATATAAGCATATTAGAAGTTGCGGATTACCTTCTTTTAAACTGATATTGTCCTTAGTATTTTCTTTGTTCTCAAATCCTCTCTTCTATTTGTCTTGAGTGATATTAGACATCTTCTCTCTTCTAAGTGTTATCATGGCAGAACTTGTTGAAAAGAAGAGTGCAATGGTACAAATGGAAGAGCAATTGAAGGAGTTAATGCTTACGATGCATCAACTCAATTTACCACCACAAGGAGCAACAAGATTGGCAGGAAGTGAAGATATAGAAATGGTTGAATATGCTTCAACATCTGCACCAAACCATGTCCTTTCTCCTATAATGGAACACCCTTCAAATGTTAGAGAACCAAGAATTGTCCTACCCAAGAAGTTTGATGGCACTAGATCCAAGTTTCGAGGATTTATCAATCAAGTGCAACTTGTGATTGAACTTCAACCCCAAAGCTATCCAACTCCAGGATCGCAAGTTAGATTCATTGGTACGCTTCTTTCAGGTTCAGCACTATCATGGTTTTCATCTTTTCTTAAACGATGAGATCCAATATTGAATAATCTAGAAGCTTTTTTGGCGGAGTTTTGATCAGTGTATGCAAAACATGATGCAATTTGTGTTGCAACGAATAAGATCCATATTTTACGACAAGGCAATCGATCAGTAACGTTATACGCTTTATAATTTTGACAACTTGCAACTGATATCAAGTGGGATGATGCTGCACTTATTAGCCAATTTCTCTACGGATTACAATATGAGGTAAAAAAATTAATGCTCAACTTACCTGATCCTCAAACATTGAGTCAAGCAATTGACTTTGCTGTGAAGTGCGACAATCGCCTTTTTGAATTTCGATCTAAGAACCGTAGAAGTGGATCTCAACATTACTATAATTCAATGGCAACACCAACACCTCTTCAACACATACATTCAAAAGTAGAAGATATGCAAATTGATGCAGTATGTTTCAAACCTCTTACTGAGCAAGAAAAGACTCGTCGTTGTCAAGAAGGATTATGTTTATATTGTGGAGAACCAAAGCACACTGCTCAACATTGTCCAAAGAAATGATGCAATCACAAAATGAGGAGTATGGCTGTGAAAGAAGACAATATGTCGGAAAACGAGTTTGTCCAGCTACAATAGGGACCGTGCAGCTGGAACCTTGCACAACATCTAGTAAAGGTCCTATTCTCTCCTCAAAGCCCTCTCCTTGTTTTACATTAAATGTTATTTTAGGACCTAAACATTACAAAGTCCATGCCTTGTTAGATTCAGGAGCCTCAGCGTGTTTTTTAGATGAAGAATTTACTAAAAGACATAGCATATCTTTTGTAAAGAAAACTAAACCTGTTCATGTAGAAGTCATAGATGGTCGTCCATTGACTTCTGGAGATATTACTCATGAAACCCTTCCTGTAGAAGTAATAATCAATGGTCATAATAATTTTGTAGTATTTAATATCATTTGATCTCCTTCTAATCTAATCATTTTAGGTTTATCAAGGTTAGAAAAATACAACCCTCAAATAGATTGGATTTTCCAAACTCTTACTTTCTCTAAAAGTATAACTAACAGTATAGTTAATCATGTAGAGAGTCATAAGTCCAGTTCAATTAAACCCGTATTTATAGGTGCAAAAGCTTTCTTGCATGCTGCTATGAAAGAATCACCATATATTATGTATGCCACACCTGTTCCTACTGATGAAAAGACTTCGAGTGGCATTCCAAGCCAATATCAAGAATTTCAAGATGTATTTGAAAAAAAGAATGCGGATACACTCCTAGAACATCGTTCCTATGATTGCTCAATTGACCTTCAAGAAGGAGCACAACCGCCATTCGGACCAATCTACAGTTTATCACAAAATGAGTTGGCTGAACTCAAGGAGTATATTGAAGAAAATCTAGCCAAGAATTTCATACGCCATTCTAAATCTCAGATAGGAGCTCCAATTCTATTTGTGAAGAAAAAAGATGGATCATTGCGGATGTGTGTTGATTATCGAGGATTCAACAAGATTACCATCAAGAAGAGGTATCCACTACCTTTAATATCTGGACTTCTTGATCAGCTGAATCAAGCTAAGATCTATACAAAAATAGATCTTTGGGGAGCTTACAATCTAGTACGCATCAAAGAAGGAGATGAATGGAAGACTGCGTTTCGAACTAGGTATGGACATTTTAAATACAACGTCATGCCTTTTGGACTTACAAATGCACCAGTAGCTTTTCAACATCTAATGAATGATATTTTTTGAGAGTTTTTGGACGATTTTGTGGTATGTTATCTAGGCGACATCCTGATCTATTCTAAGAATCGAGAAGAACATGAACTTTATGTTCGTCGTGTGTTACAAAAATTAAGAGATGCAGGATTCTATGCCAAGATAAAAAAGTATGTATTCCACACTTTTCAAGTCGATTGCTTAGGTTACATCATTTCAAATGATGGACTTATGATGGATCCTAAGAAAGCTCAAACTATTATAGACTGGAAGATCCCAAAAACGGTAAGAGATGTCCAATGCTTTTTGGGATTTGCCAACTACTATCGGATCTTCATCAAAGACTTCTCTCGAGTTACAGCTCCACTTACACGTTTGACTCGTAAAGACAAATTCCAATGGAATCAAGAAGCAAAAGTTGCTTTTGAATCTTTGAAGACAACGTTTGTTTCTGCACCAATCTTGTATCATGTTGATTTTTGCAAAGCATTCTTTATGGAAACAGATGCATTGGACATTGCTTTGGGTGTAGTTTTATCACAAATGGGAACAGATGACAAACTTCATCTAGTAGCCTTTCATTCAAGAAAATTCTTAATAGCAGAAATCAATTATGAGATCTACAACAAAGAACTTCTTGCAATTGTGGATTCTTTTAAAGAATGGCATCATTATCTAGAAGGTGCTTCCAGTCCAGTCACCGTATATACAGATCACAAGAACCTCGAATATTTTATGTCAGCACGTGTATTAAATCGTCGCCAAGCTCATTGGAGCATGTCTTTATTAAGATTCGAGTTCATCATCACTTATCGGCTAGGAAAAAAACAAGGTTTGTTCGATGCTTTATCTAGACATTCTTATCTTACACCAAAAGAAGGAGATGCACCTTTTGAGCAACAAAAAACGGTTCTCTTGATCCCGGAGCAATTTCATCTTCGAGCAATAAAATCAATATTGACTGTTGATTTAACTTTTCTTAAGCAAGTCTAGTTAAGTATATCTTCAGACACTCTTGTTCATGATATCAAGAATAATTCTTCTAAATTTCATGATCCCTCTAAATTTGAATTCAAGAACAATCTACTCTATTTCGAAGGACGCCTATATGTTTTAGAAGGAGAAGCACGTTTACGTGTTCTTCAAGCTTGTCACGACTTCTCAATAGTAGGACATTTTGGATATAATAAGACTTTGGAGCTGATATCTAGGGATTTTTGGTGGCCTCAAATTTGGAAGGCAGTTAAAGATTTTGTACAATCATATGATATTTGCTCAAGATCGAAAAGTCCTCGTCATCGACCTTTTGGACTTCTTCAGCCATTATCCATTCCAGAACAACCATGGTCTTTTGTTTCTATAGATTTCATCATGGATCTTCCAATCTCAGGTTCTTATGATTCTATATTCATGATAGTAGATCGTTTTACCAAGATGGCACATTTTGTACCATATAGAAAATCTATCATAGGTGAAGAAACAGCTAAGCTCTTTCTTGACAATATCTATCACTATCATGGATTATCCAAGGATATTATATCAGATAGGAAAACTCAATTTGTATCAAGATTTTGGCGAACTCTTTTCAAGATTCTAAAAGTAGATATAAAACTATTTTTGGTATTCCATTTTCAAACTGATGGACAAACGGAGCGTGTTAATCAAGTTTTGGAGCAATATTTAAGATATACCAGTAACTACCAATAAGATGATTGGACAACTCTTTTGCCATTGGCAGAGTTTGCTTATAATAACATGGTACATTCTTCTACAAAACAAACACCTTTCTTTGCTAATTATGGTTATCATCCATGACTTGATACTTTTGACTTTTCAAAAGTTGATAATCCTACTGCGAAAGATTTGGCGATTCATTTATCAGAGCTACGTGCAACAATGAAGGCGCAGTTAAAAGAGGCTCAAGAACAACAAAAGATCAATGCGGATGTCTATCGAAAGGAACAACCACCATTCCTCTTAGATGATAAGGTATGGTTACTTCATTGTAATATCAAGACCACTCGTCCTTGTTACAAGTTGGACTATCGAAGGTTGGGACCATTTTCTATTTCTTCACAAATCAATCCAGTTGTATATCGTTTACATCGACCGGAGTCAATGAAAATCCATCCAGTATTCTACATGTCTCTTCTTGAACCATACAAGACAGTGGACATACCAAGAAGGCGACAAGCTCCACCTCCTCCTATAGAAGTGGACTATAATGGAGAGTTTGAAATAGAAGAAGTCTTAGATTCAAGGCGGAACTGAAATAAATTAGAATATCTTGTCTATTGGCACGGATATGGTATTAGTAAACGTACATGGGAGCCAATAAATAATCTTGCAAATACAGCAAAGGTGATGGTGGCTTTTCATCGACGACATCTATTAAAATCAAGATGAAAACCTTCTTTATAAAAGAAACAACATCTAGGGAAGATAACATTCTACTTTCAATTCTTGTTCGTAGCTTCTTAGTAGTGGTGACGCTTAGGAGATGGAGAACCAATAACCAATGGATTCGACTCAAGAGCCTTCATTTGTTGACCTGTCGGATGAGACATTACAATTATCACAACCTTCAAGACGACGCAATCGAGATGAAGATCTTCAAGAACGACATGCTCTTCTTTGAATAAATGGCGAGATACAACGCGTTTGGTATCATGATTTGGGAAGGGACTCCCGATGTTTGGTGATTGTGCTAGAGGTAGGAACAAATCTTGATGGTGTTCCAAATATTCTATTCGAAAGAAGTTACGAAGGCCTCAACAATGATCAAATAATTGGATAGTCTTTCCACCTTGGTATGGGACACTACCGATGGTTGAGAGGCCCTATTAATCATCTTTGAAGAGAACAAAGATCAGAGTATGTGGCGAATATAATTCGTCGCATCATAGATTTTTTCAACATATGATGACCGCTCCTCGTGGAACTCGTCCCTAGAAAGAAGGGTAATGTCACGGACATAATCATGTAAGCTAGTAATTACATATAGAAATAGGTAGAAGTAAGTAAAAGTAGGTAAAAGTAAGTTAATTCTATAATATTTAATATGGAAGCTTTTTAAAAGCTTCATAGACACTGCTTTGACAAAATAATTTCTTTAATTGATTTTTTGGATTAGAAACGTGGTCAACAAGTTGGCCATGTCCCCCACATGTTGTTAGCTTGAAGATCAAGCTAACTATGTGGCCCATACGTAGAAAAACTTACCTTGTAAGTCAAGGCATGTGTCCTACAAAGTCAACACACATTGGAGGTCCTATAGATCGTCGCCACATAGCCCTTAGTTAGATAGTATATATAGAAACAAGAGTGAAGGCTTCTTTACTCTTGTCAACTCCTTTTTTGCTTCCAGTCTAGTTTCAAGGGTCTCTAGTTTTCTTGTCTTTTGGCAATAGCCATTCCAGTTTCTCTTTCAATATATATACTTGTTTATATATATTTTGTTACCTCTCTTTGAGTGAAGGCTGACTGGTCTGAATTATTTTTTCATCGAGTTCTTGTCCTTGATACCCTAACCAAATCATAAAACAAATCCTAAATCCTAAATATAATCTTAATCAAATTCTAAACCTTAAATCAAATCCTTACCAAATTCTAAATCCTAAACAAATCCTAAACCAAACACCAACCAAATCCTAAATCAAATCTAAACAAATCCTTAACCCTAAATAAAATCCTAACCAAATTCTAAACCCTAAACCAAATCCTAACCAAATCCTAAATCCTAAACCAAACCTCAACTAAACCCTAGTAATTCCTACAACAGATTCAAACCTCAATAACAAATGAATAAACCATTGATCTTAATTCCAATTTTTTAAACTTTTTAAAAACTAAGTTGAAAACAAGCACAAAAAAATTGAAAAGGATTGAAATTATCAAATAGACGATATCCTCAAAAACATGCTTGGATATTGGCCAGGCTCCTTCTCCAACCTTGATGTCAATTTTCCAGAGCCAATATCTTTTTTTTTCATCGTTCAATTTATCTCAAAATTCTCATATACATAGAAAAACAAGTCTAATATCTTTTCACATAAGTTTCACTCCAATTCAAATAAGAGATTTCAAGAAATCTTAAAAACCTTCATTGGACCTAAAATTCTACTTTCTGAGACCTTAACTCACTTAAATCTCAATATCCTCAATTAAACCGTTAGATCAAGCTCAAATTTATAATACATATTAAACACAATTATAACCATTAATCTATAAAATTTCACTTGTAGATCTATTACAAAACTCGTGAAATCACCCAAAATATAAATCCTATTTTATTTCACAAAACCCAAGTCATCCAAAACAAACCTTGACTTTGTAAAGCTCTTACAAAGTCAATACAGATCCAAATCATCCAAAACCAATTCTCATAGAAATCCTATCCAATCTCCTATCAAAATCCACTCTTTGATTTGCCAAAGAATCCCCGAGTTGCTATAGGTACTCGGTTTTGTACCTCAGGGTCTGATTTCGATCCAAATTGATAACCAGCCCTCCTTAGGTATCAATATTTAGTTTTTTGAGGTAATTTTTGCTAGAATTTACTCTTAACTTCTTCCTAAAAATTTTCTATATCATTTATTTTTCCAATCTATCTTATTTTGCCTTATTTTTGGCCCTACAAAGTAAGTAGAAGCTATTTTTTTCTAAAAGGGCATCATTACTATTAGAAGTTTTACTACCTTCCTATCTTTTATCCATATTTTTCTACTTTTTCTTTTAACTTGGCTGTTCTATAATAAGATCAATATTATCATCTTTTACCATATATTCGTATTACAAAATGACACTGTTTTGATAGTCGTAACGAATTGATTAAGAATCGAAGAATCCATTTTATTTATTCTGTGATTACAGCCTTGACGGATAAATATGAGATCAAACATTAGAAAACAACCCCATATCACTCTCGAGTCAATGGATTGATTGAAAAGACCAATGGTACTCTATGTAAATTTTTAACTAAGACAATTGTGAGCCTAAAATCCACCACTCTATGGGTTTAGTACTACACAATGAGCTCAAGAGGTAGAATGGAAGAACTCCCAATTGTGAAATTGTTAGGTTAATTAAAATGTGGGTGTTTGTAATTCAATTAAAATTAACTCCTTCCAAGCAATGGTTACTGATATTAAATTAAAATATCAGATGAAATTCACTACACACAAAAAAGGATAAAAGTAATATATTAAGTTTTTCTCATTAATTCACAATAATAATAAAAAATTAAGTTTAAATTAAAAGTTAAAAGTTAACATTAAAATTTAAAGTTAAAAGTTAAATTTAAAAGTTAAATATTAAATTCAAAAGTTAAAGTTCAAAGTTTGAAAATTTAAGTGAAAATATTAAAGGTTAAAAGTTAAAATTTATTAGTCAAAAGTTGAAATGTTGAGATTACGAGTCTGTGAAGATAAAATTAAAAATAAAATAAGAGGGGTAAAAGCGAAGGTACCTTGACAACGCAAAGGATTGAAGGCAGCAACCCCCTTCTACTCCAAAATTCGCCAAAAATTTTAATTAGCTCCAAATTGAATGATTCATAGATTGTTGCAAGGTTAACTTAAAGGCGCTCCTGCCCCAACAAATCTCATTGCAATCTAGTGAACCAGTCGTGAGAATTGCTCCTTTGAAGTTGAGTGATCCAAACTGCCGCTGCGACCAATCCCCTTCACTTAGAAATTCGCTAAAAATTCAAATTATCTTCAAATCCAGAAAAACTTGTGCCCTTCAAAGCTTAGCTTACAAATCTTGATGCTCCCAAAATTTCAAACGAATCCAGTAATCAGGCACTGAGAAATGCCTTCCCAAACTCGATTAATCCAAACTGCAAAGGCAGTCGACCCCCTCACACTCAAAATTTTACCAAAAATTCAGTTCAACTCCAAATAGGGAAGCCTTACATTGTTGGAAAGACAACAACAAAAGCTACAACCACAAAAAAAATAACATTGGAACTAAAACAATTGAATGACTGATGGAGGGAAACATGAAGCTCTTGAAATGCTTGGAGTAATTGGGAGGCCAAGGGAGCTATTCACCACAATGAAACGTGTTTTAAGACCCAATGAATATCATTCACAATCCGAAATCCATGCACACCCACCCACAAATTTCACAATGAGATTTAAAATCTAAATGAAATTAAAATTAGGATTTTTGGCCAAATTTTAGCATGGCTTCGCCCTTCACCAAAAGAGGAGAGAGAGAGCTTGGAAAACCAAGCCTCTCTTATACAATTGAGTGGAGGCTCATAGAAGGGTGACTACATCTCCACCCTTGATTTTTCAGATTCCTAATCTAGATCTACAGCCTTCATTCATCTAAGAGCCAATCTCGTTATTAAGGCTGATGGCCCTTGTAAGTGGTCAAGAAGGTATTTTTTTTGTAAATCTAACTTCACTATTGTGTTCAAAACATCTTTTTAAGCTAAGATCGACAACTCACATGCCCCAATCCATGCTCAATTATAATTTCCATGGAAGTTTTTACTTACAAGGATCTTAGCAATTTTTTTGTGAAATTCTTCAAAATGAGAATTTCATTGCTTCTCTTGTATTTTGAAGGAGAGGTTGCTGATCTTGTTTTCTTTACTCCACAAGGTAAATCCGGTGCCACCATTGCATTAAAGAGACTTCCATTAAGTAGAAGAACCACCATGCCATTTAAATTTACCAAATTTGGTGGAAAAATCCAAAATTACCATTGCTAACTTCCCTAAATCTTTTAGAGAATTATAATTCCAACCCCTAAATCATGTGAATGATTATAGACGTACTCATTGGCTTTTAGTCAACCCTTATAGTAATGACTAACAACCTCTAAATTATTAAACTAACTAAGTTGCTATTCTAATTTTCTAACTTTTATGACTTTAGTCCTAATTAACCTACTTCAAGGAATTAGGCTATGATTTATACTATGAGAGGTTGTAATCCTAAAAATTCTATAAAACTGAATTCTACTTATATAAATCCTAATCTAACATGTTTAATTACGATAAAATAGGAAAATAATAAAAATTTAAATTTTAGAGTATAATTGAGAGCTGACAACAATATCTAGTACGGAAATAAATTGGGATACTAAATTGTTTGCAACATTGTGGACGTATCATACTGCATATAAAATTACTACTAATTTTCTACTATTTCAATTAATATAGGGGCAAGAAGCAATCTTATCAATTGAATTGGAGGTATAGAGTTTCAAAATTTTGTTGGATGAATGTCTTGGTGACAAGGAGTCCCTCTAATATCGATTAGCAAAATTGGAAAAATTGGATGAAGTTAGGGCTATGGCTCTACTGACTATTGAAGCTATACAACATTGATGTAAGAGTGATTATGATAGTAAATTATATTCTAAGTCGTTTCTATCTAATGACCTAATGCTGCTTTATAATAGGAGATTTAACCAATTTTCTTAAAAAATTTCAAATCCGTTGACATGAACCGTATCATATAGTGGAAAGTTTTTCTAATAGATCAGTTCAATTGGAAGATTTTTTGGGTACCTAATTTATCATACGTATCAATGAAAATAGATTACAATTTTTTTATATATAAACCTAGGACGGATTTTAAAAATTAAAAAGATGAAGGATTATTTGTTAATGAGTCTATAATCATAGGTGTATATTGAAGTAAAAATGGCTGATGGTTAGTTTTGGATACAAATACTGACTAGTAAAGAAATCAGAAGTGAGATTATGATCAACAAAATTAGAGATTCTTGATCCATACATGAGTAAAGGTTAGGAGTGGGGTACTTAGTGATAATTATTTTTAACATTTCTTATATTGCTGTTTGGAGCGTATCAGCTTGGAGAGTAGAGTTTACTTCAATAAGTAAGAATGTAGTATTAGTGCAAGCTAAGAAAGAAAAGCAAGTATTCCACAATGTTGATGGAAAGAGAGAAGTGAGGTATGGACAGAGAAAAAAGAAGCCAAAATATGAGAGCTAAGAGCAATTTGGAGTCGCCATCCTTAGTGGTTCTCACTAATATAGAATCAATAAAGTTGGAATTTTGCTAGAGTACAAAAAGGTAGAGAGATTTTAGAAATGGGTAGTTATATGTATTTTTGCAAAGATCTGATAACTTGCCACCAATTGATGTAGAATTGTTGGAAGAGTATATATTTAATTATGACCCAGAGGATGGTTCAAATATAGTAAAGGGAAGAATTATTGATATTGATGAAACTACCTTACAAAAGATATTGCATCTTTCAATCAATGAACTTGTAGTGGATGCTGAAGTGTACAACGATTTCAGACCAAGAAGCTATTTCAAAGGTAGAATGTCATCAATTGAGAGGAATCAAGGTTGGAAAATAGTAATCACACTTAGATTAGAGCTTATGAAGTGGATGCATTTTGTTCAAAAGCATTTTGGCTTGAATCGACATACCACGTACATATCCAAATGATTATTATTAGCTATGGTAGGAATGCTTGAAGGAATAGTGTTTAATTGGGCAGCCTTTGTAGCAACTAGAATCTATGTAGAGATGAGAGTTGTGAATGTAAATTTCACCCCTCTATCCAAATTACAAGATGGCCTCAATTAAGAGTTGTTTGTAATGAGTAGTATAAAGTAAAAGATGCAATGAACAAGAACAAAAGAAAAAACAACACAAACAAGTGAAGGAAATGTATACAAGCAAATATACACTCCAAAACTTCGTCATAGTCTGTTCACGGAATTTTTATTTAGTAAAATATAAAAAGTAAAAGTAAAAAATATATTTTTAAAATTTCAATTTTTTAAGCTTTCCAATGATGTAAGAAACATATAAATCCGAATTATTATGAGTAAGTTATGAAGGTTTAAAAATAACAAGTAAATAAATAAAAGTTAAGTAAAAATATTTTACCTCAATAGTAACTTGCTTATAGGTGAAGGGTTTGAGCCTCACCAAAGCTCACATGTAGTGTATATTGGGTGTCTAAAGTGGAAGGAAGGTGTATAAGTCTCATATAGGTTGGACTAGACTAGTTGCTGGTCCTCCTATTTTCTACTAATAAAATTTATTTTTTCATTTTTTTTTGACTTCACCATGTTATTTAAAAACACCCAAATAGTTTAGGAACTAAGTGTGGCCTTCAAATCTTACTTCCTTTCTTAATAATGGCTTCCGAAGTGGTAAAACTCTTTTTTATCAAGATCTTAAATATTACTTTAAAAATTTCTAAAAAATCATAAATAAATTCTAAATAAAATTTGAAAAATCCTATAATATTTCTATAATGCTAATATCTATGTAAGGTTACATTTTTCTACCTTCGTAATTTTTGATAATAATAAACATTAATTTAAATCCACTATAAATCCTATTTTTTATATCAATAACTAAAATGACATGAGGTTCTTTCTCATGCTTCTTCTAACTACTAACATTTATAGTTTTTATAAATAGTACATATAGATAAAAGACCAATATAATTATTGGTCTTAATAAATAATCCTTAATATTCAATAATAAATAAAATACTAAATCAATGAAGATAATTGCCTCCAAGACTTACTAAGACTCTATTTCGACCACTAACATTCTCATTTTCTATTTTTCAAAGGATTTCTATACTATTCACTATATATTGTGATTTAAGGCATTCTAAATATGTATTTTTATTCTAAAATAATAAGTGAGTCAATTTGATGATTCATAGGAGCTAAGCGGAAGACAAAGAAATTTACATCGTTGTTCTGCTTCAATTATGTATATTCAGTGATTAAGTATACGTTAAGTCAAATATTGCCAATAAAAGAGAAGAATATATCTTCTCTGATGTTTGAATGACATGTTCAGAGTTTAATAGCGCTGACATTTGGTTCAAGGGTTGTGGTGCATGAAATTGGAGAGTCCAGTAATTTGATAGAATGGAAGGCTATACCAGTATTTACACTAGGGTAGATTCTAATTTGTTTGGCAATCGAGGTGGCAACTAAAGTTCTAATTTTAATAGACATAAACTAATTAGCATTAGCATAGGATAGAACATTGGAAGAAATAAATCTTAAAGAGGTTCTATTGGCTCAAATTTCTCAATTGCAGTTCACAATGAATAAATTGGATGGAGAAGAAAATTTAAGGCAGGAATTAGAGGCAAGCAGAAAAGAATTATTGGAGCAAAGCCACAAGATGATAGAACAAGATTGCATGATCAAGAAAAATAAAAAATTCAAGTTGTTATTGGAACATAAATTTAGGGAGAAACAGGAAGCTTGGAAAAAAAGAAAAAGAACGCATTCAACATATTGTAGAAGGCCAAAGGCAAGATTTCTTTCAGATTTGTAGTACATCAATTTTGCAATAGGAGAAGAAAAAGTGTTAGTTAAAAATAGAATAAAAAAATATAGCATTATTAAAATAAAAAAAAGTGAGAATCGGATGATCAATATAGAATTGAAATAGAAGAATTAAGGACAAAAATTGAAACTTTGAAAGAGTTAGTAAAAAAAATTGGAGGATGATTTAGCTAGTATTGGTCAGTCACACATATCTACTTTGCCAATTTCAACAATTGGTGAATTAGAGGAGAAGGTGAGGCAACAATAATACCAATTGGAAGCAAATGATATTAGGATTTTGCAATTGAAAGCTCAAGTTCGTGAATTGGGAGCATACAATGAAGATTTATCAATCCAATTGAGAAAAGATCCAATAGAAGTATCGAAGGAGGATGAAGACTTATCATTAGAATCGAAATCTATGGAACCATCTACAAAAAATGTTGAGATTGATCAATCTAGTGAGCCCAGGTAGTAATTTATGAGGACACTACATAGTTAGGAGTAGGGCTATATAGAATGGATAAGATTTTTTTTTTTTTTACAATACACAGTATGTAGGATTAAGAGAAGCTAGTAAACTAATGAATGGATAGTTTAGAAGGCAAGATGGATGATTCAGTCAAAAAAAGTAGTTATCATCATATTATGTAATAGTTGGCATTTCAAGATAAGCATAAGTAGGTTGAAGAAGAAGTAAGAGGGGCCAGACTGTGATAGTTATGAGCCAAAACAAGCTTGATACTACCTCTTTGCTTTCTTTATTTCTTTGTAATTGAAAAATAATAGATAGTTTTTGAATAATATAAAGTAAAATTTTGAAATAAAAAAGAGATATAATATTATAAATGAAGTATGAAATTTATTGTGGATGAATACAGTGGAGAATTGTAAGTGGAAAATTGGAAGTATTGGTGAAAAATGGATATGAATAGGAGAATTATAATATTAAGGTTTGAGAAGGAGTCTTTGGAGTTTTGGATTTGTGTGAAGAAGTGTAGGGAGAATGACAGTTAAATGTAGAGGATTCCAGTGATTCGATTATGGACTGATTGTATGCTGTCTTTTAAGATAATATAATATTACATATTATTGTCATAAATTAGGGGAAAAGAAGAGATATTGAATGTGAAGATGGAATTATCAATTGTAATATTTGATAGAATGTAGAAGACAATGTAGCATTCTTAGGTGTTTTTAATTGATCAAGAGATAGTTAATTGTGTGACCCTAATATGTAAACTCATGCCGATAATCTTTCCTTGTGTTCAAATTTTCATATACAAGTTTATTTTGATTTGATTAGTTTACAATAAGTAAAATGATAATTACAATATTATTTTTCTTCTTTAATAAATCCTTGAAGTTGATCTATGTTAATGTCTATTTTCAACTTTCCATTCAAGAAAGCCGTCTTCACATCTATTTGATAAATTTCAAAGTCTATTATTGCTTCAATTTCGACAATAATTTTAATGGTAGTAAATTTGGCAACAATTTTGTGTGATGTGATTTTCTATTTGAAAATATACCAAATACTTAGTTGTAGAGAATTTAGTTTTAACTTATTAGACAAATTCTAATAAGTGATGTTTTTTTATTATAAAGGCCAAAAAAATATAATATTATTTAAATATATTCTATTAATAATTTTTTTTATTTAAGAAATTTTATACATAAGGCTTTTTAAAGGATTTAAAAATATTCTAACATCTTTTACTATAACAAATCATAACTAACTATTTGCTTATAAGTTTGATTTTCTATAAGCTTAAAAAAAATCAATAATCCTCTTACAAATATTCATCTCTATATCATAAATTTGCTATAGCTTTATATCTCAATCTTTAATGTATATATAAAGTCTTTTTTCTCAAAAACCCTTTAATTTTGAATAAAATATTTAAATTTTAGCAAAATCCTTTTAAAATATTTTTTTATCCAAAAGTTTTTTTTTTCTCCAAATTTTAGAAATTTATAATTCTTGATCCAATTGTTTTGGTTTTTTTCAAATTTTTAGACAATATAAGCTATATCCTTAAGCTTTATCATAAAAATATGAATTAAAAATCTACTAAAAATTATCTAGCATCTTATCATAAGCTTTAAATCTTAATTTACAAGCATCTAAATATTATTTTTTTTATATCTCAAAAGTCTAAACTCCAAATGCTACAAAATTTATATATAAAGTTTATTAACATAATAATATATATTCTTAGAAACTTTAGCCAAAATCTTATCAAATTGCTGAAGATATGGCTTGAAACACAACCATTAGTAAATTGGATCACTTACTGCCCTTAGATTGCATGCACTGACTTCAACTTCCGATAATTCTTTTATCTCAACTTAGAATTTATGAAGCAGTATGTGAAAAGTGTATTTATAAAAAATGCTATATTCAATCCTAGTCATTGATCCTTCATTGCTTTTTGAAAGTACATATTATATCCAAAAGAGTGACAGTAGGTATAAAATCTACATGTTAACTTTGAGTGTCTATATCTTTCTCATAAAAATTCCAAATCACCCAAAATTTATACTAAAATTATAGCTAAAATCTTAAATTCTTTGATTCTACATTTTTAAGTTCAAATGACCTTAAAAGAGTCATCCTAATTCCTAATAAGGCCTTAAGCAACCTCCTTGAAGCCTATTAAGTATATCTTTTTGCCAATAGCAATGGAGATTTTCATCATCCTTTTCCATTCATCCACATGGATGCCCTAATTACTCTTTTTGCTATCAAAACCTCTCTCCAATTTTTTTTTATAAAATTTTCATAATATATGTCCTAAATATCAAATAAAAAAATAATTTTGAGAGTCACCAATGTCTAATAAAGATGGCTTTGAATATATGAAACTATTATCAATATAAAATCAACCTCAATAATAGTCCTTTTAAACAACCACTTCAAAATAATAATCTAATCATATTCCGTGACTAATTAAAATCTAATAATATGACTCTTATGACATTGCATAGTAAATTATACATTAAATATTTATATACATTATTTTTACATAATAGTCAAATCACAATCCAACAATGGTATCGTATGGCGTGATTTGCTATCTAGGAATATAATGGATATCTAGTTGTAGAAAGTTTAGCTTAAACCTTTATATGAAACTTGTCTTAGCTTTCAAAATTCCTTTGATTTGCATAAAACTCAAAATATAACAAAATCCCTTCAAAACATATTTATTCCATGAAGGGTTTTCTTATCCCAAACTTTAAAAATTCATAACTCTTGATCTAGCCATTTAATGTGTCTCAAATTTATAGAGTAGGTAGAATTCACCCTTAAGTTTTACCACAAAAATACCAATTGCAAATTCACTCCCGATCTTTTGGCATCTAAGAAATCCTAGCAGATGCTCTAAACCCTAATTTACAAGCACCCGAGCACTATTTTCTTAAGATCTCAAGAATCCAATACTCAAATATCATCAAACTTATGTTCAAAGT
Organism: Physcomitrium patens; assembly: GCF_059467195.1. Taxonomy (NCBI): domain Eukaryota; kingdom Viridiplantae; phylum Streptophyta; class Bryopsida; order Funariales; family Funariaceae; genus Physcomitrium; species Physcomitrium patens. The sequence goes on from NC_143417.1 coordinate 11,784,050, forward strand.
TTATTAACATGAATTTACAGATTTTCTGAATTTTTGAGCCAAAACCTTGTCAAATTGCTCAAGATATAGCTCAAGATACAACCACTAGTAAATCGGATCACTTACTACCCTTAGATTGCATATGCTGACTTCAAAATTCAATAACTCCTTCATTCCAACTTGAAATTTAACAAGCAGTATTCAAAAAGTGTAGCCACAAAAGTAAGCTTTGTAGTCGCAATTGCCGATCTTCAATTGCCTCTTGTACGCATGCGTTATGTCAAAAAAAGTGATAGTAGCTCCCAAATTAACACCTTAACTTTGAGTGCCTATATCTCCTTCATATATACTCCAAATCATATAAGATTTGTACCAAAACCATAGCCAAAAACCTAAACTTTCTGATCCTAGCCTTCAAAGCTCGAATGGCCCCAAAAAACTAATCCTAATCTCTAATATGGTCTCGGACGGCCTTCTCAAAGCCTATTCATCATGATTTTTGACCAATAGGAATGGAGATTTTCATCATTCATCTCCATTCATCAATATTGGTGCCTTACTTACTCCCTTTGCTACCAAAATTCTTTTTCAATACTTTTTCTTATAAGATTTACATAATTTATGCTGTATACATCAAATAAAAGAACCAAAATAAGTTTCCAAAGGTCACCAATGTCTAACAAAGGTGATTCTAAATATTTAGAAGTTACTATTAACCAAATAAAATCTTAAAAGCCACTATCAAAAGAAATTAAAGTTATAAAAATTCTATAGTAATCTTTTTAAATAACTTCTTCTCAAGGTAATAATCAAATTATATTCTATAACTAACTAAAATCTACTAACATAGCTCTCATCATGTTACTTAGTAAATTATATATTAAGTACATAATTACATTATTTTTATATAATAGCCAAACCACAATACAACAATGGGAGCAAATATTTTATTGAAATAAACACCAACAACTTATGAATAATATTTGAAAATTAATCTTGTCTTATATCTCACAACATTTTCTATTGTATTCCTTTTAATTCTAAACACCTACTTAAAACTAATTTAAGATCAATTTGATAGAAATTGAATCAATTCTTTTGTTCTATTATCTATGAATGATTTGTACTCTTCTTCTATGGCTTTCTTTAACTTCATAGCATACCAAAACATCTTCATAAAATATCCATTCTTATCAAATTACACCTTACAACCATGTAAAATTAATTTACTCACTAAAATACTATTTTTTTTGATTTTGAGTACATGCAAGATGTTCTTCAATTTAATCTTCTTGATTAATCTTTTCACAATAATTTCTACTATAATAAAGCCTATTTCAATGGCTTATACTATGCCATTGTTTTCCATACAAATATTTGTTGCTAAAATTTCTTCATAAGTATCAAATGGACACTTATATAGAATCATGTGCTTGGTAGTATCCAAATCAACAATCTACTTAGATATGGCAGCCATGGAGGTGCCTTCACTTGTTATAAATGCAAAATCACGTCTTTCAAATTGCTCATATATATTGTTGGTACTTTTTTATCTTTTTTTTTGTCTTATAATAATTTTTTGCAAAGTAACATGATTTTTTACAAATTAAGTAAGTTTTCACATTTTTGCTATCGTAATATATAGGATTTGGCTAGAGAACGCATTGGACACCTGGTTGTGGAAGATAAAAGGTAAATTACAACAATAAATTCTAAAAACTTCAATAGATTCTTAAAAAAATTACAATTAAAGATTAATAAGTATAATCAAATATAAATCAAATTCAATCAAAATTGCAAAGGAATTATGTAAAAAATACAAAGTATTCCTAAAGACCTTTTAAAGGAATTGTAAAGAAATAATATAGGAATTCAAAAATATTCTAAAATAAAAATATTAATAAAATATTAAAATAGAAACCTTAATTAAATCCTAATCAAATCCTTATTAAATCCTAACTAAATCCTAACCAAATCCTAACCAAATCCTAACCAAATCCTAATTAACCTTAAATAAACTCTAATCAAATCTTAATCAAATCTTAATCAAATCCTAACCAAATCCTAGTCAAATCTTGAATAAATCTTCACTAAATCCTAATCAAATCTTAACTAAATCCTAAATAAATTCTAATCAAACTCTAATCAAATCCTAAATAATCCAAGTAATTCCTATAGTATATTTAAACATCAATAACTAAAGAATGAACTATTGATTTTAATACAAATTTTGCACACATCTTCAAAATAAAATTAATTATAAGTACAAATTTTTTGAAGAAGATCGAACCTAACAAAAAAAAGATCAATCCTAATATTTACTCGGATGTTGGTTGGTCTCCTTCTTCAATCTGAATGTTAAATTTTCAATTTCAATATCTCTTTATTAAACCATTCAATTGATCTCAAATTTCTTACATACATAGAAAAATATATTTATTATCCACTCACATAACTTTCACTCCAATTCAATTGATAAATTACAAGAAATCTTAGAAACCTTCACTAGACCTAAAACTTTACTTCCCAAGACTCCAACCCACTTAAACCTCAATAATCCTTGATCAAATCCTCTAATCAAGCTAAAACTCACAACATATATTTAACACATATATACCCACAAATCCTCAAAATTTCACTTATAAATCTATTGCCAAACTTACAAAATTCTCCAAAAATTATCACCCACTTTATTTCACAAATCTAGAATCATCCAAAATAAATACACACTCAAATCACATTAAATCAACATTCAAAGAAAATCTATCAAGTCAACTTTCAGATCCTATCCTCCAATTTTCAAAAGAACCTCAAAATCATCGTCAAAGCTTGATTTTGTGCCTTGGGGTCTAATTTCAATCCTAGTTCATAACCGGCCCTCTCTAGGTATCAATATCTAGTTTTTTTAGAGAATTTTTGTTGGAAACTATTCTTAATTTCTTTTCAAAGGTGCTTATATTGTTTATTTTTCTAATCTACCTTATTTTTCTTTATTTGTGGTCCTACAAAGTGAATAGAAGCTTAATTTGCAAAAAGGTAATATTAGCACCTTTAATTTTTCTATTCCTTGACTATTATCTATTTTTTGAAGATAATTTGTTACAACATATTTGAAATAAGAACTTCAAAAATAATGATATTTTCTTCACCCTTTCACTTATTAGCCGTTTTATATCATGACACCACATTGATTAAAATAGCTCTTCTTGCCTTCTCTTAAAAAAAGAGTCAAATCTTTGCTTTGAAATCCTTTTTCTTTCATCTTGGTTTTTCATAAGTAAGTCTTACCATCAAATTATTTATTGTAAGTTACTTCAATTTGATGGAATCCAATTCCATAATGAGGTAGTTATAGGACTTACAAAAGCTCATGAATAACACCATGATAATATCATTCTCTATTAAAAGCTTATCAATAATTGCTAGTTGATTTGCAAGAGCATTTACCTTATTGATATGAGCCATGAAATCTTCACTTTCTTCTAACTTGCAAGTAAAGAATTTTCTCATTATAAAAATAATGTTGGACAAGCTCTTGCTCTCATATATATTGTAAAGAGTCTTCCATGCTTTTGTTGGTTCTTTACAAGAGATAATATGAGAAAAATTGACTTCATCCAAATCAATAAAAATTATATCAAAAGCCTTCTTTTCATGTCTTTTGAAGTACTTCCTTTCTTTAGCATCTATGTGTAGGCTTAGAGACTCTTCACTTTTATCTACAATATTTCAAACATCTAAAAATACCTACAAAAGTTCTGTTTTGATCTTCTATTGGTAGAAATTTTCTCTTCTAAACTTTTCAATCACTCTCAAACCTTCATCCTTACTAAAAGCCAAGCGTAAAAAGAGCTCTATCAAAAAATATCAAAAAAAGAAGTCTCTATGTGCTCAAAATTATCAAATCAATTTGATATTAGCAAAATCTTTGAATGCCTTCTTGTGATTAATAGAGTGCTTTTTCACTCAAAACACTCTTAAATCAAGTTTTGAAGCTTTTAATAAGTATGTGCACTCCAAAGAACCTTACTATCAAATCTCTTATTTATTTAAATCAATTTTTTTATAATATATATAAGATAAGTGAAATAATATCAATAATACAAAAAGATACTATCAAGATCTTTCTATAAGGTCTTAAACTCATAATTTTAGATATTAAGAATCTATTAAACAATGTTACAGATTTATTAAGTCAAAAATAACACTTCTTCATGCCAAAATACAAATTTAGATCTTACAAAGCCTAATATCAGCTAACACCATAAGATCTATTCCACACAAGTACGATCGCTAGAGAATGACATCAACTTACTTGAATGGCAAAGAAAAAAGTATGTAGGCCCATAACTTATCAAAAAATACAACAAATAAGACTTAAGTATGTAGAAATCAAAAATTTTGCACATAAGAGAAGTGTGGAATGAGATGCCTCTCTCATCCAACATCCTTTACTTATAAGAAGTGTTTATATTTGTTGTAATTGCTCTTTATCTATAATTATTTTCATCCATCTAACTAAAAGCTAGATTCTTCTTAATCTAGCTGCCACATTAAACCTTAAATATCACATTAGTAAGTTAATTCATTCTTTTACTATCCTTTGATCATTAGCAACATATTTAAGGTAATTTTATCTTTACAATATTTAAGGTACTTTTAGCAATATTCATTTAAAAGTACATTTTTTTCTCTATTTTCAAGAAGTGAGATTTTTGTCTTAAATTGTTTTAAACATTGTCAAGTTTCTAATAAGAATTTATAAATTTTAGCTTTCTATAGACAAAAAAAATATTGACTGTTATATTTCTTTTCTTGATGCAAGATATTATGTATCACTAAAACAAAAAAATTATTTAATTTAAGCCTCTTAAACTTTCTTTTTGTAAATTAGTTATATGTTTTTCAGGTATTTCTAAATACTTGGTACCATCATTGTTTTAACATTGATTCAAGTGGCTTTATATTTTTCCTTTGTCTTATTATAGTAAAATACCTTATATATATATATATATATATATCTTTATGAACTAATTGAATTCATTATTTGCTATGATAATATTTTTTATATTTGTGAGGACATTACTTTGCATATCATATAGAATGCAATACTTTGGTATCTAAAAACTTATTTAGAAAATGACAATCATTAAAATCAAGTCATTATTGGTGAAAAAAATCAAATAATTTTAATAAAATAGTCTTGAAAATACTTCTTTACTTACTTCAATGTCAATATATAATACAATTCTTTTTCACTATTTATTAAAAAACTAAAAAAAATAAAATAATTTTTTAATAGAAAAAAATTCTATCATATACATTAATATAATTTTATACATGTCTAATATTATAGTATTTAAATTACGTAATATAATATTTGAGACAATAAGTACATCACTATCTTTTCAAATTTGACTTATTTGTATTGTGAATGTCATTGACAAGATTAATAGAATTTATTAAGTACTCTTTGATAATATTTTTAGAAATTTTTGGCATAAAAGGAAGTTGCATGAGCTTGTCATTTTAATTTTTTTACATCATGATGTATATTTTAGATTATATATACAATTTATAATTAAAAATATAAAATTATTTTCAATACAAATATATGTATAGTTCATAGAAAATATCAATATATAACTATATAAATTATTATTTTCTAGTTAGTTATTTATTTATAATATATTATGTTAAATCGATTATTTAATTTTTTATTATTTATTTAATGTAAAAAACGTATTTCAATTCTATTTGAATGTTTAGTTTTTATCAAATTCTACAAGTTTAAGTATTACTAATTTATGTACTTTTCGATATTTTTAAAAATAATAAAAATTTAAATTCTAATAATAAGCTAATATGATTAATTTAATATTTAAATCAATTAAATTTAATAATAATTAAGATTGCTTATACAAATGTCTTTATCAGAACAAAATTAAGTTGTAGTACTGTTTTTTTTGTTTTACAATATTTTCGAAATACTTAGAATGAACTTGTTAAAGTTATATAGTATTATTGAAAGTAAAAAAATATTGTGTTATATAAGGTAAAAATAATAAAAAAACTAAATGATCATATCAAGTTTTTTATATTATATTCAAAAATACTAATTGGAACAAATAACCTTTAAAAAAAAAAAATCGAAATAATTTTTACTTTTTAGATGTCTTATACAGAATGTTTATTTATAGACTAATTTATCAACTACAAAATAAATTAAAATTATTAAATTTATAATTTTCATAAATGAAAAATGAATTTTTTAATTCACTTAAAACTTGGAATATTTTATATAGGATTATTCTTATTTTAAAAAAATTAAGAAATTATTTGATGTAGAATTTTATTAGTGAAAAGAAAGTTATAATATCTAACTTCTAAATTTATTTCATGAAATTTTGAGGATTGATTTTTTTTAAGGTTTTTTTAAAAAAAACCTCATTATAAATATTTAATCTCTTTAGTATCAAAATAATCATCATATTATGATGTGTTAGCTAGACGTGTTTTGAAAAAGTAGCTGAACGTATATATAGTTTGATTGCAAAGTGGTATTGTATTTTTATGATCCAACTTATAAAAATAATTCTAATTTTGATATAATTTTATATAAATAAAAATTTATAATTAATTTAATTTAAAATAATTTTAATCTTATTGTATATAGATTATGTAGTAATTGGAGATAACCTTTGTAATTGTTGAAGTAAGATCCATAATTTTTTAAAAATATTATATTTTAAAATTAGATTTTGAAGTTTAGAATATAAATTATATAAATATTTATTTAATATATTATAATTTTTATTTCAAATATAAAAATAAATATAATATAATATTTATAAATATATAAATATAATATAATTATATAGACAAGATATAAATATAAATTAATTTACATGTCAAATATATTTTTGATATCTATTCTTTAAATTAAATAAAAAATATAGTAAAATTTTTTTATAATTATTTATTGGAAGCATAAAAAATATTTTATAATATCTATATTTTAATAGAAATAACTCTTGATCAAATATAAATAACAAAAATTATAAAATAAAGTTTCTTTACTAAGAGCTTATGTAACATAAAAATTTAATTTTTAGTTTATAAGTCACATTTTTTTTTTTTGTTGAAACCTTTAATGGCACATCAAAAATATTATAATTACCTTCCAAGCAAGCAACAAGAAGTATATCTTCTTCTCTTCTTTGCTAAAAAAGAGAGATGTTAGAATAATTGTTTTGATCTTATTTAGGATCTCTACAAAAATAACTTAATTATATAGGAAGAAAAACCATTATAATATATATTAACTTAAAAAGTACATATTTATTTTTTATGATTATCTTTATTTTATTTAGTATTCTTTTTAAATAAATTAATATAAAAAGAAATAAGATATATTCCACATATTAGTTCTAATTAGCCTATTAAGGACATCTATAATTCAACAAGCTCAAACACAATTTCTCTCTCACCCAAAATTAATTTTTTCAATATATTTCTTATATTTAATTTTGTACCTATTTATTATGAATAGACTTTTTTATTAGTAATGACATCTTAGGGGTAAAGATCTTTAATATATATATATATATATATATATATTTGGATATGATAAACTTAAATCTTTATTTGATGTAAAGCAATAAGACTACCACAACATAATAAAGTCTAATCTTATTTTTAATCAAATGCATTGCTAAGTCTTCTTAATCATGTTTCTTTTAAAGTTTCGTTTCTGATTGTTGAATAACTTTTTTAATAGTTAAAATAGCTAAAATAGAGTATAAAGTAAATTTAAAACTTAAAACTCTATCAATTATTATAAAGATGTATTTCATAGTACACCTTATTTTTTCCAAGTCTCCTATATAATTGACATAAAAACATTTTGTGATCATTTTTTTTCCTTCTTGCTTTGCATTGAATATGATGTAACTATTTTTATTAATTTTTTTAAAAATATATCTATTTTACTACTTTATAAAGGTTTCTTCTTAAATTTGCTATATACATATTAATTATACTTTAAAATAAGATATTTGATCTATATATATATATATATATATATATATATATATATATATATATATATATTTAAATGACTACTCTTCACACTTATATATATATATATATATATATATATATATAATATTGGTGATTTTTTATTTTAACTTCAATATTAGATTTTTTTTAAAATATTCTTAAATAAGATTCTAAAGTATATAATAAATTTTTATTTTTAACAAAAAGATGGACTATTAGTTTTTCAATAAATATTTTTTGAGATATCTAATTTTTATATTTTCTTTAATCTTTATATATAATAATATCTAACACTCTCTTTGTAAGTTTAGTTATTCTTAATCAAATTCTAAACTCAAATATAAGATTAATTTACTAAAATTATTTCTTAGTGTAATTAATATATATTTAATATACAACACAAGAATAATATTGTTATACAAATCAATCTCTTGTAATTGTTTTGAATATATACTATAATCTCAATTTTTCCAAGTATAATCTTCTTTCTTTATGAAAGAAAAAAAATAATTATATAAATGATTATTATTTTAATTTAATTTATGTATAATTAATTTTTTAACATAAAGATATGGTTTTTTTTCCATGTCTTTCAAATCATTTTATGTAACAGATTTAAATTTCTTCATTAAATTTTTGATTTAAAAAATAAAATTTAAATTGAACTACTTCAATTTTAAAATAGAAATTCTAATTATTTCCAATAATAAAAAAATAAAAATTATACTTACAATATAAAAAAAATAAAAATTTAAAATTATTATATTTTATTAAGCATATTATTTTTCTACTAATTTTATTTTAAATTTATTATTCCATATTAAAAATGAAATAATATTTTTAATGAATATAAATATTTATTTATTCATTTTAAATTATATTTAATATTTTAGATTTATTTATATTTTTATGTATATCTTATCATATTGTTGTATTATGATAAATATAATTTAAATTTATACTAAACATTTGGTTGTGGAGGTAATTCTTTTAAAGTGTAAAACTTATTAAATAATCCAAAAATAAAAATATATTATTTAAAAATATCATTTATGACAGCATCTATACTTTTTAAAATTCTAAATTCAAACATTTTCAAATTCTATTAATTCTAAATCTCAAATCTAAGCAATAAAAAATTTTACCAATAAAAAATCATAAATTGCATTAATATCAAGGATTAAAACTTAAGGAATATAAATTAATAAGTAAGTTTTTTTTCAAAGAAAATTAGAAAAATAATAATAATAAACATGTAAATTTAAAAGGAACTAGATCAATTATCACTAAAAGAAAAGAGAATTAGAGACTATTGAAATTAGATTAGAAGGAAGAAAGAAATTGACAAGAGTAAAGAAGGCCTCATTCTTGCCTCTATATATACTACCTAATTAAGAACTATAAGACAGTATTCTTTAAGACCTCCAATACATATCTAACATGCAAAATACATGTCTAATCTATAAGATAATTTTCTATATATATTTGGTACATGTCCAATTTGTACCATAAGTTATCAATTTTAACATGTGGCCAACTTATTAGTGAAGTTTTCAACCTATCAATTATATGTTTAAAAGTATAAAAGCAGAGTTGTGTCTATAAAGCTTTTAAAAGGCTTCACTACAAGATATCATCACATTTATTTATTTTTATATATTTCTATATATTCATATTATTTAGATAAGTATTTGAATAAAAATATATTTTTGTCATATTATCCTTTTTTTTAGAGATAAGTTCTACAAGGAAAAATAATCACATGTTGAGATAGTCTAAGATGCTACAAAATATATTGCCACATATTTTGAAATATATTTTCTTTGAAGAAAGTTGATAGGTCTTTTTATTCATTGATAGTATGCTATATTAGGACAAAAAGACCACCATGATATTCAATCATTGTTGAGGCCTTCATGATTTCTTTCAAAAAAAATATTTGAAATACTATCAAAAGTAGTTCTTATCTCTAATAATATCATTATACATTGGAAGCTCCTTGCAAGGTTGTAATATCAAATATGTTATATTTCACCATCTATTCAAAGCAAAACATGTTATTTTTAAAAAAAATTATATCTATTAAGTCATTTTGACGTTTTAACATGTACAATGTCTTGTTTAGTAATACAACAAATGATAGCTATTAAGTTGAATATACAAATTCTTGATTCTCCATTTTGTTGGTGTCACAAATACAAATAAATTATAATCAAGGATAGAAAATGGATTGCAACCTTCATGGAACCTCATTTCTTTTATAGTAAAGAATTGTTTGACTTTTCATTATGGTTTTGATGGATGTTGTTGATGAAAAGCTTTAATCTTTTTTATTGAATTTACAAGATTCTTGAATGGCTCTCATGTGCATTCACTAATATAATGTTTATACTAATGAACAAGATATGCTAACCTAAATTAGTTCCACCATTAGTCTAAAACTTCTTTAAACTCAAAGTTTTAATTATTATTTATTTTTATAGGAAGAAATGACATTTGTCTTCTTTTCAAGATATTCAAAGTCTTGTATGGCTCAAGAAGAGATACATAGAATCTATAATGTATCTTTATGAATTCCAATAGAATTAATTAATAAGAAACTATATTGATAATAATAATTTATTATTTGTATAAATGATTAAAGTCTATTGTAATCAATTTTCTCACAAGGACAACTAATTTTGATATTATGATAAAATAATCATACCTTATTTCCAACATAAACTCAAAATTATTGTTTATAATATATATTTTTATTTATTTATTGGATCTATCTATTTAATACAATAATCATCAATAATCTATGACAGCAATAGATGATATTAAAAAATAAATAAATTATTTTTTTACTTATAATAGATTTTATACATATTACAAAATGTGCCATGTTAGTAAAATAATCTACTATCAAAAATATGAAATCATATAAACTTGAGGCTAAAAGATTAGTGATAGAATCCAAAGAAATTAAAGACCATAGTTATTATGGTTTTGATAATAGTTAATTTTTTTTGTAAAATTGATGTTAAAGTTTTTTTTTAAAAAAAATATTATATAATTATATAAATTATTTTACTAATTTTTATATTTAAGGCCACAAAAAATCTCTTGATAATAATTCTAATAACTTATTGTATTTAAAATATCCTTTAATTGGTAAGTTGTCATAAGCTTGAAGAGCATGTAATCACACTTCATCTTTTGGAACATATAAGTGTCTTTTAAAAGAGAGTAGATTTTTTTTTAATTTAAATTTAAAAATATCATGAGATTTAAATAGATTATTTTAAATATCATAAACAAGAAGATTTAAGAACAAATTTAATTGAATTTTTTGAAGAAAGGTTTAATCAATAGTCATAATTGATTTCATTGATTAAAAATAAAATTTTTCTAGCTTCAAAAAGATCGTTTGTTTTTTATTTAAAGCTACTTCTTTTTCTTTTGTACAAGAATATTTTAAAAAAAGGCTTCTAATAAATCTTGTTGTGTTCTTAGTCAATAAGTGATCTTGAATTTAAATCTTAACAAAAATGTGCTTCAACAAATTTAGTGTTAAATTAAAAGACATGTTGACATAAAATATTCAAAATTCTTATAATCTATATATATAATCAACAAAATTTATATCCTTTTTAAATAATGATCTTTCTTAAAATAAATTAAGAATTATTAAAAATAATTTTTTGAAAATCTTGTAATTTAATTTTGCTGCTAAACATAAAAAGTTATAGGATGAAGTTCGTCATCTATACCTATTTGTACTAATATCCATCCAAGGCAAAATTTGATGTACATATTTCTATAAAAAAAATATCTTTGAGAAATTAATATAATACATATTTTATATAGAAGCAAAAGTTAATTTCAAAGTTACAAATGATATATATATATAATTCCACTCAATTTCATCTTTTCAAGTAAAATATGTAAGTAAAGCTATAACTTGAAAAAAATTCTTAATGAAAATTCAATTGTAATTGAAAAATCTTAAAGAATATTAGACATTCTTTATTATTTTTAAAAACTTTCAATCTATGATAGTTTGAATTATTTTAAAATCTATTATAAGATTATAATTTAAAATAATATATCTTAAGAAATTAACTTGAATAGTATAAAATACACACTTTTTCATCTTGGTATATAATCTTGCATCTCTAAGTTTTTGTAACACTTAACAATTATAAAGTTTATACTCCTTTATATTCTTAGAGTTGATTAAAATGTTATTTACGTAACAAACAATAAAATCATCGAAAAATTCTAAAAAAAAATCATTTATAAGATGTTAAAAAGTAATTGATGCATTTATGGATCTAAAAGCTAAAAATTATATTTATAATGTCCATATTTGATTTAAAATACAATCTTCTTTTTATTTCTTTTTTTCATGTGTAGTAGATTATATTTTATTATATAGATCTATTTTACTATAGATCTTGGCTTGATTCAATTAATCAAGAAGTTTGAAAATTAAAGATAAAAGATATCTATTCTTAATAATAATCTAGTTGTGCCTTTGATAATCTATATATATTTATAATAATCCATCTTTTTTCTTCAAAAATAAGATTAGAGCTTTTATTGGAGATTTAAAATGGCATATGAAATTCTTGATTGGATTTACATCAATGTGCACCTTGAGTTTAACCAACTTATTTTGTAATAAAATTTAAATTGGTTTAAATGGTTGCTAAGATTTTTTTTGAAGGTCAATTAAAAAATCACATGAACAATGTTCTAGTAGAGTATCTACATTCTTTATTTTAAAAACATCTTAATAATTTTAATATTGACTTTGAATGCCACTTAAAATCTTTCTTGTATTAAAAAAAAATGTGACATAAATAACATAAGATAGTTATTTTTTTTAATATATAAAAAACTCTTGTATCTATAAATAAATATTAGGCTATACTAAACTTATAACTTTTTACTTGATTAATAAAATTCTTTGTTATCCTTTGAAAAAAGTTAAGACTATGAGAAATCTAATTTATTCATTGATTATATTTTTTTAGCTATGATAAACATAGTATTATTAGATTAGAAAAAAATCTAATGATATTAAATATCACAAATCTATTATTATCATTATTATAAAAAGAATTTTATGGATATTATTATATAAAAGTTTTTATGTATAATATCTTAAGAAAAAAATTGACAACTATGACTTCAATGACTTTTATATATCTTAGTTTAGTTTTCTTCATTAAAAATATGCTATGTTTTTTAACACACTTTTCATCTAAAAAATAAGTTGAGACTCATGAATCTAGCAATGCATAAGCCTTATGATGTTAATGTCCTCAAAAAAATATATATATATATATAAAATAAGTAGAGAATATGACTTTCATGAGCTTTTATAAAAAATTCTAGCCATAAAATTCCTACTATAACTAAACAAACTTTTTTTTTCATAAATTATCTTTTTAATAGCCATACTTTTTTTTTGTGGTTGTGTTGTTTTTTTAGATAATGTTTAGCAATATGCTTAAAATTGCCTTGAAATAAGTAGAATCCTTCTTAAAAATAATGAGTCTTACCTTACCTAGTAAGAGATTTAAAATGTACCACTTTAATTTTTATGTATTCTACTTCTAAGTATATGTGTTGAAAAGTTGTTTGTATAGCCATTGAATTATAAAAACATTAAGATTTACTTATGGAAATTTTCAAATAAAATTTAAATAGCTAATTGTTACATTTCACAATAAAGTAAATTATTTAACTTTATATTTAAGTATTACATAAATTGAGCATAAATTTATTTACTTTATGTTATATTTTATAAAAAAATGGTTAATAACTACAACATCATCCTACTTAATATCAATTACAAGTTGTTGAAATTATAAAATATATAATATTATTAAATAATTTTCTTCTTATAAAATATAAATCTTATCAGTTATAATGTAAAATTATATTATATTTTCCTATATAAATTGAAATTCTATCAAAAAATTCTTTTAATTATTTAATATTAGATTATATTATTTTAATAAAGATAAAAATTATAATAAATTAGAATTAAAACATAGTATTTCAATAAATATGTCTTGTGATTTCAAAATTGGATAGCTTTGAGGTTGAAGTTCAATTATTATTTATACTTAATTGATGAATCCTCAAAATTTTGATCTTGTGCCATCAAACTTTTTAAGCAAAATAATTCTTAATTTTTGAATACTTAAATGGTATTCTACTATAAGAAAAGAAATATCATATGGTACAGATGTTAAAGCAGTTCCAATCATCTTTATATCTTTACTACTTCCTAATCTCATTGCTTATTATTTTAGTAAATTGAGTTGATACATTCCAAGCATTAACTCTTTCAATTTATTTTGCATTTGAATCATTGTATTCTTCATTTCAACAAGCTTTGATATGATAATATAATACAAAAGAATACATCTAATATTATTCAATACATATAAACAAGAAGACTTGAATAAAATAAAATTCTAAATATAATATTAATTTAAAAGTATTAAATCTATAACTTCTAATATGCTTATATTTTACTAAAAAAAGTGATAATTCTTTAATTAAAACAAGACCAAGCTAAGATATTCTAAGTATATTTTAACAATCTATTAAAAAAAGAAATTAAAGAATATAAATTAATAAGTAGATTATTTTTTAAAGAAAACTGAATATATATATATGTATATATATATATATATATATATATATATATCACATATTTATATTATTTTGATAGTTATTAGATTAAATATAGATGTTTGCCACAATTAATCATAAATCTTGAGTCATACTAATTCTAAATAATTTAAATAAAATTCTAAATTATATATTTTTAAATAATAAAAAATTAAAAAATAAATTCTAAATAAATTCTTCTAAATTTGATACAAATAAACTATTAAACTATCAATAAATTCTAAACTTTAAGTAACATCTTTAATAAGTTAAATTTTTTATTTTTTATTATTAATTTTTTGATAAATTTTATATATTAATAAATATGCTAGTATAGAATAAGCTTACAAAATTTAGAAGAAATCTAATTAACATATTGAAAAAGTTGACTAAAAAACCATTTAAATGTTGAACAACTTTAGAATAAGTAGTTATTTTCAAAATGTAGATACCTAGTGTATAGTGTAAACAGGGATAGATAACTCCTGAAAAAGTGGTTCAGCAAGTAGAATGGATGAATAGTCAGGAAAAGTAGTTATCATCTGTAGTATAGGAGTTGGTATCTCGGAGTAGTAAAAGGAGGATGGGAGAGGGGAAGAAAATGCCAGACTGTGAGAGTTGTGAGTCGAGGGCCAGACTGTGAGAGTTGTGAGCCGAGGGCCAGACTGTGAGAGTTGTGAGCCGGGGGCCAAACTGTGAAAGTTGTGAGCCGAGGGCCAGACTGTGAGAGTTGTGAGCCGAGGGCCAGACTGTGAGAGTTGTGAGCCGAGGGCCAGACTGTGAGAGTTGTGAGCCGAGGGCCAGACTGTGGGAGTTATGAGCCGAGGGCTAGATTGTGATAGTACTAAGCCGGGGATAAGCTTGGTGCTAACTCTTCTTCTTAGTTTTCTTGTTTCTTTTGTGTTAGTGTTGATTCTAGTGAAGAGAATCGATTTAATGAATTAATGTTTGATTTATGAAGTTGTTTATGGATCACCATTTATCAATTATTATAAAAGATTGACGACGTATGGAAGTTTCCAGTCACTGTTTATCGCAAGGTTGTAAGTTTAGTAGAGAGGAATTGTAATCGAAGGAATTGTCTTGATTAGATTCTGTGGATTGGAAGTTATTCGTTCCAAGGTTTGGGATATGCTTGTATGTTCGTGAATTACACAGGGTACTAAAATCATTGTCATGGATGTTATTGTATTGATATGAGAGAGTGGACAGTAAGAAGAAAAATTAAGTATTCTTCGGTATGGTAAGCATTCAGCAGTAGCGATTAATTGCGTGATTCTAACAATTGGAGCTCATATACATGGTCATTCCCCTGTTTGAATCCCCCTATATGAGTTTATTTTGGGAGGTTTCTTCTGGAATAAGTAAAACGAGCAATCACATTTTGGTGCCGTTGCTGGGGATTGACAACATTATTGAGTGTTAGGAATTAACTGTCAAAGCAGTAAAGGAGATTAGGAAGCAAACTCAATAGAAATAATGAAAGAGTATGGTTATTAAGAATGAGAATTTAACAGCAAAGAGAGTAAAGCAATAAAAGGAAAGAACAAAGCGATCGCAAGCAAGAAATTTGTTGCGTAATGAATGAGATCGTAAATTGAAAAAGAAGCATCGACAAAGTTGGATTAAGTCGTGGTTGCATGCATGTCGGCATATTCAATCGTACCCAGAAGACAATCGACCTCTAATATTTCAGAAGTACATACCGTTAAAGAAATTGCCAAGAGCACTCGTGGGGAGGGCTACTAATAGTCCAGCAAACCTCTCAAAGCTGTTAACGGAAAACAAAGAAGGCACAGAAGAATTAGGTACCCCACTGGGTATCTTCTCAATTGGAAATACGTCCGATCCTAATAAGACTGGTTTTGAAGATCGACATAAATCACTTGCTAATAAAGACCAATTCAGAGTATATCAAAACTTGTCGTTTTCACCTCATATTCAACCAGTAAAATTATTTGGGGATAATAATAGTCAATCGAGAAGGCCTGGAAGTCCAAAAAAGACTTTTGCGGGAGACAATTTTTATTTTAATAAGAAATTGAGTAGAACACCAACATCTTTAATAACGTCTAAAGGACCAGCAATTCCGATTGTAGTTCAAATGGGTATAGTGGGCGATCGAACGACTAGTGTCACGCCATTACCTATTTTTTGGGGTTTGCCAGGTACTGATCTAGATCAACATTTGTTTCAATTTTTGATGGCGTGTGTACCAATAATGGAAGAACAGAAGATATTTGGCTGAGATGGCTGCCAGCGACATTGAAAGATATAGCGTTTGAATGGTATAACCGCCAACCTGTGGGACAATTTATCAATTGGGAGGTATTGAAAAATGCATTTTTAGCCCATTTTCGACCAATTAGTTTTGAAGAACGTCTTAGAAAAAAATTAATGAACAGCAGAATGGTACCAGGAGAAGCGGTACAGTCATATTATGGTCGTGTAGCGGATATACTTCGAAAATGGCCAAATAACCAAATATCGGAATCATTTGTGTTGTCCATATTGGTTAATGGACTACACCCATCAGAATTGAAAATGTTTGTAAAGGAGGCCCAATCAGCCACCATTGCATCATCTCTTGAGCGAGCAAAAGTATGGGAGGAATGTCACTATGACCAGAACTTAACAGTTGGAGCCACAATGATTCTATCTCAAAGAGGTTATCAAATGACAAATTGGAATGACACATAAGGAAGTTATCTAAGAAGGAATAATTATGGTACAATTCCATAGGGAATAGTGGATGCCATTCCATTGCAAGCTGTACCACCATCATCATCATACCCGTATGTGCCTTATTTCCTGTATCAAAAATCAATACCTACAAAGGAATTGCCAAATGTATTAGTATCAAGGGATTCCAATGAGTCATTGCTATTAACATTGACAAAAAAAATGGATGAATTGGCTGTGAATCTGGCCAAGAGTAAAGCCAATGGATGAATTGGCTGTGTCTTTCAATGTCACTGGCAGCCATCTCAGCCAAATGTCTTCTGTTCTTCCATTATTGGCTACACACGTCATCAAAAATTGAGACAAATGTTGATTTGGATCCGCACCTGGCAAACCCCGAAAAGTAGCTAATGGCACGACGCTAGTCATTCGATCATCCACTGCACCCATTTGAACTGCAATCGAAACTGCTAGTCCTTCGGACGTCATTAAAGATGCCGATGTTCAGCTCAATTTCTTATTAAAATAAAAATTGTCTCCCGCAAAAGTCTTTTTCGGACTTCCAGGCCTTCCCAATTGACTATTATTATCTCCAAATAATTTTACTGGTTGAATATGACGTAAAAACAACAGGTTTTGATATACTCTGAATTAGTCTTTATTGGCAAGTGGTTTATGTCCAGCTTCAAAACCAGTCTTATTAGGATCGGACGTATTTCCAATTGAGAAGATACCCAGTGGGGTACCTAATTCTTCTGTGCCTTCTTCATTTTCCATTAACGGCTTCGAGAGGTTTACTGGACTATTAGTAGCGCTCTCCGCGAGTGTTCTTGGCAATTTCTTTAACGGTATGTACTTCTGAAATATTAGAGGTCGATCGTCTTCTGGGTATGATCAAATATGCCGACAGGCATGCAACCATGACTTAATCCAACTTTGTTGATGCTTCTTTTTCAATTTGCGATCTCACTCATTATACAACAAATTTCTTGCTTGCGATCGCTTTGTTCTTTCCTTTTATTGCTTTATTCTCTTTGCTGTTAAATTCTCATTCTTAATAACCATACTCTTTCATTATTTCTATTGAGTTTGCTTCCTAATCTCCTTTACTGCTTCGACAATTAATTCCTAACATTCAATAATGTTGTCAATCCCCAGCAGCGGCGCCAAAATGTGATTGCTCGTTTTATTTATTCCAGAAGAAACCTCCCAGAATAAACTCATATAGGGGGATTCAAACACAGGGAATGACCATGTATATGAGCTCCAATTGTTAGGGTCACGCAATTAATGGCTACTGTTGAATGCTTACCATACTGAAGAATACTTAACTTTTCTTCTTACTGTCCACTCTCTCATATCAATACAATAACTTCCATGACAATGATTTCAATACCCTGTGTAATTCATGAATACACAAGCATATCCCAAACCTTGGAATAAACAACTTCCAATCCACAGAATCTAATTAAGAAAATTCCTTCGATTACAATTCCTCTCTACTAAACTTACAACCTTACGATAAACAGTGACTGGAAACTTCTATATGTCCTCAATCTTTTACAACAATTGATAAACAGTGATCCATAAACAACTTCATAAATCAAACATTAATTCATTAAATCGATTCTCTTCACTAGAATCAACACTAACACAAAAGAAACAAGAAAACTAAGAAGAAGAGTTAGCACCAAGCTTATCCCCGACTTAGTACTATCACAATCTGGTCCTCGGCTCACAACTCTCACAGTCTCGCCCTCAGCTCACAACTCTCACAGTCTGGCCCTCGGCTCACAACTCTCACAGTCTCGCCCTCAGCTCACAACTCTCACAGTCTGGCCCTCGGCTCACAACTCTCACAGTCTGGCCCCCGGCTCACAACTCTCACAGTCTAGTCCTCGGCTTACAACTCTCACAGTCTGGCCTTCGGCTCACAACTCTCATAGTCTAGCATTTTATTCCCCTCTTCTATCCCCCTTATACTACTCCGAGATACCAACTCCTATACTACAGATGATAACTACTTTTCTTGACTATTCATCCATTCTACCTGCTGAACCACCTTTTCAGCTGTTATCTATCCCTGTTTACACTATACATTAGGTATCTACATTCTAAAAATAACTACTTATTCTACAACAACCTTCTTCTTTAATTTTAATACTAAAGTTTTAGTTACAAGATTTCTTCTTTCTACTATTAGTTTATACTCAAATTTAATATGATATTTAAGGAAGATATTAGAATTAATCTACAAGAATAACTTATAATCATGTAAGTTAAATCATCTACTTCTGTTTTTAGGTCTTTATTTTTATCATTATTAGAGGATTATTTTTTGGAGGTGATTATTATATACATTTTTGTCATGTCTTTTTGGAATTTTGATTTAACATCTTTACCTTATTTATTAAATAGTTTGATAATTTGGGCAAGAGTTATATTATATTGCTTATATTAACCTAAATTATTTTCTATAGCTTCTATTACTCAAATAATAGCATTACTAATATTTGGGAAATCATATTCTTAAAGTAGCTTTGTATTTGAAAGATGTTTCTAGTTGAAATTGCATGGATGAAGTATGACATTGACAAAGGAGTTCAAAATTTTAAATGTTTTGTTGAAGAGCTTCTAATATATTATAGTATTATTTTGTTGTAATATAATTATAGGATGAAAGAAAAATAAAATTCATAAAATAGAAGGACTTAATTAAAAATATAGTATTAATTTATTATAAAAAATATAAATAAAATTAAAAAAAAAGTAGTAAAAAATATTTTAGTATCAATGCAGATATTTTTACAAAAATGACTTTTACTTACTTTATTAATATTTATTGAAGTGGACTTTGATCATGTCATTTTATACTTTAGAGCCTTTAACTTTGTATAAGAATTTAATTGATTCTAATATTACTTCCAATTTTATCTTTATTTGCTTGAAGAAAGATCTTATGATATTTGTAATTTCTTTGTTGGTAATGTTAATTTTGGAGTTTTTAAAATATAGCATTATTTGATATATAATTACATATTATATGTCTTAGTTGATTTTTACATCAAATAATATTTGGAATGGATGGAAACGTCGTATGTGTTGAATCTTCTATTATCAATAGCTAAAATTATTTGTAGTACTCAAACAAATGATTCTTTTACTTGTGACATTTCAATAGCTTTATTTTTTAGCAACTATCTTCTTTTGTACCAATTAATTGAAATAACTTTATATGGCTTAAGTTGGACTTATGTGACAATCATTTCTATCACAAGATAGCCAAGCCACATATTTAAAATTGAAGCTTATTGGATTTTGATATATAATAAGTTTTGAAGTGTAGATTTTTTTTTCTAAGATAGTTCCTCCAATAGATCTTTGTCTTTTATTTGTATTTAATTTATTCATTTTAAATTTATGGTCTTTGTTGATAGTTGATATGTTTCATAGGAAAACATTTGCAATATAAGTATCCTTCCTAAACAATTGTTAGCTCATGCTACATGATTTTTTTTTTTATTTCTTTTAATATTATACTACGGTTTTTTCTTTTGATTTCTTATAATTTTTATTATATTTTTATAGTAGAGCCAATGTGGTGAGTATTGTGACTCTTTGCTTTCAAAAATTATTTTTATAGAAATTAGTTAGTAGAAGAGAAATTAGTTGTCTTTTTTTAGGAAGTGCATTGTTGCATAATTTAGATTCTAGAGCTATTATAGTTGAACAAGTTGTAAGTAAATATATTTTTTTGTAAAATACATTGGTATACATGTTAGTACTAATTTTGGCATAGCTTAGAATTTAAAATTGGAATAGGAAGTAGGATATTAGGCTAATGTTAAACCATTTATACTAATTTTATTAAATCTATTGTATAAAAATAATAGAATTAGAAGTGATTTTTTTATCTCTTTGCTTTCTTGATAATTTTTTATAAATATCTTATATATTAGCTAGCTTCAAAATTTGTGTTGAGTTAGGTAGGTTGGACTTATTCTTTGTAAATATTCTGAAATATAACATATTAACATTCAAATAATAGAAGAAATGATTAGAATTTTTGATCGTTATTATGTCTCTATAGGAGTATTTTGATTTTTATATTTTATCAAATTTTGAATTTGGATATTTTGTATTATATAATACTGATAAGTTTTAATGAATTTGTATTATTTGGAGATTATAAATAAAAAGGAGCAGATTTTTATGGTAAATAAAATCATAGTATATTATGATTTAATATATTTTTTAATATTATAATAATAAAATATAAGATAAATAATTTAGAAGACTTACATGATTGATTATAAATTCTAAATTTAATTAGATAGTGAGACTTATATTAATATGATTTAATAGATGTTTCAAATTTGATTAGATATTAGAGATTATATTTGTGGAATATATTATTTATTCTATGTTTGATTAAAATTTAAGACTTACATTTGTCGAATATGATGTTTGTTTGAAATTTTAAAATATATTTTGGTTCACTTCAATATAAATCCTAATATTGTGCCTATTTTCTTTTATTAGATATAATGTATGAACTAATTTGAATTATAATAGTATAAAGAAGTTGCTATTTATATTGGTTGCTCTATAATTCTATTAAACTATTTTTTTGTATAATTTATGAAGTATAAAAGTGGTTCAAATTTAAATTGTATCAACACAAATCTAAAATAATTTAGATATATTAGCTAAATTATTTTTTGAATTATTCTAGAATCATTGGAGATTAAGATCTAAATTAAGTCAATTATATCCCTTCCAACACATCAATTGATGTTCTAACTTTATATAACAAGAATTTTGCACAATCTTACAAATGAACAATAGGGAGTATTTACGATTCAATCTTTGCAATATACTACTTTTCTTTAAGAATGCATTTTAGAAACCTAATACCTTTTACAAGACCTCTCTAAAAGACTCAATAATATATTATATTAAAAATTAAAAATATTTATTTAAGATAATAAAAATAATTATAAATTTCTTATTTTTGAAGGTTTTTATAAAAGTTTAGATATGTTGAAAAATTTTATTTAAAAAATTAAAATATTACTAAGATTAATAGAAGTAAATTTATTTTTAATTTTTAAGTCTATTATTAAATAATTTTTAAATAGAAAAATATAAATAATATATATAAAAAATAGAATAGAATGCCATAAATATTTAAATAAAATTATTATGAAGGAATTATAAGTTTTAAATAAAAGTAAAAAAATAAATATAATGTATATATAAAACTAATATTCTACAACTATTAATACACTAAAGATACTTTGTAAAATATGAAATAAAATTAAAAATTTTATTAAGAATTTATTTTATTAAAAAAACATGTTATGAAAAAATACTACATATTTATGTAAAAAATACTTTAATTAAATCTCACTCACAAAATTTTTAGTTTATATAAGCCATAAACTTAATACTAAAAGCACTAAATAAGTTTTTTTATAATAATATGAATTTTTAAAAAAATTTATAAGCCAATATATTCAAAATTGCTTAAAAAAAATACTTCGTAAAAATCTGAAATATGATATATAATATATATATATATATATATATATATGTGTGTGTGTGTGTGTGTGTGTGTGTGTTTTAATATTTAAAAATATGTCTAAATATAAGAAATATTGTGTTTGTAGAAAGGTATTTTAATTTATCTTAATTTGATAAAAATAAGTAATTAGTGAAAATACTTTAAAAAAACAAAAAACAAGATAAAGAATAAATTTTCATTACTTCAAAAGACTATAAGAGACATTATAACTACAAAAAATAGATTACACACAAACATAGGATCAATCTTCTACAAAGTATTAATACTCTCTTATTGATTAAGAATCATTCAAAAAATGATATATAAATATATATATATATACATTTAAAAAAGAAATATTTTTATATTCTTAAATTTATTACTATCATAAATTTATTTTAAATATAATATCATTTTACTAATAGATGCATAGAATAGATTCAATTACAATGTTTTTAAATATAGAATTGGAAAAACACATCATCATAGATCAGTTCAATTGATTTTTACAAGAAGATAATAAATACAAATTTATGCAAATAGAATAATTTTTTACTACTTTAAGTAAAGTTTAGTACAAAGTAACTTTTTTTTAATATAAGATTTTAAAATAATTTTAAAATTTTATTCTTTGAAATAACAATAAAAAAATTTTCTTTTATATTTTTTAATCTAAGTGATTTAATTATTTCAAAATAATGATAGAATTAATAAAATAGATAAAGAAAATACTTCAAAAATAATATAAGATGAGAGACCTTATATTGCTGAATATTAATATATAAATAAACTGGTAAGAAATTGTTTTAAACTTATTATTACAAATATTACAATCAAATACATTAAAGAGGTCTATAAACGGTTTGTCTATAGATTAAGCATTAATTGAAAAATGTTATGAAGTAGTTTTGAAATTTGAAATATTTTCAACGACCAATTTGTAAAGATTAATCATAAAATAGAAAATATTTTGTAAATTCGTAATACATTTAATTACTTAGGTAATTGTAGGTATAAAAATTAAACTTGTATATATTATAAATATTTTAAATCAAAATATCAAAGATTATATATATATATAAAGGATAAATTTGATAATATAATAAAACATTTAAATAATACATTAGATCTCAAAAAAATCATTGATGATAATAACATTATATTACAAGGCTTTAGTGATGTAGATTGAGATAGTAATGCAAATTATTTTAGAGCTACTTTATAATACATATTTAAAATTTAAATATTAGTCATTTAATGAAATTTTAGATAAATTTCTTATACATTCTATAATACAAGTACAATATATAGCAAAAAAGTAATTTATCATTGATGTATATTATTTATAAAAAACTAAATATTTAAAATGAGTAATTTAATAAAAAAAAAAATTATCATAACTTAAATTTTGTACATAAAGATAAGACCAATCAAGTATAATAACTAAAAACTTATTCCATATTCATAAATATTAATTATAATTTGTCTTCCAAATATACTAATATAAAATGAACTTTAAATAAGAGATGTTTGAAGACAATATAAATATTATAAGGCGCTAACTAACAAAAAGTATAATATTAAAGGTTCTTAAAAATTAAAATTTATTTTAAGTAGTAAAAGTATTAAAAATATAATAAGTTAATATTTTAAAAAATATATATGATGTTATATATTTTTTTATAAAAGATTGAGATATTAAAATTAAATAAAAATTTGTTTCTAAATAGCTATAAATTATAGTAATTATAGAATTTTAGAGGATATTTGTATATTAATTAATTATATAGAAATAAATAGAAGAAAAAATAGATGTAAATATTTTAGTAGATAATATCTTTTTTTAGAAGCTTTAAAAAAGATTTATAGATTTGAATTAGATATTGATAGTTTTATAGATATATAATATGACTATTAAAAGTAATTTTATAAGTTTCTTATTTTTTAAAAGATCACATTGAAAGCAATGTATAATTTGAAACTTAGGTCACAATCCTTAAAACTCCTAAGAAGCTTATATAAGACTTATTGTGTAGCTAATATATATATGGAAAAATATTATAAACCATTGTTAGACTTGTCAACTCATTTTTTGTATTTTAGTCTTGATTCAAGACTCTTTAAGTTATTTATAATTAAAAATAGGTATTCTAATTTCTATCTATTTTATATTTATTTTTAAATTTATTTTTTTTAAATAAAATAAAAATATGTTACTTTTTTAAATATTTAAAATAATTAAATAAGTTTTATATATATATATATATATATATATATATATATATATATATATATGAAACACAACTTAAGAGAAAAATAAGAAGAAATAAAAATACTCTTTAATTGGCTATTTGTTATTATTTTTATCAAAAGTATATAAAAAAATTAATATTTTATTTATTAAAATTATAATTATTCTAATGCCATTATTATTGATGATTGAAAACTTGGTGGTGATTATGATAATACTAGAAGAGTCTTGCTTCTAAATCACCTTGTTGATTTTATTATTGTAATGGTTTCATAAAGGAGGCAATGTGTTTTCTTGTCTTAAATGCCACATAATACATATAGAGGAGGTATTTGGTGTCTACTCTTCTTGTGAGTGAGAGTATATGAAATGTGCATCCAAATCCTAGTCAGCTTCTTGAAGATGTTGATTTTAAGATTCAAGAAGTAACTTAAATTAATAATGATGTAGATAAGAAAATTAAGAAATAAAGATTAGTAAAGAAAATTAAGAAATAAAGATTATTAAAAAAAATTGAAAAAGAGTTTGATATTTTTGTAGCAAAAGAAGAAATTTTTAAGAATACTTTAGAAAAATCAAGAAGAGAGCTCTCAATTTATGTTCTATGTTGAAGGAATAATTAACCATTGTAATTATCCCTTTATTTATTGGAAATATTAAATTTTCAAATGATGTTCAAATAAAAAATATAATAACTTTAAAAAAATATATTAGCTATAGGACTTTATTCTAGAATAAAAATAGTAGCTCTATAATTAAAGAAGCTACATTGATTAGTTAACTATTATTTGTATTGAAGATATTTAGAAGATAAAGGCTACTATTTACTAATTTCTATCATCAAGCTAGATAGTTAGTCAATATTTGAATGAATGATAGATAGCTTAAGAATATCATGATAGTCACATAACTATAATCTTTCTATGAATTTTTGAAGTAAAAAATTTCTTAAAAGCTTTATAAAAAAATTTATATTTTATTCTATGGATGGAATAAACTAAAGGTATATATCTGTACTTGTGATTCTTTCACAAATAAAGTGATAATGTGCCATAATATAATTTATATATTGAGTTATATTTTAATTAATTACCATTTTTATATTGGCTTTTTTATTATAATACGAAATGATAGATCAATTTATTTTGAAATAAAGATCAATAGTAAGTTTTTCTAACCAAGTTGCTTTTCTTATTGTTGTAGAAAGAACCATGTATTTAGCCTTAGTAGAGATGAAGGCAACTATTTGTTGTTTCTTTGACATCTAGGTTTTAGGGGCTTAAGTAAGACTAAAAATAAATCCTATTGTTAATTTTTCATCTTTAAAATCTCCTACGTAATCAGCATCTATATAATTCAAGTTGTATAGATGAATATTTTGTTTGTAAACAATTTCAAAATATTCAGTGCCCATTAGATATCAAAAAAATTATTTAACAGCTTAAAGATAAGAAATTTGAGGTCTTGGTATATATCTATTATAGATTCTTGTAGCATGGAATATATCAAAGCAAGTGTATTTTAGTTAAATTAATTTTCCAACAAGTAATTGATATTGCTTTATATCAAAGAATGACATTTTTATGTTAGTTTGTAGTTTCAATCTTTCAACTATAGAAGTGGAGATAGGTTGACAATACATCATATTATACAATTTTAGTATTTGAATAAAATAAGCTCTTTGAGTTACAAAAATTCTTTGTAGAACTTATATACATTTAGCTTTAAAAAATAAGATCATATCTCCTTCTAGTTTTGACACTTCAAACCAATATTTGAATTGTTGTTTAAATCATTTGATCTAATTTCTATAATTGCCTATAAAGAAGAGATCATCAATGTATCAAAAAAGAAGAAAACATTTCTTTTTATATTAAACTACAAATAGATTATAATCACCTTGTTATTTTGTAAAATCTTATTTTTTTTTAAAAATACCTATTTTGTATATTATTACTTTGATGCTTCTCAAAGTCCATATAAAACTTTGTACAGACAATATAACAAATACTTCTTACCTTTTATTTCAAAACTTTGACATTGTATAATAAACACTTTATATTGTAGATCTTTATGTAAAAATATTGTCTTAATGTTGTCATATTATGTGAAGTTAGCTTAAGAATGTACTAGAATCTCACTATAGAAAGAAAAATGGAACTTGCAAAAAAATGATCCTAACAACTCTAATAGAATTCTAAAAAAATTCTAATTAAATTATAAAAATATTAATCAATTTTTAATTAAATCCAAAAAAAAGTTTCAAGAACTCATAAAAGAAATATAAATAATAATAAATTAATCTTATAAAATATATATAATATAAATATATTTTGAAAATATCAAATATAAATATCTTAATTGATTTCTAATAATCAAATCCTAATATAACCTTCAACAAATCTTAATAAAAATCTAAATCAATCTTAAGCAAACTTTATATCAAATCCTAATAAAATCTTGTCCAAATTCTAATTAAATCCTAATCAAATATTAAATAAATAATAGACAAATCTTAATCAAATCCTAAATCCTAATTCAATTCTAGATAAATACTAAATTTTAATCAAAATTCTAAATCAAATCTTAATTAAATTTTAGTAAAATCTTAATCAAATCTTAGAAAATTTATAATTAAATATTATTCAAATTCTAAATCCTAATGAAATTCTAAAAAATCCTAAATCTTAATCAAATATTCAACCAAAATCTAATCAAATCCTAAATCCTACACCAATCTTATTCAAATCATATCAAAATTCTAAATTCTAAGTCCTAAATAAATCGTAATTAAATCATAAATCTTAATTCTTAAACAATTCTTAAATCAAATCCTAATAATATATAATCAAATCCTAAATCTTGAATAAATTTTTTATAAATCCTTTATTACATTAAAAATTCAGTAACTAATGCTTGAATTATTGATTTTGATTCAATATTTGAAAATTTTGCAAAAATTAAGTTAAAAACAAATACAAAAAAATTGAAGAGGATCTCACATACCAATTGTAAGAAAAACTTCTAAAACCTATTAATTATAGGCAGCCTTCCTTCTTTGTCTTAAATGTTGATCTTTCAACAAAGATTTCTCTTTGTTGAACTATTCAATTGCTTCAAAATTTGGATTATGTGTAGATATTTAAGTCTAAATTTCTCTCAATATTTTTTACTTCAATCAAATTAGCAAATATTGCCAGATTGCAAAATCCTCACTTATCCTAAATTTCAATTATTCAAGACCATAATCCACAAAAATATTTGTACTCTTCAATCTAGCTATTTGATTGATTTCAAATTTTTACATACATTTATTACAATCACAATAACAAATTGCCAAATTTTCACCTCTAAACATGTTACAAAACTCAAAACACCTTCAAATTTGTAAATGTATTTTTATTTTTCAAAATCTAAATCCACCAAAGTTATTTTCAAAGTCTAATTTTGAAAAATTTTCAAAACCTCACTAATAATCCAAATAATATGAAACCAACTCTCAAAAATCTTTTCTCTAATCTTCTTTTAAATCTTATTCTTCAATTGACAAAAGAATCCTAGAAACAATGTAGAGATTTGATTTTGTGCCTCAAAATTTGATTTTGATCTTGATTAATAATTGGTCTTTTTTGGATATCAATTTTTATTTTTTTGAGGTATTATTTGCTAAAATTAATTCTTAATTTTCTTATATATATACTTAAATCCCTTATTTTTTTAATCCATCTTATTTTGTCTTATTTATAGTGATATAAAATAAATAGAAACCATTTTTATAAAGCCAATTCTAACACTTCAAGATTTTATTACTTTTCTATATTTTATTTATATTTTTTATTAAATTTTTAATTAAAATATTTTATAATAAAAATGCCTTTTTTTTAATTTAATAGCTATATTGCTATACAATAACATTCATATAATATAGTAGCTAGTTTCTTTGTGTTCTAAGAATTAATAGCAATTAGATAGTTTCTCATTAAATAATAAGTATAAAGGTATCTTCATAATCTATTTTTAGTTATTATTCAAAATTTCTAACTATTAATCTAGCTTTATATTTTTATACGACGTCATATTACGTGGTGTTTAGCTTGAGAATGCACCAGGCACCTAGTTGTGGAAGATAAAAGAAAAATTTCAATAACAAATAATTAGTAATAGTAATTGGCTTTACGAACAATGATCAGTAGCAGTAACCAATAATCAATAATAGTGACCAATAACCACTAATGATAGCTAATAACCAGTAGCGGTAACCAAAAATCAATAGCAGTAACTAATATCTAGTAGCAGTAGCCAATAATCAATAGCAAAAACCAATATTCAGTAACAATAACCAATATCTAGTAACAATAATCAATATCCAATAGCAAAAACGAATATCTAATAGCAACAACCAATATCCAGTAGCAATAATCAATATCTAGTAGTAATAACCAATAGCAGTAGCCAATAATTAGTAACAATAGCCAATAACAATAGCTAATAATCAGTAGCGGTAATCAAAAACCAATAGCAGTAACCAATATCCAGTAGCACTAACTAATATCCTTCAAAATTATAAAACTTTAGCATTCAATTTCTTCCAATTCAACTGTTGGATTGAACTCAAAATTTTTGAGGAGCAAGATAATATTCTTAACTTCAAATAGATGATAATCACAAAAATATGCTCAGATGTAGGTCGACCTTCTTTTTCAATCTAAATGTTAACTTTCCAATGCAAATCTCTTCTTATCAAACCATTCAATCAATCTCAAAATTCTCACATACAAAGGAAAATAAGTCTACTACCCAAACACAAAATTTTTACTCCAATCTAACTAGTAGATTGTAAGAAATCTTAAAAATCCTTACTAAACCTAAATTTTTACTTTTTGAGATCTTGATCCATTTAAACTTCAATAACCCTTAATCCAATTTTTAGATCTAGCTAAAATTCTTAATATATATTAAATACAACTATAACCATTAATCCACAAAATTTCACTTCTAGATCTATTACAAAACTCTTGAAATTGCCTAAAACAACAATCTTATTTTATTTCACAAAAACCAAGTCATTTGAAAACAAACTTGACTTTGTAAAGTTCTTACAAAGTCATTACAAATCCAAATCACACAAAAATAATGCTCATACAAACCTTATCTTCTCTGTTCTCAAATCCCATTCTCTGATCCGCAAAAAGAATCCCTGAGTTACCATAGATGCTTGGTTTTATACCTCAGGGTCTGATTTTGATCTAGGTTGATAACCGGCCCTCTTTGGATATCAAATTTTATCTTTTTGAGTTAATTTTTATTAAAATCAACTCCTAACTTCTTCCTATACATACTCATATTCTTTATTTTTCTAATCTACTTTATTTTGCCTTATTTATGGTTCAATAAAGTAAGTAGAAGGCCATTTTATAAAAGGCAAAATTGATACTTTTTAATTTTACTACCCTTTTGACTATTAACTATATTTCTAAGATAATTTGTTCTAATACTTTGAACCAAGATCTCTTATATTATAATAATTTTTATATTCTTTCATCTATTAGTCGTTTTGCATCATGACAATGGTTCCTTCATTCTTAAGTTTGTTTTTAAAGGTTCATTTGATAGAAATAGGTATTTTTCCATGAAGTTGTTCAATAAGAGTATATATACCATTTTTATTAATTAAAGAAATTTTTCTTATATGGCTTCAATGTAGTTGTATTATATAATTACTTCTTAAAAATTGATTAGCTCTACAAGTAGCTCACAAAGACTAATAAATTACT
This sequence comes from Physcomitrium patens, assembly GCF_059467195.1. NCBI lineage: Eukaryota > Viridiplantae > Streptophyta > Bryopsida > Funariales > Funariaceae > Physcomitrium > Physcomitrium patens. Next base: position 11,815,041 of record NC_143417.1, read on the forward strand.
CCCAATGCTATGCAAATAAATGATGTGACCATTTGTTTTGAAATTAAGTTTGTTGTATTATTGAAAATCCTTCAATATTGGTATATACTTTAATTTCTTCTAAAGATAAAATATGATACTTAAAAAAAAATTGAAGGTCATGAGTCTATATTATGAATAAAAGTTTGGTAAGGAGTGAAATTAAAAAAGTTGGAATTTTTTAGTATGTTTGATTGGTTGCGTGATAGTTTGATTGAAGTACTTATTGAAATGTCAATATATATAGACTACTAATGTAATAAATGGTATAGAAAAGAATTTCATATTTATTATAGATTATTAGAGATATTAATTAATACTGAGCTAGGAGAAAATAATGTTGAAGTTTTAATGTTAGAAGAAACAAAGTTTGTCTTGAAGATATTCATGAAGCAGTGTTCAACAAATATAACATAGCAAGTGATAAGAACTTGTTGTAAGATTGAGATTTATACTTGATAAGCTTTTGATTTAAAATCAATGTCAAGATATACACCTATAATAGATTGCAAAGATAATATGTGTCGGGGACATACATATTTATCCCGATAATTATCTAGACAATAAGAATATGTAGAAGTAAGTCAAAATAGATAAATATGATAATATCTTGTGGAAAGCTTCTTAGAAGCTTCATAGATGTTGCTTTGCCTTTATACATGTCTATAGGTGATTAGTAGGTTGAAATCTTAGGCAACAAGGAGGCCCCATGTTGACATGTTGACCACTTGTAGTACAAGTTGGACATATGGCACAAACCTAGGAAACTTGCCTTGCAAATTAGACATGTGTTCTATCACTTATATAAGTATTAGAGGTCCTATAGCATGTTGCCATATATTTCTTAGTTAAGTAGTATATATAGAGGCAATAGTAAGGCCTTCCTCACTCTTCTCATCTCTTTTTTTGCTTTTAATCTAATTTCAAGAGTTATATTTTCTAGTCTTTAGCAACAGCCATTCCAGTTCTTTCTTGAATATATATACTTTCTTCTATTTTGTCACTTTTCTTTTTATATAGATTCCATGAGTTTTGCATCTTCTTGCAGTTAGTATTCTTGACAAATTGACAAGAGTGTATATATAATATCAAAGCTTTATCTTTTCTTAATTAAGAGTAAATTAATCTTTTTTCTTAACAAGACATAAGCATATTAGAAGTTGTGGATTATCTTCTTCTAAACTGATATTGTTTCTAGAAATTTTTTTCTTGATTCTTAAGTATTTTATTTTGTGAAAATAGACACCTTTCTTTTTATTATGCTAGCATGGCATCGCTTGCTGAAATGAAGAGTGCAATGGCTCAAATGCAAGAGAAAATGAGAGAATTAATGCTTGCAATGCATCAACTCAGTCTACCACTACAAAGAGCAATAAGATTGTTAGACAATGAAGATATAAAGATGATTGGAGTTGCTTCAACATCTACACAAAGCCATACTATTGCTCCTACAATGAAACATCATTCAAGTTTCAAGGAACCAAATCTAATTATTTAGAAGTAGAAGACTTGGAAATTGATGTAATATATTTTAAACTTCTTATCAAATAAAAAAAGACTTATCATTATTAAGAAGGACTATGTTTATATTGTGGAGAAGCTAAACATACTACTCAATATTATCCAAAGAAATGAAACAACTACAAAATAATGAGTACTGCTATCAAAGATGAAAACATGTCAAAAAATAAATTTATCTAGCTATAATAGGGACCGTGCGGTTGGTATCTTGTACAATTTCTAATAAAGATCTTATTTCTTCCTCAAAACCCTCTGCTTATTTTATAATAGATGTGTATTTAGGATCTAATAACCATAATGCTTCTATTTTAATAGATTCAAGTGCCTCTGCTTCTTTTTTAAATAAAAAATTTGTTAAAAGTCATAATATACAATTAGTACAAAAAACTAAACTGGTACACGTAGAAGTCATAGATGGTCGTCCATTATCTTCTGGAGATATTACTCATGAAACACCTCCCATAGATGTAGTAATAAATAGTCATAATAGTTGCATAATTTTTAATATAATTAGATCTCTCTCTAATTCAGTTATTTTAGGTTTATCATAGCTAAAAAAGTATAATCTTGTGATAGATTAGATTTCTTGTAAACTTGACTTTTTTTCAAATATCATTAAGAATTTTTCTAATACAATAGAAAGCCATGACTCTAATATAGCCAAACCTATATTTGTAGGTGCAAAAGTTTTTCTGCATGCTGCAAAAGAAGGATCGTCTTTTGTTATTTACGCCACACCCATTTTAAATGATGGAAAGATTTCAAGTGAAATTCCAAGTCAATAACAAGATTTTTAAGATGTTTTTGACAAGAAGAATGCAGATATTCTATTGGAGCATTGTCCATATGATTGTGCAATCGATCTTAAAGAAGGAACTCATCAACTATTTGGTCCAATCTATAATTTATTACAAAATGAGTTGGCTGAACTCAAGAAGTACATTGATGAGAACTTAGCCAAGAATTTTTAGTAAACTAGATTAATTATGAGATGCATAATAAGGAACTTCTTGCAATCATGGATTCTTTTTAAAAATGATGTTATTATTTAGAAGGTACTTTAAATCTAATCATTATGTATAAAAATCACAAGAACCTCAAGTATTTCATGTCAACATATGTTTTGAATCATTACCAAGCTGGTTGGAGCATGTCTTTGTCAAGATTTGAGTTTAATATCACTTATTGGCTAGAAAAACAATAAGGTTTGTCTGATGCCCTTTCTAGACATTTTTATCTTACACCAAAATAAGAAAAAATAGCTTTTGACTAACAAAAGATAATTTTACAAAAGACAGAATAATTTCATGTTTGAGTAATTAAATCAACATTAAATATTGATTTGATTTTTCTCAAGTAGATCCAAGCAAGTATGTTTTCAGCCTTTCTTGTTCATAATATTAAAAATAATTCTTCTAAATCTCAAGATACTTTCAAGTTTGATTTTAAAAAAAAACCTATTCTATTTTGAAGGATGCTTATATGTTTTAGAAGAAGAAGCATAATTATGTACTCTTGAAGCTCGTCACAATTTCCTTACAGTAAGATATTTTGAATATAATAAGATTTTGGAGCTAATATCTAGAGATTTTTAGTGGCCTAAAATGTAGAAGGCTGTTAAAGAATTTGTGTAGAGATATGATGTTTCTTCAAGATCAAAAACTCCTTGTCATCTACCTTATAGACTGCTCCAACCATTATCTATACTAGAACAACCATGGTCTTCTATCTCTATGGATTTTATTATAGATCTTCTAATTTCAAAATCACATGATTTCGTATTTGTGATTATAGATCATTTCACCAAGATGGCATATTTTGTACCATATACAAAATCTATCTCAAGTGAAGGAACAGCTAAACTCTTCCTTGAAAACATCTATTGCTACTATAGATTATCAAAGGATATTACATCAGATAGAGGAACATACTTTTTATTGAGATTTCAAAAAGCTCTTTTCAAGATATTGAAGGTGGATATAAAACTATCTTCGGCTTTCTACCCTCAAATTGATGGACAAACAGAATGGATAAATCAAGTTTTAGAGCATTATTTGAGGTGTACCATCAACTATCAACAAGATGATTGGAAATTTGTTTTGTCATTGGCACAGTTTGCTTACAATAATTTGGGACATTCTTCTATTCAATAAACATCTTTTTTTTTAATTACAATTATCATCCATGACTTGACACTTTTGACTTTTTAAAAAGTTGATAATCTTATAGGAGAAGATGTGACAAATCAATTATCAAAGCTACATGCAACAATAAAGATACAATTAAAAGAAGCTTAAGAACGACAAAAATCCAATGCAGATGTCTATCACAAGGAACAACATCAATTCCATGTGGGAGATAAGATATGATTACTTTGTTGTAATATTAAAACTATTTGTCCATGTGATAAGGTAGATTATCATAGGTTTAGACCATTTCTCATTTGTGAAAAAATCAATCTAGTTGCTTATCAATTATATCTATTAGAGTCTATGAAAATCCATCCTATATTCCATGTATCTTTACTTGAGCCATTCAAGACAATGGATATATAAGAAAGGAGACAAATGCCGTTACTTCCTATAGAAGTGGACAATAATAAAGAATTTGAGGTGAAAGAAGTCTTAGATTCAAAGCGGCATCAAAATAGGTTAGAATATTTGGTATATTGGCATGGATATGACATTAATGAACATACATGGGAGCCATTTAAGAATCTAACAAATGCATCAACCAAAGTTAAAGCTTTTCAATAACAACATCCATCAAAATCAAGATGAAGAGTTAAGAAGCTCTTTGCTATAAAATAAAGTAAGCCCAATAGAGATTTCATTCTATCTTGTATCATTATTTTTTTGGATTTTTTAGTACTTAGGAGATGGAGAACCAACAACTAGTAGATTCAAGAGCTATTATTTATTGAGCTATCAAACGAGACATTGCAACTATCACAACCTTTGAGATGGTGAAATCAAAATGAAGATCCTCAAGAATCACATATTCTTCCTTGAATAATTGATAAGATACAATGTGTTTGGTACCACGACCTTAAAAAGGACTCTCGATGTTTAGTGATACTTTTGGAGGTAAGAACCACTTCTGATAGTATTACTGATGTTTTGTTTGAAGGAAGTTATGAAGGCCTCAATAATAATCAAATATCAAGGTGGTCTTCTTGTCCTAGTATAGAACATTATTGATGGTTGAAGGGACCTATCAATTACCTTCAAAAGGAACAAAGATTAGAGTATATGGCAAATACAATTTGGCACATCTTGGATTTCATCTACATGTAATCACCGCTTTTATAGAACTCATTCTTAGAAGAAGAGATAATGTGACAAACATATATATTTATTTTTATAATTATCTAGATAATAAGAATAGGTAGAAGTAAGTCAAAATAGATAAATATGATAATATCTTGTAGAAAGCTTTGTAGAAGCTTCATAGATGCTACTTTGCCTTTATACATGTCTATAGGTGATTGATAGGTTGAAATCTTGGCCAATAAGGAGGCCACTTGTCGACATGTTGACCTTTTGTAGTACAAGTTGGACATATGGCACACACCCAAGAAACTTGCCTTATAAATTAGACATGTTTCTTATAAGTTGGACATATATTAAAGGTCCTATAGCATGTACCACGTATTTCTTAGTTAAGTGGTATATATAGAGACAAGAATGATGCCTTCCTCACTCTTGTCAACTCCTTTCTTGCTTTTAATCTTATTTCAAGAGTCTTATATTTTCTAGTCTTTGGCAACAGACATTCTAGTTCTTTCTTGAATATATATACTTTCTTCTATTTTGTCACTTTTTTTTTGACTTACATTTCATTAGTTTATGCATCTTCTTCCAGTTTGTGTCTTTAATTGTATACCAATACTGAATTAATGAATATAAGTAATTTATCCAAAAATTCAAAAATGAATTAAATTTGGTTTGATTCATATGAATACGTATTGATTTTACCATGTTGATATGTAATTTATTAATTTTACTACAATATGTGCTGCTTTGATCTACAAAAATGTGAATATCTACCTTCGAATTAAAATAGATTGGACTTTATTGAATATCATTATATTTTTGTACTTATTAATTCGGATTTGCTGGAAGATGCGAAAAGTGTCATGTGATACTATGACTATATGGTGAAAAATAAAAATATAGATGTTATTAGAGAAGAGCCTAGTAAAAAGATATTATAAAAAAATAAGGATAAATAATAAGGAGATAGTAAAAATATTATTTTTAATACTATTTTTTTGTAAAGAAGTTTTTATATATTTTGTGAACTAAATCAATAAAATTAAAATAAGTAATTGATATAAGCATATTATAGACAAAATTAACTATAGTTTTTAGCAAAAAAATACCTCAAAATATGAAGAATTGATATTTAAAGAAGATTGGTTGTAAACCAAGGTCAAAATCAAACCTCAAGATACAAAACTTTGCACTTATACCAACTGGGGAGTTCTTCAGTTAATTGATGTTGTATTATATTATGACTACATGGTAAAAATTATAAATATAGATGTTATTATAGAAGAGCCTAGTAGAAAGATATACTAAAAAAGTAAGATTAAAAGATAGTAAGATAATAAAAGATTTAGTCTTAATATTGCCTCTTTATAGAAAGAACTTCTATTCATTATGTAGAGGCATAAATGAACCAAATCAAAGTAAATGAGATAAAAAAAATAATATAAACATATATAAGAAGGAATTAAGAATAGATTTTAGCAAAATTTATTCTTAAAATCCAAGAATTGATACTTGGAGAGGACTAATTATTAATCTACGTCAAAATCAGACCCCAAGGTACAAAACTATGCACCTACAATGACTCACAAGTTTTTTGATAGATCAAAGGAATAAATTTGAAAGCAAACTTAGTAATAAATTTTTAGACATTAGTTTCATGTTATTTGAAATCATATTGATATTTTGAGGGATTTTCAAAGCTAATAATATTTTTGGTTGGTTTAGATTTTGAAAAATAAAAATATGTTTATAAATTTGAGGATTTCTTGAGTTTTTTGGTGTATATATAAGTGAATTACGGACAATGTATTGGTGTATGAGTTGTAAATGTGTTTACAAATTAAGAAGTCAATTAAACAATTTGATCAAAGTGTGTGAAGATTTTTGTGGGTTGAGGTTTCAAAAATTGGAGTTTAATGGTTAATAAGTATTTCTAAGATCTTTAGTAATTTGTTAATTGGATTTAAGTGAATTTTTTTTTTTTGGATACCAAACTTGATTTCCAATATTCTAGATAAAATTTAAGAGAAATTCAATGATTTAAGAAGGAGATATTCATGCTAGAAGTTCAACATTCAGATTGGAATAAGAAATTGCTTAACACCCATTTGGATTATCTTGCATTTCTCTCAATTGGGAAGTGTGATTGATTTTTATCTTTCTTATACTTGTTCTTTATTAAGACATTAAAAATTTTGCAAAGTTTGAGTTGATATCAATGGTTCAATCATAAGTTATTGAGGTTCTATTTTGCTAAAGGATTTATTAAGAATTTATTTAAAGTCTAGATTTTGATTAGGATTTTGTTAGGATTAGGATTTTCTTAGGACTTGGTTAGGATTAGGATTTGCTTAGGATTTAGTTTAGAATTTTTTTAGGATTTTTTTAGGTTTTAAGGATTTATTAGGGTTTCATTGAGATTTTATCTAGGATTTTATTAAGGTTTAATTAGAGTTTCAATTAGGATTTGATCTCGGATTTGTCTTAGGATTTGATTAAGATTCAATTAGGATTTTAATTAGGATTATATTATTTTTTTTGTGAATTTTTTTAAATTTATTTCAATAGATTAAAGTTTGATTAGATTATTAGAGATTACTTGAAGTTTATTTAAGGCTCTATTAGGCTTGGTAGAATTATTGTTGAATTGTTACTTACCTTCCACGAATAGGTGTTTGGTGCATTTTCTAGCAAGAATATATGACATCAAAGAGTAGAATTTGAAAACAGATAAGAGAAAGATTTTTTTAATATTGATTTCAAGTGATTTAAAGTACATAACAACTTTATAAAGGCTTTTCAAAATTTGGATTCTTTTTGAGTGACTTTGGATTTGGAGAAATTCAAAGAGTTTGTACTTTGGACAATTGTGTGAAATTTATAGATGATCTATAGATGAAATTTTGTTATTAAGTGATAATTATTATTTATAATTTGTATTATTAGTTTGAACTTGATTTAAAAAAAAATTAGATTTTATTGAAGCTCAAACATATTAAAATCTTCGAAATTGGGATTTAAAGGACTAGTGACAGTTTCTATAATATCTATCAATCTATTAGTTGGATTAGAATAAAATTTTTCATACAAGTAGTCAACTTGACTTTTAATAATTGTGTAAAATTTGAGACTTATTAAATAATATAATTAAGAGATTTTAATTCTAGAATATCAACATCAAAGTTAGAGAAGGAAGCCAACAAATACCTCAGCAAATTCTAGAGATTATCTTCTATTTGATATGTTCAATCTTCTTTTATTATTTTTTTATATCTTATCAATTTAGTTGTTTAGTTATATCTTATCTAATATTTTATTAGGATTCATTAAGATTTTAGTAGGATTAATTTAAAGTTTAAAATTTTTTTAGGATTTGATTAGGATTTATTTAGGATTTATTTAGGATTTATTTAAGATTTTTATTTTTATTATCTTTAATATTCTTTATTATTTCTTTAAAAAAATTATTTCTATTATTTCTTTAAATTATTTTTATTATTTTAAGGTTTTATTTTTTTATTTTTTAAAGATTTCTTTCTTAGTTTTCTTTGAGATTAATTATGACTCCTTTATGAATCTTTTATAACTTCTTTCAAATTTCTTTTGCATTGATTAAAATTTTATTAGAGTTGTTAAAGATTATTTAAGATTTATTTAAGACTCTATTAGAATTTGTAGGATTTTTATGTTATATTTTTACTTATTTTCTAGAACTAGGTGCATTTTCAAGCAAGAATATACGTAATATGATAAAAATGGATAGGTCTTCAATTATTCCATGTTTATTGAGATACTTAATAAATTCATAGCTAATAAATTCTTTGCCTCTATTAAAACATAGCTGGATCAACTTGCATCCACTTTGGTATTTGACTATAAAATAAAATAATTTAAAATTAACAAGGATATTAGCTTTTAAGCTAAAAAAAATCCAAGATTGTTGGTTCTAATCATCAGTAAGAAGCAAAAAATATCATAATTTATTTATTCATGGAATCAAAAAAAGGTTGTTAAGGTTAGTATAGATGAGTGTAAGAAGCATGGTCATTTGATGAGTCATTTTTTTCAAAATTTCTTGATAGATTTGCTTGCCTTTGAGATAAGTTATACAAAGTTGAAAAGTAACATTAAAAACTAGGATGCCAATTACAAGATTTTATCTGATTAATATATCCAAACTATCAAAATTTACATGATTAAGATGTTTATGCGAAAGTTTGGATATATTGGCAAAATTTTGATTCATATGAATGAGTAAACTTTGATTTTATGGTTTCTTGGAAATGCATAAAGCTTGTATAACCTAGTTCTATTATTTTGTCAATCTAAGAGGAAGAATATATGCAATTTTCTTTGATTAAAGATAACACAAGAAGATCAATCAAATACAAGAATATGCCCATCATTTGTAAGCAATTCATAGATAAGATATTACAATGAAGGCCAAAAACATATTTCACATCTATGACAATATTTATTTATCACAAAGATAGGAAAACATCAATTGGTCCACGTCTTTTGATTACATGAACATGCCATCTTGCTAAGATTATAGAAGATGAATAAAATGGAACTAGATATTGAAATAAATTTTTATTCCTTGAAAAATGAGCCAAAGCCCCAAAATCAAAGATCCAATTGAATTTTGTTCCTTGCAATGTGAGCAAATCAAAGGTTGTCTTTAAGAATTCTTTAGAATGGGATTTGTCATAAGATTATTCTAATTATTCTACCTTGTTAATATTAGATTGATGAAAAGAGGACTATAGATTGTAATTTATAATTAAATGTATGAAAAAAGTAATTTGATAAGAAGAAGCTTAAGGTTGCAATATTGATCTATAATTCAATGGTGATATAATATAAAGAAGTATTAGTGCAGGATAATACCTAAAGGTATATCAATGATTGCGACAAGAATAGAAAAAGTTATTGAGGTTTATTTGACTACAAAAAGAAGTTTTATATATATGGTATTAATGTGGAGCCAAGTAAAACCTATTAATTGCATATCAAAGCTACATAATAAGTGTATTGTTAGAATTAGTTTGTTGGAATGATAGATGATGGTCTTCTATATGAAGCCAAGGACTAAGTTTCTTGAAAAGAAGGATTTTTTTGCTCATTAAGAATTTAGGCAAGCAAATAAATTAAATCATTGTAGTAAGAAGCTAAGGATTTTGTAGACAATAAGAGCATTTTTTTGAAGATGGCCATTGTGTACTAATTCACATTTATGACATCATTATGTCCATGTTTTTAGATGTCTATAAATTCTTCTATTTATTGAGCACCACCATTGTATCAGCAATGGTGTATGTGTAATACATACTTGCAAGCTTATTCCAAGCAATATGCAGATCCATGATGTCTTATACAAAAATGCATAGGTTGAATTATAAAAAAAAAAACTTAATGATGGAGAATATATATTATTAATTGAACCAAAGTCTTTTGGAATCTTGTATGGGCTTTTTGATTGCAATTGATGGTAAAATAGAAGACACTAGTGTCCATGAAATTATGGCCTTAAATAGTTGAGCTTGTTGTTCCAAAAATTATATCATCTAAGATTGGTAGAGCTATTGAGAGAAGTGTTTCTCCTACCACATGCCAAAGTTCTTTCCTAAAGAAGATACTATATAATATTGACTTTTAGAGTCAAAATTTTGATGGTCCTATAAGCGCCACTTTCTTAGAGACAAGAATATCTATAATGTCTATCAAAAAATAAGATAAAAATAAATAAATAAATAATATTGTGCAAATAAATTAATTGAATTTGAATGAAGAATAGAATTTTATAACACATACTATGACATCACTTAGAGGGACTAACAATGTGCAACTAATACATAAAAATTAAAGAACTTAGGACCTAATCTAGTCTAATATCATATAAAAAGAAAATAATATATATATATATATATATATATATATATATATATATATATATATTATATTACAAGACTTGAGCAAGTCTATACATTTATACACAAAGTATTGGAGTTAACATTGATAAAGATGAATAAATGCATATTTTTATCATTGAAAATATTAATTGTAAGTGATCAGTTTGTGATTTTGCTATTAACACCAAAAGAATATTTTCTTAAATAAATGAAAAACTTTGGTGTATGTTGTATATTAGAGGTAATTATTTTTATTTTATTTTTATTTTTATTTTTTCCTTTCTTAGAGATGAGAAGAAAGAAAGAAAGAGAAAAAAAAGAGATCTAGACGGATTCTATCTCTAATGACTTAATTCAAAGATCAGTCACTTGCTAATGTTTCTTCATCAATCTTACATAATTTGATAAGAACTAGGCTTGATTCAGCAATAATAAAGGACTATAGACCATTCTCATTGGTTACATAATCACTTAATCAAATTTAATCATATTGAGAATGAGGAAATATAGAAGCCAATATTTATTGAATATGCACATTTGATACAAAATCCCAATTACATTCACCAACTGTGTTATCATTATAATTATATTTTAAAATTATTATGCAATTGAGTACGGTGAGTTAGTTGGATTTTTTTTAAATAAGTATAGTTGTTTTATCATGTAAACACCAAAAAGTGTTGAATTCATGAAAAAATCAGCATAAAAATGCGGCCAATAGTAAAGGTTTCTACTAGTCTCTCTCTCTATATATGAATATATATATATATATATATATATATATTAAAGAATCTACTTAACAAATCTAAATACAATTTGATTCATATGTAAGTAGTTTTAGTATTTAGCTTATATTAGCATGTAAGACTTAAATATAATAGTTTTAAATTATATATATATATATATATATATATATATATATATGTATCTCTATTATTATGTAAAAAATTAGAATTTTAAAACTTTAAATAGTAATTTACTTGATTCTTGTTTTTCTTTATTTTTATTTATTTATTTATTTATATAGACATATATTAAAAAATTAAATTTAAAAAAAAATGCATGTATAATTTTTTACATTTTTTTGAAATATTTGTTAGAAAAATATTATTGATATTATTAATTTGAAAAAAATTAAAATAAATTTTAATAAGGAAAAATTTATTTTAATCAAGTTATTTCATTATTTTTTTCATGTCTTTTAAAGGACATTACATTGTTTAAATTCAATTTAAAGAACATTATCAATTCATGATTTATCTATATAAAATATTTCTTGTTTATGTGCAAAATTGTGTCATTCTTTTTTTGGCTATTGTTGCATGTTTGAAAATCCATTGTGCAATTTATATTTATTTATCAAGGCCAAGACATTCTATTATGATGCTTTTTATTTTGTGTCTTCACAACCCTCAATTTTGAAAGGATTGAAATCATTTAAAAAAAAATGAATAATGAGAAGTTTAATTGGATGAGAAAGCTCTCCAACAAAGTAGGCTTGTATTTAGGATTAAGTATCTTGATGTGAATGAAAGTTCATAAATCAAAGTTGGCAAAAGTTGTAACAATTTTTATGACGTGGAAGCTCTGAATCATACTATTGCCTTAATTGAATTATTTTATTGACTGTAAACGGTATTTTGCACAAAATATTTTATTCAATCTCTTATTTCTTACCATTTTAAAATATTGTATGTTTTTATGGTAAATGCTGTAATATGTTTCACACTAACACTGGATTTGAGTTTATTGATTTTTTGATATTCATTATTTATTTATTTATTGTAAATATTAAAAAATAAATCTAAAACTAAATAGTTTCAATAATTCAATATATTTACAAAATCATCAAAGAAAAAACACTATTTTTAACTTAATTTTAATTACACATATATTTTATATATATATATTAAAGGTTTGGTATCTTCATAACAAAAATCTCAATACAAAATTGTATAGAACATGTATTTAGAAATTTATTTATAATTTTATTTCTTAGTATTTTTTATTTTGATATAATCTTAGAATTTCATAGTACATTTTATTTTAAGCATTGAGCACAAGGATTTGTAACATACATATAGAGAATTCTTAATACTACATTTCCATTTGATATCACTACACTCCATGTAACCTCTTCATCAACCACTAGTTAATAAAATATTTTTTTCTTATGCACATTTTTTTCCTTTCTTTGCTTTGAAAAATAATGGTGTTTGAGAAAGAAACATTAAATACTTAAAATAAAAAATAAATAAAATAAAATAAAATTTTGAGTCTTTTTTTATAAACAAAAGCATAATATTTACCTCAAGAAATGTTTATTTCATTGCCAAAAATACAAATAATATTTCATTTATTTATTCTATTTTTGGATCAATATTGGGATTGAATAGTGGGCTACCAAATGCACCCCAAGCAAAGAAACACACTTATTAGTCAATTTAAGTTGTGTGAAGGTCACGTAGCAACATCAAATAGAGATGTAGCATTAACAATTCTCTATTTGTTTATATGTGTCTCTCTCTTTGTATGTATGTATGTATGTATGGATATATATATATATATATATATTTTGTTAGCACTTCCAAGCGATGCTTGCAGCTACAATAGATTTATAACAATAATACCACACTAGAATCTCATCTCGTACAATCAATTTTGATTTTGGAATGTCAGAACATAATGAAAGAAGCATAGAAGTCGATTAATTATGTAAATTGAATGAATGTGGCAAAGGAGAGTAGTGGGATATTATTGAAGAATAATAGAAGCATGGTGACGTGGACCCACGGAATCCACACTAAAAAGCTCCACAACGCAGCGAGGGATACCGCCAGCTGTCAGGTCGAATTTCCCAATGGTGCTCCGTTTCACGGAATCGATGGAAAGTAGGATAATGAAAACGAATGAATTTCATCCTTATGACGAAGGTTCCGTCATAAATCATCCATCAAGATGGGCTTTGCGCCTAAGCCGCTAGAATCTGGTGCTGGGAGCTCGCGCGCTGGGTGCGAATGCGTGGCCGTCGTGCTTGCATTCTCAAAGCGAGACGAGCGACCATCGATTGATCGCGGAGCGCTGAGAGTGGAACCACACGCGGGAGGGGCGATGTGGACCCCGAGGCGGTCGTGACCATGGCGGACGAGAAGAGAGGAAGGCTGCAGCGTTGAGCCTGCTCAAGAGGCTGGTCTCGGAGAGGAATGAGAGGCTATGGCAATGTCATTGTCATCGCAATGCTCCCGGGTCCAAGTCGGAGTAGTCCGAGTTACGAACCTCACCATCGTTTCCACTTCGACGCGGTCTTGTCTTCGCTCCGGGGAGGAGCCTTGGGCGGCCTTCGTTGGTAGCTGTCGCAGGTGTAGGGGATCGAATTTGAAGGTGGTGGATTGTGCAGGGTTGTTGCATCGGCTTGGGAAGTCGCCGGCAGAGAGGCGAGGGGCGGGGTTCTTTATCGCGAGGGAGAGTGCGTCGAAGCATTGTAGACCGCAGCTGAAGAGGTGTGCAGTGGTAAGTTATGGAGGTTTTGCTTCCTATTCCATAGTCTGGAGAGAGATTTCGTTTTTTCAGTTGTTATCGCACATGGGGTTTTGATCATTAGAGCCACTGGTCAGCTTCTGCATTTGCTTCTGTCTAAACTCAGAAACGATGAGAACAGATTTCGATTTGAAATTCGCTTAGTGTGAGAGAGAGAGAGAGAGAGAGAGAGAGAGAGAGGAGGAATGTAATCCTGTAATCAGCATTGCTCTCGGAATCGGTGTAAATGAATCGAACAAACTGGTTACGAAGTATTATGAATGAGATCCCCGTCAGTATAACTATATTCTCAGCTTTTTGACCGGGGTTAACAGATTGATTCACCTAATTGGAATGGTGCCACCACATCCAACAATTTGGAATAATACTCGTAGTATGTAATCCATTTTGCTTCGGTTAGCTTTGGCTCAAGTATTTCATGTCCCTATTGTAGGAGCACGAGATTGACGCAATCACTTATCGGATTATGCCAGGCTCTCTCGATCTTTCGCATTCATAAGTCCGATTCCATCTTCTTTGCAAGCGTAGAAACTGGTTTAATTATGCGGAATGCTTTTATGCATTAGCACGAATTATGATTGCAACTTACTGCTGTAAAATATCCATCTGTGAAATATAGACTATTTTCAGCAATGAGGAGATGGTGTGGGCTCTATTTTTGATGTAATGGTCCAGTGTCCAAGGAGAAACTGAACAGAAGTGTATGCAATCTGCATGTTTTAATAATCAAATGGTGGTTTACTGCACTATCTCAGCTGTCGTGGACTTTAATTAAGATTTTTTCTGAAGTATAGTTTGATACCTTAGAGCTTTAAATTCGAAACTTTAAAATGAATAATCTCCTCGGTTGATTTGCAACCAATTGGTTGGCTCATTTTTCCGAGCACGGGAGAAGAAGTATTCTACACGCAGAAGTTTATTGACATATTGCCAAAGTTATTCTTATGTCTAGCTCGCATGTGGTACTAAATCCACTTTAGGCCTCGCAAGTTGTTATGGTTGGAACATTCATGGTGACCCTTGCTTAGTGGATGTACCTGTTGTTTTGATATCTCTTTTGGAATTGTGCTGTTTTTGGTAAGGTTGCTAGGTTATTCAGTCCGGGGGATTTTGACGCTTCAAAGCTGACAGCAAAATTTGAAGGTGGTACAGAAGTCATAAAAGCGAAAACTGTTGAGGATCTTCTACCTCGCAAGTACACCCTAACGCACAGTGATGTCACGGGGGAGCTATTACTTTCTATTGGCCCCTCTTTTAATCGACGACAAGTAAGTGCGTTATCTAAGTCAAGATACGACTTCTTCCTTGTGAATGCTTTGACGTTTTATTAACAGGTTTGCGCCAAATTGCGCGTGGTGTTTCCTTTGTGAAAAGTGGTTGCATGTAGTTCATTGTATACGAGATCGCTTGTTCAGACTAGTGGATAGATTCTTACCTAGACACAGTATTGAGTAATCTACGCACCACAATGCGAAGACTTGGTGAAATTGGTGTTAATGAGATAACGATGATGATTTTGCACAGCTTACAGACTGGTATACACGGCTGATGAGGGATGAAATAGTCGCAGAATGGAGAATACGTGAGCAGATCTCTCTCCATGTCCATTGCCACGTAAGTGGGGGCCACGTTCTTCTCGCACCAGCTGCTCTTCGAAATAGCATATTTGAGCGAGAAATGCCTCTGGTCAGTCTCTAAATCCAAGCGTAAGCGGATTCATTTAAGGGTTTTTCCACACTTTGTCCTAATTCAAACCCGCCTTTGCTTTAAGTTCTGTTTTTATTGCGTTGATACACGAGTGATAGATGGTAGCTTTTGACGTGAACTTTGATTTTTGTTTGATTACTTCGACGTTTTAAGGTGGATTCTCATAGTGATTAAACGTGAACGTAGTTTAGCAGTCTAACAGTAGAGCGGTTTGATAGACTCAATCCATTCTTAGCACTACAGCTGTACTGAACCAATCTAGAAGTGTTAACCTTTTGTTACTTTCGGGATTTGAAATGCAGGTTCTGGAAGCAATTCGGTACGGTGACAAAGACGTCCTTGCTGAATTTCCAGGTGTTTTCACTTGACCTTATTTTATCATTTTATATTTTATGTTAATCTGTTTGACTTAGGTTTGTGTTACGTTCCTGAGATACCTAGACGTAATCAGAAGGCTGCGAGGCACGCCACCATTACTTAATCTGAAACCAACAAGTGAAATAATAAGTGAATAATTTTGTCGTGTTTAATGAATTTGTGGTCAAGATCACATACCAGGCGTTAGTTCGACAGATTTTTCCATTATGCACTGTTACGATTCGCTGTCAGTGAGTTCGGAAATAGAATGGAGCATCCAAGTTGCTATATCAATGATTGTACTCATGCTTACCCTTTTCTATGTGTGTGTAGAACTCCATACGAGCACTGTGTGGGTGCACTTCCACTCATCCGACCCTGCGTATAATCGGGCCGATTGCTGGGGTCCATTATTCTATGCAGCGTGCCCAGTTAGTCGAGCGACTGGCAAATTGGTGCCATACTGTATTTTGGAACCTTTCACGCCCCTCAAACTGATGGATGTACGAAAGGATCCTGTCGAGCTCTGCTCAGCAATGTCTCCGTAGAACTTCGAGTTGAACCTGCCTGTAGTTGTGAATGTCATTGTAATTAAGTTGATGTTTCGAAACCAATTCATTCTTCAAGCACTTTTTTGAAAGTTTTCTTACATTGTACTTCAGACTGGTGCTTGAAGGTGATGAAACATCAATGTTAGAGAAGAAAGTTTAAACAAGCAGGCTTTGTACACTAGGCAGTCTAAATCACCACTAAGGCAGATCATGAAATTGTAGACAGACATGATGTGGCATTTCAAGGCTCCTAATTTACTTTGATGACTTGTTGAGTAGGTTGCCTACTGGTTGTGTTTGATCAGTGCTCTCTACTTGTACAAATCCATTTCCACATGCCATGCCAGACTTCACTATTCTAGAATTGATAAGACACACTTGAACCTTGAAGATATTAATTCAACTTGACACCTATTTGTCTGACCTAGTTGGTGACAATGTTGTGTTAATTTATACCAAGCACTATTTTTTGCTGACCCGAACCATTTCCCATGCTTGCAAAAGTGTATGAAGTAACAAGAGTTTCAGGAATCTTCTATGAACGTGTTCAATTGACATTTTCAATAATTTAATGTAAAGTAAAAAAAATAAACTTCCAATCACCCATTGCATTTCTTTTTGATGTTTTCAAAGTGGTGTTTACTGATACATTCATGTAAATGCATTTTTATAGATTGCAATGATTGAGAACACTTGCTAGTTAAAGTTTGTTAAGGATAAATCAAGTACAATAGACTAAGTAAGTGGGTCTCGTCTGTCCAAGTGTAAAGTTTCTCATGGGACCAGATGTAAAAGCGTCCATTGTTTGAAACAAGGGGTTCCCTTTAGATGAAATGTGAGGTGATCTCCTATTGCATTGTTTGTGATACATGAATGTGAGCTTAGAAGAGCAGCAATTGCAAAGAACCAATTGTTTGTATTTGTGAAGATCAGGAAATGACTTGAAAGTGGTAAAAATACTCTTTGATGGTATAGTATGGTAGCTTGTGCTTGAAACGTGTTTGGATATACTATAAGCATTAGTACCTGACGTCTATTCTAGAGTTGGAAAATCTATGATATCATTGTGCATACTTTATTTTTATTTATTTATTTAATTTTTTTCCAGGTTTGCATTCTTTTGACAAGATTTGATATTTGTTTGTACAACTTGAAGGTTTACTGTTTTTTTTAGGAGTAAAGTGACTTTTGAAGTGAAGAAGGTAAAATATTAATTCTAAATAAAGGTATAAAACAAAGTCAATTAGTTTTCAAAAAATGTAATGGTTATAACTACTAAAATATTGCATTTCTCTTATTTTCTTAATTTATGATACTTTTTTCTTTTCTCTACTTTTACATATGTAGCATAGAAATTAGAAAGTCTATAAATAGAATGTTGTCCAAGTTTAGAAGCAATACTACAACTAAAAAAATAGTTAGCAAAATACATCTATGGCTTGTTTGAAGCTTTTTTGTTAATAATGTTTGTTATAAAAGTCCTAAAAAATTACAATTGGACATCTATTAATATTAGTTTATAGTTAGTTGCATATTATATAAGAATGAAGTCTCTTAGATAACAAATAAAATATTAATAGTAAGAATTTTGATTAAAATAAGCAATCGACTTAAGAATAAAGAATATAAAAACTTAAAATAGCTTTAATATATTCCAAATAAAACTCAATGCTTAATATATATGTTGCAAGTTTTTTGGGAATGCTTTTAATCTTTGATTTCCTTAATTGTTTATATAGACACTTTGATGCTACCTGTTTTTAATACTTTTCTATCAGATTTTAATTTGTTATCAACATACATACATACATATACATATACATACAAACAACCAACCAACCAACAGACCATCTTCAAACATTACCATGTAAAATTTTAAAATTCAACTGAAACTATTATCTTAAAAACTCTTATCTTGTGAACTGTCGTCCCCTTACAATTTTGCAGCACTATGTTAAAATAATTTTGCTTGAACTCATATCCATCTTTGATTTAGAATATCGAAATGTTCCTTCAGTCATATTTCAAGTAACTGAGACCATATAATGGAAACTATTATGCAAATAAATAACTGCATACTAATGGTTTTACAATTGGGATTTCTATACACAATTTCCTATTGCATTCCTACATCGAAGCTGTGCTTTTTCCGCAACATTATGATACAACCCATGGAAACCAACGGTCTTGAATAAAGACAATCCTTCTCTCCAACAACAATCCACCCATTAAAGTTCTCCATTAAAAGACTCGAAAAGAAATCAAACGAAAAGAAGGATGACCAAGGAAGGAATGAAGGCAGGATAGGAGACGAAAGATAAAGAAAAAAGAAAAGAAAGAAAAAGAAAAGATAGAAGCCAGGGGCTTCGAAAGCCGAGAAATTTAAACCGCAGCCTCCATTAAAAACGAAACTTCTCATTAATCAAATCCTGAGCTACAACCAATGCGAGCAGGAGAAGGAGCTGCAACCGAGGCGGCGTTGAATTCGAATTTCACTGCCAGTCCGGAAAAGCGGGAGGGACCGGGCTCGGCCCAGCCCGGCCCTGCCCGACCCAACCCGCGCAACCCGCTTGAACGGTTGGGGAGTGGGGGGCCGGGCCGGGCCGGGTCGGGCACCATAATGGGTTACACCCACCCACCCAGTACCGGGGCAACAAACCCGTGGAACAAGTGTCGGCAGGGGAGTGGACAAGGCCTAGATACCAAGGTGGAGCCCATTCTTCTCGATCTCGTCGGCCCCGCAGTGAAGAAGCAAGGGAAGGGAGAGCCCTATTCTAGGGTTTGCCCCCATACAACATTCCTCTTTTGGGTTTTTTTTTGTTTGCTTCGATCCGCCCAAGTATCTTTGTGAGCTCCCCCCCCCCCCCCCAACTCCCCCACTCTCTCCCACTCCCTCCTTCCCTCCCTCCCTTCTTTTTGGCATCGGCAAGGTGAGTGAGAGAGTCATTCATCATCCCCAGCTCTCCTTCCTTACCCACATTTTTTATTTTTGTTTCTGTTTTTTTTGTTTTTTATTGTTTTTTTTGTTTCGTTATGTGGATTTCAGTGGTTTTCGGTGAAGAGAGACGACTCTCATCTTGGTGTTTTTGCGGACAAGTAGTTAACATCCATCCCCGTGGAAGTCATAGTCTTGGCTCGTAGTCTTCCCTCCCTTTTCTTACTTGTGTGTTTTTTTCTTTCTGCGGACCCTTTCTTCTCGTGGTGTGGTCGAAGTAGCTTAAACCCCTCTCGCTGGGTGCTGATTCAGCTCCTGTGAGTTGGCTGTGAGCTGCGATTGGGGTGGCAATGGTGGGTTCATGGGTGGTGGATTGGTGGAAGCATCAAGATTCTATTGAGTTAGTTTGACTTGCAGGAGGGAGATTGCTGTTTTTTTTTGTGCAGGGGAGGAGCAGTCGAGAGTGGAGAGGATCAGTTGATACTGTGGAGGCAGTTCTTGGAGTGTATTTTTAATAGTTTTTGGTATTTTAGTTTTGTTTAGTTTTGTTAATTTTCTGTGTAGTTTTGTAGGTGTGTGTAGGTGTGTGTGTATGTGTTTTCCCCTCGATGATTTTGGAATTTGACGTCTGGGATGGCATGAGGGTGTGCCTACAGTTGCACTGGGAGTTTTAGTTTCGATAATTGTGACAGTGAATGGGGAGGTGTTGCGCGGGGATGAGGAGGCTTGTATGATTAATTTTGGCCTTGGGCTGGTGAGGTGGGAATTTTTGGAATATGTGGTAGAGGATGATATGTGTACTTTTGAAGAGTTTGGAGCTTGACTTGGTAGAGGTTTGGAAATGCAGGGGCTATGAGGACGGTGGCTATAGCTTGGTAGAGAGAGGAGAATCCAAAGCGAAGTTGGTTGTCGTGAGGAAGATCCGAAAGTTGGTTATTGGGGTTGTGTGCTGATCGATCAGCCCAGATTTCTGTCGGCGTCATTGCGCAGATGGTTTTGGCTCGACTCGGTTTGTAGTCATGTTTTCCAGGCAGCTTTGTTCTAATCCCCACTGCAAGCGGACCTCTCCAGGGGATGGACCGTGAGTTGCCTTCCTCGCCCTCTCTTTTCTATCTTTACCCTTGCTCATACCCTTAATTTGGCACGCTGAGGAAACTGTCGTGGAAATCATAGACGAACAGGTTGTACTTTTCTTAGGTTCTGCATGTTAACAATCAGCACCTGTAAGGTCTCTTAAAAAGGCGGGAAGGCTTGAAGTGCTACTTCGGTTTACTTCCGGTCGCAGTTTACAAGAACGCGAGTGCTCTAGATGTCCCTTGCGTAGTTCTAAAAAAGAAACAGCAGTAGTTACTAGAATTCCGTGCTTCTCGTAGTCTTCACGTGTTGTGTCTGCTCTGCTAGGAGTTAACATTCAGAGATGAAGCCGGGCAGTGTCGGGTAGGATTGTAGCCACAACTCGAGTCTTTCTTGGAAATTGGAGGGTCCGTGACTCAGGGTATAACTGCAGGACCTGTCGATGGCATGTACGGAATTATGGAAGCCAGAAGGACCCTAAACATGTCACCCTCTGCAATGCTTGCAAGATTAACTTCGATCAGGTGATTGTTTATCCATCTCATCATTTCGTGAGTAGGACCACGGAATACAATGTTTGTAGTAACCAGTCACGTGACATTCTTGATCGTGTTTTGAAGAGGGCCCTTCAGACAATCCGGTTGGTCTTCGCAGTTTTCAGGCTTGTTAAGGAGCCTTGTGTCAAAGCATGAGTGTACCCAACAAATCTGATCGATATTCTATGATTTTCAGGGAAAGTTTTGTCCTTTCTGTGTACAAATCTACCGCGAGAAGGATCCCGATTCCTTCGACGGAAAGGAGGTACTTAATTGTCCTTTGGTGATGATGGTTTGGAACAGCCACCTTCGTTTAGCGTAGCGTGCTGGGAGTTTTTTTGTGCCCTTCAGTTTGGCATCTTGTATGTGCTGAGGTTCGTCACTCTTTAACCTCATGAGTTTCTGATATTCTCCTTATCTTTTGGTAGTGGGTTGGCTGCGACAATCGGACTTGTCGTCGCTGGGTGCATGTGGAATGTGAGATTAGTGGAGGTAACGAAGTGGATTCTACAGCATTCTATCTCTGTCCGAGTTGTAGAGAGGTATTTTTCCAGGGCAACGTCTTCTTTGTTTTCCCGATCCATTGGAATACGAATTATGCTGCTTCACATCACGTAGACGTTTATGTCACCCGTTGTTTGTGGTTGCAAGACTTAGTAAACTTCGATAGAACCGTTTCACCAAAATGGATGTGCTTCTACGTGTGTAGCAATTTGACAATGAATGACACGACGACTGTGTGTTGGGATACATAAATTTTCAAAACATTTTCACTCACATTCTTCCACCTGGCGGTTTGGATGATTTCATAACCGTGGATGTCTTTCGTATTCAGAATTCCCAGGAACTCGCGGAGAAAAAGAGATGTGGTCGTTTGCCTTCCCAGGAACAAGGAGCAGTGGTTGCGACCAGTCAGTCGTATGTGGATAATAATAATTTGGTGAGGAGATTCTGACCATAATTAATTATTCTCCTTAAGTTCGTTGAATTACTCAGGGATATGTGAAACGCGTGAACTAACTGGGTAGGATTTCTCTGCAGGAGCTTGAACAAAAGCCGAAGTTGCCTCTCTCTCTGAGAAGTACAAGACGACCCTTACAAGTTGATCTGTCCAAACTGGATGTAAGACCCAAGCCAGCCTGCCATAAAATTCTTTTTGGAAACTTCTATCTAACTTAACTTCGATGATGGTATTTTTTCTTTCGTACACTTTTTTGGTACTTGACGACTCTCAATTACGCCACTTTCTGTGATGTGGACAGACATCCTCCTTAAAGCGGTACCGGCGTGTCTACAATTTGAGGGAAGTGACAGGCAGCTGCAAGGTATTCAAAATTCACGTGACCAGTCTATTGAAATGCTATCTGACACTTACAGTCCTTACTTTGAGTTAATATGCTGTTGTTTCTTTTCTCTGCTCTCCAATAATTTTTTAGTTCTCTTTCCTCAGGAGGAGCTCGTACTAGCTGTAGCACAACACTTCGCTGCTCAGGTACGTCTTCTTGCCTGATATTCTTGCTTTCTGTCCGAACATCTACATGCTGTAGTTAGAACTGTGTTCCGCACGATTCTTTCGGTAGTCTCTCATTCGCCTAGTCTTTCAGGTTGTCGAGGAGAATGAGACGCTGCTTTCGTTCGCATTTTTTCTCAAGAAACAGCAATCTTTTGCAACATCATCCATGACTCAGCATCATGTTGTGCACCCAGTGGCGAAGTAGTATCATATTACTACACTGAAGGCAGCATAGGGAACTTACCAAGACAGTCACTGCACTACTGCTCTGCTCATTCTTGTATCTTTAAACGGACTTTGTGCTATCTATAACGTGCTTCTTCGAAGCCACTCATCAGGTAGGTGTAACATATGGCCAAGAACTACTCAGCAGAGATTGAAGTGTAACTGCTTGTTTACCTGTCGTCAAATCCCTTTTCTTTTTGGGCAATTCGGGGGAAATTGTGCGGGAACTAGCACTTCTGGACAACATTACAGCGTTAACGAGACTTTTGTAGAGGCTTTAGTCCAAATTTTGCACACTCGTTTTTGTAAAAGTCCATATCTATCCTCATCGTAGAGAGGAATACACTGGCCTCGGATGATCAATTTTTTAGTTTCGACCTTTGCAGGTCGCAAATCGACTGATCATGCGACTGATTGTCAGAACATTGATTCGAGTAAGATTGAAGTTTGATAGCATTATGTCTTGAGTGATGTTAAAGTTGCACAGGCTGCTACTTCATAGCAGACATACTTTTGATGATATCTTTTGTAAATGACATCACTGAACAATGGAAAAGGCTGTTGCTGTAAACGTATACCCGGAGTATACTTACTACCAAATAAGCTTTTACTGCAACTGACCTCGTCAGATTGTGAGAACATTCCTTGAAAATCTAATTATGATGCACTCTGTTATGAGCGAATACGAGCCTGATGTTATCTCACATTCAGGAAATAATAGCATATTTTTAGTCAAGTAGTATTTTAACATTTGTCTGCTACTAAATACAAAAACACAATCATCTCATTTATCCCCAACTCTGTCAATAATGACTCTTTACTCTTGGTGCAGTCTTCAGTGAAAGCTGAATAGTACAACCAAAAGAAGTACTACGTTCTGTCAAAATAGTCAACAAAGAGCCAGTTGCGCACAACTACTCGAGTACCTGATCATGACTTTACAGCATTTGACAGTCTCAACTGGAATTGCAAGTGCACAGTGAAAATTTCCTGGAGTGGGGTCTCCAACACTGAAGCCCTTAAAGCTGTTGGGACTCCCCCGCTGAAAATCTAGTTCCATACTAACATGACTGGATTGTGCAGTACATACCAATTAGAGCCAATCATCACCTTCAAGTGCACATGAATCACTCTCCATGAGAAAGTACAGGTGCATACACTACGAAGCAACTCTGGATTCGCTAGAACTGTGGAAACAAGTTGGTACATGACTGTCAACGTTCACAATTAAACCACGCGTGGCAGACAGAGAGGAAAACAAAAAATCTGATGAAATGAGCTTTTAGGAACGCAGAAACTTTGTACACATATTGAAAGGAAGATATATAACGTGTGTGTCCCCCCTCGTCTTTGGAAAAGATATACAAATTTTCTCTCCAGGTTTAAACCAGATGTCTTTCACGCTATAATATACCAAGAGTCTCCTGGTTTTCCTGCTCCTGCTCCTGTTCCTATTCTTCGAGCAGGAGGAAACACAGGTGAATGCGCACCAGCCTATACTGACCAAAAGAATTTCATCTGTGCATTCAAGAGCATAGCAGAACCTCCATGTTTTGCCAATCTGAGGCATGTGGAATATACAGGTGGGAGCCTGTTAAGCACCTCTTTCTGCAGAAATCAACACTTCCGTTAATGCAAGGAGTGGATGCAGAAGCCACGCTCAAAGCAATGGTGAACATTCCTTGCGGCTTGTTCCTCCAACTCTCTATGCAAAACCCCTAGACTCTACAACGGAGAGCTGTTAGCAGCTTCGATAGAATATACCAGGATGTCCCAGAATAATACAGTATCATAGCAGGAAAGCAACCAAGCAGCAGTTGCTGATCTGCATGTCATAACCGCTGTGAAGCAAGTGATACTGCAACATGAAGTTTCACCAACCACCAATTTGATTGAGAATTGCTCTAGTAGCCCTTTCCTGCCGAGTGATTGTACCAGGGAAGCCAACAAACGATCTAAGGCTTGTCAGAATTCTCAGAAATGATCTTCACAGACACCATCTCCTCAGAGATAGTCATCTCGGTGTTATCCCCTTCGGATATGGTGTCAATGACGGTGTCCCTGGTGACGGCCGCATCAGAAACAGAGTCTCCATTTTCACACGCGTCTTGAGTTTCTGATTGCAAATCCGTGGAGTCACGAGCTTTTCTTGTGCTGGCCTCCATCAACATTCGCACGACCTCCCTCATGGTGGGTCTTTCTTGTGGCAAACTACTTGTACAAAATAGGGCTACTTTGAGAACGAGCAACATCTCCTCAATTATAACAACGTCTGTCAAGTCCAATCTGGTGTCGAAGATGCGGCTCACGGACCTGTGCAACTGCATGGCCTCCTTCACCCACGTCACTAGATCCCCCCCATCATCAATATGTTGAATTGGATGTCTCCCAGTTAGCAACTCAAGCAGCACAACGCCAAAGCTGTAGATGTCACTCTTCTCCGTTACGTTCATAGTATATGCATACTCTGCACAGTAGCATCTCAGCAGTGAGTAATTGCTACTGAGCTCACGAAAACATACAGACAGCAGCAACATAGATCAGGAGGTTCCAATGAAAATAAGCCGCACTATACTCACGGTTCCAGATAGAACAATATGATAGTGTAATGTGCTATTCAGAAGTACCAGGCGCAATGTATCCATAAGACCCTGCTATAGCAGACATCGATTTTGTGTCCGCAAAATCAAACAGCTTCGCCAATCCAAAATCTCCAACATGTGCCTTGAAGTGATCATCCAAAAGGATGTTGGTGGACTTGATGTCGCGATGTAAAATTAACGGCTTGCAATCGTGGTGCAGATACTCCAGTCCTTCGGCACTACCCACAGCGATCTTATATCGCAGGTCCCAGTCCAACTCGCAGTCTTCTTTCGCCAAGAGGTCTCCCAAGCTCCCCTTCGGCATGTAATCATACATCAGAAGATTACACCCCTGATATGAACAAAACCCCAGAAGCTTCACAATGTTCCGGTGCCGGATTTTTCCCAGCGTCTTGATCTCCGCAGTAAAGCTATCAATCTGAGTCAAGCCTGATTCTGTCTGAGTGGACATCTTCTTAACCGCTATGACCTGACCACTCACCATCACAGCTTTGTAGACTGTTCCACTCGCGCCTTTTCCTATGACCTTAGTGTTACTGAAATTCTCAGTGGCTGCAATGATGTCCTGTAAACTCACCCCCGTTCTGGGCAAAAATATCGTTTCATCCATGTCTTTCTCGCTTGCTACTTGTGTAGCGCCAGGTGGACGTCGACAGAACCAACATGCACCGATTAATATAATCAACAAAGCCCCAACAATCACAACTGCAATTATACCCACTACAGCACCCGCCGAAACACTGGAGTCTTGCCAAATAGGAGCCATCGGTGTTGGTAAGACCACTGTCGGTGGACATGCGATCGGAAGCGGCCCTCCACAGACTGACGTGTTGTAGAAGCTGCTCTCATTTAGCTTCGCAAAGAGGCCTGTACTGGGTAGCTGCCCTGAGAGGGGATTGTTGGAAACGTTGAAGTAAATGATACTGGTGAGATCTGCAAGAGAGGCTGGTATCTGCCCCGTCAGTCTGTTGTGTGACAAGTCCAATAACTCCAGATACTGCAGCTTCCCTAATTCGTCCGGAATTCGACCGATGAGGGCATTGTGGCTGAGGTTCAATCCATACTGCAGAAAGGAAATCTGCCCCAGAGAGGCGGGGATATAGCCGGTGAAGTGATTACCGCCCAAGTGAAGCGTCTGTAATCGTTGGCAATTGCGAAGAGTATCTGGGATGGAGCCATCAAATTGATTTTCGGCAGCAACAAAATTTGAAATGCTGTACAAGTCCCCAAGTTCTGGGGGAAGGCTCCCGGTGAAGGAGTTGTAGCTCAAATCCAAGCGCTGGAGTAGAGAACAGTTCCCAATCTCGGGGGGTATGCTGCCGGTAAGTGAATTACAAGAGACGTTAAGGTAGACAAGTTGAGATAGCTGACCTATCTCTTTTGGTAAGCCGCTGTCGAAGTGGTTATCAGCGATTGAGAGAACTTGCAAATTGGAGAGCTCCCCGATTTCAGACGGGATGATGCCACTGAATAAGTTGCTCCTAAGCTCCAGCTGTCGCAAATGGCGAAGACTCGGAACCTCCAGCAGAATCTCACCCGTTAGTAAGTTAGCCTCCACGTCGAACTGTTGCAGGGACATGCAACCGAGTAAACCCTGCGGGATGGTCCCCGTCAAGCGGTTAAATGCCAGATGTAACAGGGTCAAGGAACCCTTGGCACATACTTGCGGGGGGATGCTTCCCGTAAGAATATTGTG